>NC_137680.1:25775808-25883308 GCF_963989245.1 Nansenia antarctica
AGCCTTGACAGAACCGTGGCTCCCAGGCTGTGGGATGCTCTGCCCTGCTGGGACCTGAGATCAGCGGTCTCGGTCGACGTTAAAAAAAATAAAAATAAAAAGCTAAATGTCATGTACAGATAGACAGGCTTTTGTTTTGGATAGCCCCAAGGGCTTGTCTTTCTGTGTCCTGTTGATGTTTGATGTTGTTGGGTAATTTTTTTTATACGGTGCCATTTGGACTTCATAACTTGTGAAAAATAAATGGTTGATTTATCTATATTTTAATGTTCTATTATATAAAGCCGAGGACATATCTAGCTTGCCGAAAAACATAGTGGTCGAGCTCAGGCACCTAAATTGTATTTTATTTAGAATACCCTCTGTAGTTGAATAGGGCGAGTGTCTCCAGAACAGAGTGGACACATAACAGGGTGGACACTAACAGGGTGGACATTTTGAGTTAAAGTTAGCCTTTAGCCTGCCTGTGTTAGCATAATGCCTAGAATGACCATGAATACTTGATGAGGAATCTAATTTGCACTAAATACTTTTTGTTTGAAATTATTCAATTTGATTGATCTCCTCAATATTTAGGCATAACAGGGTGGACACGTTATGGTCAACCACATTAAACTCACTGGATAAAAACATAAAAATCAGATGGTAAAAGAGGTAGAAAATCACACTTACACAGCAAGCTTACAACATTTGAAATCCCCTCCACTGATGTGATGTCACCTCATGAGAGTGATGTGATTGAGAAATATGGTTTTCTTTTAAAAGGGACATTAACACAGCATAACAGGGTGGACAGTGATCGCAGGGACAAACATACAACCTTAATTTTTTGTACAAAATAAAAAATAATTGGATAAAAACTAGATTTGATTTCAATAGATATTGATAAGGAAAATGAAATAATAATAACATGTTTTAAAATGTATATGTTTTTAATAGCTATTTTTGGGATTGAAGTTGAATGAACAACACTGGGGACATCCCAAATCCCATGCAAATTCCCATTTACATCTTTAACCAAAGCTTTTAAAATGTAGAAAACAACAACTTAGAAGCCCATATCATTGTATTCATAATAAATAACAATTGACTATACATGAAAAACCTAATGGAATTAGTATTTGTCCAAATTTAGACAAAATACAACATGATTTGTACTGGGGACGGAAAAGGCACCGTATTTTTAAAAATGACCCTGTTGTACACCTGTTGTCTGTTACTTGTTCTTATTTTCACTGTTTTAACCTGCTGTGGCTTTCGCTCTTTTATTATGTTTTATTGTGTTTCTTTTTTGTTATGTTCTCTACTATGTAAGGGACTTTGTGACCCTTGGTCTGGGAAAGGTGCTGTACAAATACATTTTACTTACTTACTTACTTACTTACCTTTATCGAAAGCGACTTAAAAAACAGATACGTTTGACTAAGTCCCTGGAATTCGGGCGTGAAAAAAGCATGACATTTTTCCTGCTATGACTGGTGGCTAGATGATGATTTATAGATATATTTCTGTTTGCCTCTGACTGGTGTGTGAGACGGACCCTCTGTTAGTCGTCTGCTCTCGAACTTATCACCTGTGTAACACTGGATCTGGCTGTCTGGATCACTATTTATCACCTGTGTAACACTGGATCTGGCTGTCTGGATCACTATTTATCACCTGTGTAACACTGGATCTGGCTGTCTGGATCACTATTTATCACCTGTGTAACACTGGATCTGGCTGTCTGGATCACTATTTATCACCTGTGTAACACTGGATCTGGCTGTCTGGATCACTATTTATCACCTGTGTAACACTGGATCTGGCTGTCTGGATCACTATTTATCACCTGTGTAACAGTGGATCTGGCTGTCTGGATCACTATTTATCACCTGTGTAACACTGGATCTGGCTGTCTGGATCACTATTTATCACCTGTGTAACAGTGGATCTGGCTGTCTGGATCACTATTTATCACCTGTGTAACACTGGATCTGGCTGTCTGGATCACTATGTATCACCTGTGTAACACTGGATCTGGCTGTCTGGATCACTATTTATCACCTGTGTAACACTGGATCTGGCTGTCTGGATCACTATTTATCACCTGTGTAACACTGGATCTGGCTGTCTGGATCACTATTTATCACCTGTGTAACACTGGATCTGGCTGTCTGGATCACTATTTATCACCTGTGTAACACTGGATCTGGTTATCTGGATCACTATTTATCACCTGTGTAACACTGGATCTGGCTATTTCACTTTCAGATAGGATAATGAATAAATCTGTTCAATGGGCATAGATTATGCATTTGCTAATGTGATGAACTGTTAATCAGTATATAGCCTGCAGAGTATACGCATATAGTATATGAAGCTAGCTAGCTACGATTTATCATCAAAACAATGAACATTAAGCTATAGCCAAAACTAGAGCTGGTGGGATTTCTATAATCATTTACAAAGGGGATCTGTTCTGTTGCATTATTCATTGAAAATATGTACCAGTACAGAATTATTATGTTATATAAAATAATTGCATAAATATGTGTTGTGAAGGCCCACAGTTTAGAGCCAGTTTAGTTTCCCCAAACCAGCCCTATTTTGCCCCTGTTATTTACTTTATTATTTTCTATACTATTCCTGTACGTTTATGAAGGTGTATGTATTGTTATTGTAATGTTTATGTATATGTTTAATGACGTGGTATATCCGGGGTGTGTCCGTGACCCGGATGCTAGGTTCGGTGGTGTATATATAGGGACGGAAGTGCTCTGTGAGTCAGTGTGTGACGAGAATCAGAGAGAGAGAGTAACGAGAGAGAAGTAACGAGAAGTCAATCTAAGATGGCGGATTCAGTAACACGCACACCGTGCTGAAGCTGAAGACCAAGAGTGATTATCGAGTTCAGAACTGTGATAGCCCGTTTAGTTGTGTCCCCGTTAGACAGCCTTGCCAGCAGCCGGCTGTTAACGTTGGACCAAGCGAGACGCCAAACTGGACAGAACCGTCGCCTCCACGAGCGGACTGCGACCGAACGCTGACTCCATCGGAGTTTACCGTGAACCACCCGGACCTGAGCCCTTCACACCCCGGCGCGGACTACGAAGAAGGCCCTTTCCCTTCGCGTTGCTACGTCACCCCCCCCCTTTGTCTGCTGTTTCCTCGAAGCACATGCGAGCTCCAACAAGGCCTCAACGCGCTCCTTGCAGCGCCAGACTCTAAGCCTTTCCAGGCTAGGTACTGTGAGTGAGTGATTGAGTGTGTGTGTGGCCGGCGGGGAGGGAGTGTATATATCTGGGGATGTATACATCAGTTATGTAAATAAATGTGTTTGTTCATATGGGATACCGTTACCGTGTGTTTAGTTGTTTGTATGCTAAGGCTAATGCTAATTCCAATGCTAATGCTAATGCTAATTCCAATGCTAATGCTAATGCTAATTCCCATGCTAATGCTAACGATGGTAATGCTAGTCTAAAGGTTTGCTGGCGCCCCCTACCTCTATCCTCCTACACTGCCTATTTAGCTCAGAGTTAGTTAGATAACCAGCCCTTCCTAAATTCTACAGTCCTTTTAGCTACTCCCTGGTTACAATTGGTCCTTCGAGCCGGATAGGTAGTGTAGTGATAGCATGGCTGAGCGCAGCCAACCAGACCAGACAGTTACCCCCCCTTCTCCGCCCCCTGAGCCAGAGCCACGACCACAGAGAGTCCCGCGGTTGCCTCCGAGGTTACAGGAGTATGAGCTTGAGCTCGAAAGCTCACTGAGTGGTAGTGAGGAGCGCACTCCACGGGATACAGTGGTCGGAGAGGCCGAGGTGTCCGCCGGCGCGCGGGTGGCTAGCACCGAGACAGCCATCAACGAGCACCAGCCTGAGGATGAGATGGCAGAACAGCAGGGTTTTGCCGTAGAAACGGAAGAGCAGGAAGGAGAGGCCCGGTCCGACAGCGCCTGCGGGCGGAAGAGGGAGGGCCTCAGCCTTAACGATCTGCCTCCCAGTACGGCGCGCTCGAGACCTAGCTCCTGCCGTTCAGTGGCTTCCTCCCGGTCCAGGGTTTCCGTGGGCAGTTCTGCCTCTGGGGCGGATAGCATACACTCCAGAGGGAGTAGTGCCCCGCTGTCAGAATATATGCGCCAACAGGCCGAGATGGCGTTCGAGCGGGAACGCCTCCAGTTCGAGCGTGAACGCCTCCAGCGCCAGGAGGCGCTAGAACGCGAACGCCTCCAGATGGACGGAGCGGAACGCGCGGCGGAGAGGCAGCGCCAGGAGGCGCTAGAACGCGAACGCCTCCAGATGAACGGAGCGGAACGTGCGGCGGAGAGACAGCGCCAGGAGGCGTTAGAGAGGGAACGCATCCAGTTCGAGCGCGAGCGCCTCCAGATGGAGGGGGCGGAACGCGCGGCGGAGAGGCAGATGGCGAGAGAGCAACTGTACGCGGAGAAGATGGAGAGAGAGCAACTGTACGCGGAGAAGATGGAGGAAATGCTGCAGACCATGCGCGACGTGTGCATCCGCAGAGCTCCGTCGGCCCGTAGCTCCAGAGCATCCTCCGCACGGCCCTCTCGAGTGCCATCTCCTGAACCCCCCGCCGATGGCTCCATGACCCCCGCCATGACTGTCCAACTACAGGCCCAGCTGACCACCTGGAAGGAAGAGGACCAGGGACCCGACCGCTACGCGGCCCAGAGGGAGCCAGCGTCGCTGCCCGGGAGGGGAGCCATCCCCCAAGAGCGTAGCACACCCCTAGGTCCTCCAGTGCACCAAAATGCATGCAGGCCGGACACCCAGACCGTCACTCCAGCCCCGATCATCCACTACAGGATGTTTCCCCAGGTGGAGGGACCCAAGTTCCCCTTCTTCAAGGACGAGGACAGGAGCCAGTATGTGGAACTACGCATCTGCCTAGACACGCTCTTGGACGACTCCTGCTCAGAGTCCTACAAATATGCGATTCTCCTTCAGCATGTGAGGAACCCCAGAGCCCACAACATGGTTCTGGCCCATGCCTCCGCACCGACACCTTACACCAGAGCGCTCGCCGACTTGGATGCCCGCTACGGTCGTCCCTGGAACCACGCCCTTGCTGAACTGCAAGCCCTCGAACAGCAGGCCCCCATCAAGGATGACCGGGCGCTGGATGACTTCGCGCTCCGCGTGCACACCTTGGTTGGAATGCTGAAGACGCAGGGCCCAGCTGGCGCCAGCGAGATCAACAGCACCTCCAACGTAGAGCGGCTGCTCCGCAAGATCCCACGCTTCCGGCAGGAGAGGTTCCGGCGACAGCAGCGCGTTCGTAACCCCGGGAAGTTGGGTCTGAGCATGGCTGCCTTCGCGGAGTTCCTACTGGAGGAAGTGCATGACACCAACGTAGACGCCATGGGTTACGCTGAGCCGAAGAAGGAGAGGGAGAAGGGAGACCGCTGGGACGGGCCGAGCTCGAACAGAGGACGCCCAGTAGGAGTGCTGCACACGGAGGAGGAGCCTCGGAGAGAGAGGAAAGCCCGACCTGAGGGAAAGGATTCCTCTCAACCCCATCAAAAGGGACGGAGAGGTCCACCGCCATGTCCGTACTGCACCAGCGAGCACTGGTTCAATGAGTGCAGTGACTTCAACAACCTGAGTACCGAGGCCAAGCAGAGGTGGCTCGAGGAGAACAAGAGGTGCTGGAACTGTGGGCGCGACCATCTGGCTAAGAACTGCACCTTGAGGAGAAAGTGCAACCGCTGTGAGGAGGTCCACCTCAACATCTTACACGAGGTCTCCCTCGCCAGGTCCACGGAGGGCACCAGAAGCCCTAGGTCCGGTAGCGCACCGGAAGAGGCAACACCTGTCTACTACCTAGACCCAGCCCGGAGCAGCGGCTCCAAGGTCCTACTGAAGGTGGTGAAGGTCCGACTTCACCACAACAACGCTGTGTACGACACGTACGCCGTTCTAGACGACGGGTCGGAACGGACCATCCTTCTCCAGGGTGCAGTGCGCCAGTTGGGGCTCCAAGGGACTGCGGAGAAGCTGACTCTGCGCACGATACGTCGCGACCTTAAAGAGGTCACCGGGGCGAGAATCAACTTCTCTATCTCCCCGGCGGGGCGGCCGTCGGACAGATATCGGCTTCGGAATGTCTTCACCGCAGACCAGCTAGCGCTCTCCCGCTACGACTACCCCCTGGAGAGATTACGCGCAAGATATTCCCACCTACGGCGAGTAGACCTACATCCGATAGAAGGAGCGGAGCCAACCCTTCTCATCGGCTCGGACAACGCTGAACTGATCGTGTCGCTCCGTCCTCCGCTGAGAGGACCACGAGGCTGCCCGATGGCTGTTAAGACTGCGCTTGGGTGGGCCCTCCAAGGCGCTACCGAGGGGAGAGATAGAGACGGGAGAGCTACGTCATCCCTCCATGTCCGAACCGAAGAAGCAAACCAACCAACCGGACCGCCTGGAGTGGAATCTATTGCTGCCAGTGCACCTGGAACAGTTAGTACCACAAATGGTTCACCACAGGATGACCAACCAAAGAAGAAGTCTCTGTGGACAGAGCATAAGTCTCTGGATGGGAAGACCTACTTCTACAACACAGAGACTAAACAGTCCTCAGGGGAGAAACCAGACGACCTGAAATCTCCTGCTGAGCAAATGTTGTCTAAGTGCCCGTGGAAGGAGTACAAGTCTGACACGGGAAAGCCTTACTACTACAACTCCCAGACTAAGGAGTCCCGGTGGACCAAGCCCAAAGAGCTGGAAGATCTTGAAGCGATGATCAAAGCGGAGGAGAATGGGACGGTAGAAGCTGCAGCTCCTGGCACCGCCCCCGTCCCCACTCTTCAGGTTGATCCTGCTGCTACCATGGCGACCATGATGGACATGGAGGCCATGGCGGCAACAGCTGTTGCCGAGGAACACCTGCAGGTGGCCATGCACCCTCACGTGGCCGAGGTCAGCATTGACGCACCCGTCAACTCCGTCGAGTACACGTCAGCCATGGAAGTCTCAGCCAGTATTGTAGACGCCTCCAAGGAGGAAAGGCCGGAGTTGGCGAAGAAAACGTACAAGTGGAACCCAAAAGAGGAGGCCAAGCAGGCCTTCAAAGAGCTTCTGAAGGAGAAGGGTGTTTCATCCAACGCGTCATGGGAGCAAGCCATGAGAATGATCATCAACGACCCACGCTACAGCGCCCTGCCCAAGCTGAGTGAGAAGAAGCAAGCGTTTAAGGCCTACAAGGCTAAGAAGGAGAAGGAACAAGCCAAGCAGCTCAGGAAGAGGAACTGGGAGGCGCTGAAGAACATTCTGGACAACATGGCCAACGTCACCTACCGCACCACCTGGTCCGAGGCCCAGCAGTACCTGCTGGACAACCCCACCTTCGCTGAGTACGAGGAGCTGCAGAACATGGACAAGGAAGACGCTCTGATCTGCTTCGAGGAGCACATCCGCGCCCTGGAGAAGGAGGAGAAGCAGAAGACTCTGCTGAGGGAGAGAGACAACTTGTCCGAAGGTGCCGTGGTACTGGTGATCGACCAGTCCCTTCCACGCGCCGCCTGGCAGACAGGCAGAGTGACCAAGGTCCTGCCGGGTCCGGATGGAAGGGTGCGGACGGCCATCGTGGACGTTGGTGGTCGCACTTACACCCGACCTGTGGCACGCCTGATTGAGCTCTCTCAAATTACGAAGGACACTATCACCTCCTACCTCACGCTGCTAGAGCAGCCTAGCCAGTGTGCCTTCCCTAGTTAACTGAAACCGAGGGTTTCATGGGGCGGCTGTTGTGAAGGCCCACAGTTTAGAGCCAGTTTAGTTTCCCCAAACCAGCCCTATTTTGCCCCTGTTATTTACTTTATTATTTTCTATACTATTCCTGTACGTTTATGAAGGTGTATGTATTGTTATTGTAATGTTTATGTATATGTTTAATGACGTGGTATATCCGGGGTGTGTCCGTGACCCGGATGCTAGGTTCGGTGGTGTATATATAGGGACGGAAGTGCTCTGTGAGTCAGTGTGTGACGAGAATCAGAGAGAGAGAGTAACGAGAGAGAAGTAACGAGAAGTCAATCTAAGATGGCGGATTCAGTAACACGCACACCGTGCTGAAGCTGAAGACCAAGAGTGATTATCGAGTTCAGAACTGTGATAGCCCGTTTAGTTGTGTCCCCGTTAGACAGCCTTGCCAGCAGCCGGCTGTTAACGTTGGACCAAGCGAGACGCCAAACTGGACAGAACCGTCGCCTCCACGAGCGGACTGCGACCGAACGCTGACTCCATCGGAGTTTACCGTGAACCACCCGGACCTGAGCCCTTCACACCCCGGCGCGGACTACGAAGAAGGCCCTTTCCCTTCGCGTTGCTACGTCACCCCCCCCCTTTGTCTGCTGTTTCCTCGAAGCACATGCGAGCTCCAACAAGGCCTCAACGCGCTCCTTGCAGCGCCAGACTCTAAGCCTTTCCAGGCTAGGTACTGTGAGTGAGTGATTGAGTGTGTGTGTGGCCGGCGGGGAGGGAGTGTATATATCTGGGGATGTATACATCAGTTATGTAAATAAATGTGTTTGTTCATATGGGATACCGTTACCGTGTGTTTAGTTGTTTGTATGCTAAGGCTAATGCTAATTCCAATGCTAATGCTAATGCTAATTCCAATGCTAATGCTAATGCTAATTCCCATGCTAATGCTAACGATGGTAATGCTAGTCTAAAGGTTTGCTGGCGCCCCCTACCTCTATCCTCCTACACTGCCTATTTAGCTCAGAGTTAGTTAGATAACCAGCCCTTCCTAAATTCTACAGTCCTTTTAGCTACTCCCTGGTTACAATATGTATTTCAAATAAATCAAATAAGTCCAATTCTGTTTAATGTGAGTAATGGCTGGTCGTGAGCTTAGAATTATACGTTTCTATCTCTGTTTAGGGTAGTTATAATTCTAACGTCACATGGTGACTATCATTCGTTTTTTCCAGGTCCTTTGAAGAAGAGTCTGGTGAAGAATTTGGTGGCGGACGTCTTCACCCTAGTCAGGAGGGAAGGTTTACTGCTCTTCTCTGTGGGTGGAGAGGACGATGCAGAACCACGTCCTCCTTGAACTGTGAAAGACTCTGCAAAGAAAGTGTTGTAGAAATTCATTGATCACCATATAGTTATATAATTGGACAGAGCACAGGAGAAAGTGGACCAGTTGATACGTCTCTGCTTTATTCAAGCCCTCGCACAGTCCAGGTTATTCAGCAAAGCCTAGCAAGCAACCCCCATCCCTATCTCCCCAACATTCCAGAGAGACAAAGACAGGAAAGGATGTCCTGCCAATTATTATTTTAGACATAGTAATATGTTTTTCCTCCTACAAAAGGCAGACGGTGTAGGTGTACAGTTTGTCTCATCAAATTCAATTAATAATAATAATAATAATAATAATAATAATAATAATAATAACTTCGATTTCTATAGCGCCTTTCATAAAACCCAAGGACGCTTTACAATTCTAACGGGGAATGGTCAGACAGACAAAGCAAAACAGAAACAGTGACTAGGGGCCAAAGGCCTTGGTGAACAGATGGGTTTTAAGGGCTGATTTGAAGGAGTCCAGGGTGGGGGGGGGGGGGGGGGGAGTTGCGGATCACTATTGGGAGGGAGTTCCAGAGTGTAGGTGCAGCCACGCTGAAGGCTCTGTCCCCAAAGGTCCGTAGGTTGGTGCGGGGTGTGGACAGCAGGCCCATGTGATTTGAATGTGCAACATTTTTAATAGTACATGGGTCATGTTCTCAGTCTTAACTGAGCGGTAGTTGACTTACCTGTATAGTAAACAGTCGGAGACCGGCTTTGAGCCTGGCACTTCAGGGACCTTTGAGGACTGCAGTCGTCCTTGTTGTCTGTTTTCTTGGAGCCCTGAATGTTGAGAAAAAGGTGCAATAAAACCCATCTGGAAATGCCATAACTGTTGCAGTTTATCACTCCCAATAAAGAAATGCAATGATACAAACTAAAATACTATACATACATACATACATACATACATACATACATACATACATACATATATAAGTGAATATAAATGTGTACTGTGTATCAATTAGTTAAAGACAAGGCAGTGTTATCGATTTTGAAAGTTTTTGAAAGATCTACACTACAGTATGTGTAATATACCTTTGTGTTGCTGAACCAGATTTTAGGTGACTTCTTCATTTTAGAGAATAATTTTCTCGCCCTGCTTTTCTTGGCCTTGTGCACAGGGACATCTGCCTCGACAGGCAAGGATGACGGAACGACGCCACCTGTAGTCTTTGCGGCTGCGTCACATCCACGAAGAAGCTCCTTTGTCAGCGAAGAGACCAACGCTTCGACAATTGACGGTTCTTCCGATTTCGCAGCCATCTTGATACCTTCCTCGCCACCAAACTCTTGCACCACCTCCTTATAGACGTTCTTGTAGAGCTTCTTGAGGTTCAGATCCTGAGGATAGGCCTGAGTGCGTGGGAGGCCTGACGCTGTGCAGAACTCTGAGAGGACCCTTTCTGTGACGCCTCTGCACCTCTCGCCAACGTGGGACACGTTTCTCTCACTTACGGTGGGAAATAGATCTGTGAGCAGTTTGACACATAGCAATTGCACCATGCCGTGAAAAGTGTCCGAGCTGGGCATGACTTGGCCATGATCCGTGACTTCCGGGGTCACATGGCGTCGGCGATGCAGGGGTGGCACTTCTTTAGATAGGATCTCGCCTGGATCGTCCTCCAGCAAACCTAACACTCCGTGCACAATGTCACTCGTTGCCACGCTTGTGCCTGACTCGAAGGCTACAGCTCTGCAGTTGATGACACTTCTAGTTGAGCCAATTGAAAACACGTCCATCATTTCCCTTGTAATCGCCTTGGAAAGAATTGTGTCTTCAATGCCATGTCCTGAGCCCTGAATACATGTATGCCTCCTTATAGGGCATCCATGAGCAGGCATCTCATCAGGGATTGGAGTGCCAGGTAAGTTGAACTTCCATTCTGACCACGGGTCCATTGAGGAAGACCTTGAATGGGAGGAGCGGGACGAGGGCTCTCCTGCCTTCAGGATGTCCGCACCAGTTCTGATACTGCTCTGGTCGTTGATCAAAGCAGGTGTTAAGTCATCGTGTTGACTGGTTGATCGGTCCTGGTGAATGGATCTCCGCTGTTTGAGAAAGCCCTTCATGCTACTCTGCACACTGGTGTACATATTGAGGGCAACAGCCCAGATCTTCTTCTCTGACACCTGAGCCTCACCAATCATGTTGGGTGGTGAGAAGGGTTGACTGAGCTCCTGGACGTCTGTCACAATGCTTTCTGCAACCTCAGCTGCAGTATCAGCAGGCAGGGAGCCTTCCCCCAGCAAGCTAGAGGACCCACAGAGGACTTCACTCACACCTTGGGCAGCTTTGGAATTAAACTCCTGACTCCTGAGTTTCTGGAGGCTCTGGGTGGAGAGAGAGCTGAACGATCTTTGGTCTTCGTCCAATGTGATGCTGCCATCCAGATCCCCCGAGGACATTGACTCCCAACTATCTTGGGGTGACGGTGATCTTGACAAATCCCCCAGACAAGAAAGGACTCCACCTACAAGTGAACTGCTTGGTCCCACAGTGGAGAAACACTGTTCAGGTGACATTTCATCCTCACATGTATTTAGGAGAGTTGAAATGACATCTTTGGTAGACGTTGTAATGAGAGGCTCGTTTACTAAAATCTCTGGTTGAGCCCAGAGAAGCTTAGAGCCCTCACTGAGATACCTTCGCAGAGCTACTTCGGCAATGCAGCTGGGCAGCTGTATGTCACTCTTACAAGCTTCCCTTGTTTCCCGGTGTGACTGATGACCTGACTCAGATGAGACTGATGAACTGACTTCAGGAGGCTCCTTAAACGTTTTGATGCCCTTTAGTTTGTTCTGGACTTTGTTATATAAGCAAACAGAAGCACCCCAGACCCTTTCCTGTAATGTCTGAGCATTTCCCTGAAGGCCGTCGTCTACCTTCGGTTGTGAGATACCCTTCACGTCCGTAACAAAGATTTCCACAATTTCAGACGCTGTAGAATCAGCACACGTGGCGGTTATACTGCATGACTCAAAGGAGGAGAGATCATCTGACAGGTTGCACTGATCCACATGGTTGGTTACAGAGATGGAGGCCTCGATTGGAGAAGCAACCTGTTCACTAGTTAATCTGCCGCTGATCTTAACTAGGAATTCACTCAGTGCTTGAGTGGCATTTGTCCTAAATCCCTCACTTGAGATCTTTTCCACGTAGTTACAGGTGGAAGAAGTTTGGCTGCTTTGGCTGCTCTTGGATATGATGCTCCTCAGCACATCGGGATCTTCAATAGATCCACCATGGAGCGACAGAATCTTAATCTTCTCAGTCAAGGAAGCCATCAAGGCATGGTCACTCCCATTAAGGTGATCCTTTAGTAAGCCAGAGACGGTGGTCATGATTTGCCCTGTAAGACACTTGCTCTCTTGATCCACTTCTGTCTCATTAGAGAGGGTGATTTCCTCATCAGCCCATGCCTGTCCAGGGCTGGTTGTCTTCAGCTGATTGTCTTCAGCGTCAACCTCGCTGATCATCTCAGGGGTCTGGGAGCGTGAGTCTAGCCCTCTTGCAGACGTCACTGGGGAGGTGTGGGTTGAGGATGAGCTCTGAATGGCCACGGATATGACTGAGTCAACTTGTTTGACCACGCCAGCCATCATGGCAGCGGTCTGATCAGGGGAGGAGCTTCCAGATGTATTCCTGGCATGGTCGGTTATAGACTGCTGCAGGGTGTTGTGGAGGCAGGTGAAGAGGCTGTCCTCTGAGACACCTAAGAGAAGCTTAAGGGGCCCTGTCTGCACCTCAGACTGAGGGGTTGGGGACCTTAAACATAGCACAGAAATCATCATTTACATTACATTTTTGGCATTTAGCAGATGCCTTATTCCAAAGCGACTTAAAATAAAAAGATAGACACTGGAGAAACAGAGAAAGGGGGGGCAATAGAAGTTTTAGGGGACACAGTAAAGGGGAAAAGCGGGTGTCTTCAGGAGACGCAGTGCTGGGGGGCAGTAGATCACAGACTTCAACTATTTAGATCGATTCATAAGGTACGAGAGTGTTACCAAGTAAATACATAGTAATACCAAATCATTATGAGCGGTAGTAGGACTATAAAATAAGGTGTTACCTGACTATGCATTTCATTTCAAGTCTTGTGGAACTTATGAATAGCATCTAAAACATTTAAATAGCTATACACCTCAAACACTTTATAAGCACACAATAACAAGTCTGCGAGGAAGAATATTTGTGAACATACCTCAGTATTGTAGGCAGGGGCACATCGACCCCATACTTACAGTTCTCCTCACATATGGCATTACGTCTACAGCTGCGGTAGTGGGAGTCAGCCTTGTGGCTTTTCCAGCTTGACGCTGATGAGGATCTCGTTGGCGTCTGAGAGGTCGCATCACGCCTGTTGACCCCCAGTACCTGGTGGAGGCCGGGCAGGACGAGCCTCATCACTCCCTCTGAGAGGAGCTGTAGGATCCTCAAACACAGGGTGACAAGCTCCTGGCATATCTCCTGTATTCCACAAAGAAGACAGTTAAATGGACTGCACTTATATAGCACCTTTATCCAAAGCGCTTTACAACGGCCTCTCATTCACCCGTTCACACACCAATGGCGGCAAGCTACCATGCAAGGCTCCGGCCCGCTCACTGGGAGCAATTTGGGGTTCAGTGTCTTGCCCAAGGACACTTCGACATGTGGCCAACCTGGGCTTGAACCGCCGATCTGCCGACCTTGCGATCATTAGACGCCGGCTCTACCTCCTGCGCCACAGCCAGTTAATGTTAAATGTACGTCTCTCAAGTGCCTACTGAGCAAAGAGTTACCAAACTTAGAGAGCGGAGTAGTAATGATATTCTGAATTACATTATGAGTAAAAATCTTACCGGGTCAAAGCCGCTGTCACGGATCGTGATCCACTGCCTGAAAACAATATCGTAAGATTTGTAAGTTCCCCCCCATCTTTTTCCATTTTCATAAATGTTTTAAAAAGCTCCAGGGAGCCACTAGGGCGGCGCTAAAGAGCCGCGGGTTGACGACCCCTGGCCTAGGCCCTAGTGGGACTGATGGTACCAAAGGAGAGGGAACATACTCTTCTGTTATGTTTCGCAGGAAGTCGGTGATCAGTGAATGATACTGGGTATCAGGGAGAGGGCTTGATCCCTCGGGCTGCAAAAAAGAGGCAAAGAAAAATGTTGTTAAGGTCAGGGTTGCCAGATGGGATTGACAATTACAGCCTAACCAGTCTATAACCGCAAAATCCAGTAGCCCATTCGGCGGTAACCCGCCCCATCTGGCAACCCTGGTTAAGGTAAAGTAATCCTGCAGGAGTGATCCAGTCAGTTTTAACCAGGGATGCCAGATGGGCCGGTTAGGCAGCTTTGATGTGCTGATTCTACATGTTTCTAAGATGAGATATTAAAGCTTCTTCAGAATAAGCTGCAGGACATGGTGATAATAATAATAATAATAATAATAATAACCGTTATTTGTATAATAATAATCAAATGTTGCAGCTCAAAGTGTTTTAACATATCCACACAGCATAACAATAATCATAGAACAATAGTAATCAATAAAACACACAATAGCAGTAATATAAACTAGATAATAAAACAAGAATGAACCATACAATCCAAGGGGCATAGAACAAAGATAAACAAAATAACTAAATAATATAATAATTACTATAAGATTTAAACAAGTAAATATATATATATACAATATATAGGCCTACAACTATATAGGCTAGATTCATCAACTAACATTAAAAAACACATTTAGAAAATAATACAGTCATTCGGGTACAAAACATTTCCAAACCTTGTTAACATCTTCCATGATGTCAAATCCATTAACGTGTCCTAGTCGTAGGCTATACGTATACAAAGAGCAAGCTATGTGCATCAAATGTGACTTCTGACTGACATCCCAGGTGTCCTCAACTGATATAGCATGTTTGACATCACAAAGGCGTATGACGTCACAAAGGCGTTTCCCCAGCAACCAAGCGTTGCCATATCCATGCCCCCGGTTGGTTCAGGGTTCGTGTACTTTGGGTGGAATAATTCCATATAGCCTATATCTCTGTTACCCCTCAAACTAAATAACCAATTAACGGCTTGTTTATTCCATTTCTGAAGCTTCCAACTGGTATAAAAATAAACAAATAAACGTTTTTCATGTTGATTTTGTATCTATCTGTAATCTTGTATAAATATATCACATGAAAATACTATTAAATTAGTGTAAAAATTGTTTTCTAGGAGTGTTGTGTAGAGAAGTAGAGCTACTGTGATGACATAATAACACACGCACAGGCGCAGCTGCTCTAACTACCACCCATCCACCATGCATTACGATCCGAGACATTATTTTATTGTATTTTACAATACAAAGTTTAAAAGCTTAAAACGCCACCTCTCCACCTCTCCTGTACCCGGCCTTCCTCACCCTACCTCGGCCTCACCCCCTAACCCCTAGGGGCCCCTGGCTGGCTGGGGGGTCCAGAACGTGTTCACTAACCGAGACAAACATCGTCAAGCCAGCCAACATCATTCTGACGATAAATCCGATCCATAATTCTCAATAATCGTGCCTCCAGTGTTGTAGCCTCCTAACCCTGACATACAATTGTTTTATGTTTGGTTAGTGAAGAAGCGGTCAGAAGTGATTTGTTGCCTGTTCTGACTCCAGTGTTCCGTTATATGTAGTGGTGGTTTTAGGTACTGCACCTATTCGTTACCACTTTTGATGTCACAACAGAGATAATAATAATAATAATAATAATAATAATAATAATAATAATAATAATAATAATAATAATAACGTTGCAGCTCAAAGTGCTTTTATCATTAATCTTAATTTAATTATTTTGTCATTTAAATGCAATATTAAAAATATGTTTTTTTATTCTTGATTTGAACATCCCTAATGTAAACTGGCAGTGCATTCCACAAAATATGACGGGTTGTTGCTGGGGTTTCACATTTGGGTATTTTCTCCCGACAAATATGGTTATTTAAATATTTAGGGTTATGGTTAGTTATTTTTTATTTCATTGTTTTATTGAAATTCTTCGTGAATAAATGATATTTTTGGGGAAACAATCTCTCTTATTTCACGGCTGGCTGGCTGGCTCTCTCTCTCCCACAGGACTGAGCGCCATCTGATGGTGACATTTGGCATGACATAAAATATATTCCTTTATTCGAAATCAGCATTTATACATTACTCTATACTCCAAAATAAACCATCAAGTTGAGTTTATATAAATAATCAACCATAAAACCAAGAGCTATATCTGTAATCTGTCTATTTATTATGCTAATATCCGAGTGGCAGCTGGATAACTTCCTGATGAAATTCAAATTCACAGCTTTTGTCTTTCATTATAATATTCTTAATGAGGTCATTTGATGTAGTGATTTATTAATGTAAATAGTAAGAATAGTAAGAACACATGTAAATAGTAAGAACACATGTAAACAGTAAGAACACATGTAAACAGTAAGAACACATGTAAACAGTAAGAACACATGTAAATAGTAAGATATGACTGTCTACATCAAAACAATTAAATTGTTTAGGTAGATTGAACTTTCAGCGCATCAAATCCTGCCACAAATCATGTGAACACTCTTTGACAGTGTGTTAATCAATTGGCATTCATGACCGTGATACACTATGAAAAAACACATTTTAAATGTGAAACATATTAACTGAGAGAAGCAATTTACAGACAGAAACGTCTTTTGCAGGATTTGCAAATTACCTTTTTAAAAATCAATTACTGCAAACAAAAAACAAACAAGGCATATAAGGACTGAAAACTACATCCAAATGGATTCTAACATGTATTATGTCACTTGCACAGAAACAGCTACTTTTTAACATAAATGATAATGTTTTACATGAAAGCTACACATTGAACTTTGTCCATGCTTTACAGTAAATGAAAAATCTCAACACCCATCAATGAAGAAGTCCAATTTGTTCTGTCATTGCTGATCTGAGAGGGCTGTTTAGCCAAGTTTATTCTGACAGATTCAATGACTCATAGACAGATATGGTTTAAATCATGCTGACATGCTAAAGGTGTTACACAACATTTATTTAGCTCTCATGGATGTTGAAAATGTAGAGCCATAGAAATATAATTAATATTTACAATATAACTATAACTATACTATATATTAACCGTTCCTAAGATGTTTCCATGACAACAGAACTAATGATCTCAACAGTAAAGTCAGGGCTGTTGGCAGGTCCCGGGCCAACAGCCAGACCTTCTGGCCGGGACGATAGGTCCGGGTGGCCCTCCAGATGCGCCGACACCGGCGGAGGTGGACCCTGGTGGATGGGACTGCCACCTCCAGCTCCTGTTGGGGAAAGAGAGGAGGTTGATAGCCCAAGGAGCATTCAAAAGGGGACATACCCGTGGCGGAGCTCTCCATGGTGTTGATGGCATACTCCACCCATGGTAGGTACTTGGCCCAGGAGGCGGGGTTGCTGGTGGTGAAACGCAGGGCTGCCTCCAGGGCCTGGTTGGTCCGCTCGGCCTGTCCGTTGGACTGTGGATGGTATCCAGAGGTGAGGCTGACCGAGGCCCCAATTCCCTTACAGAAGGCCTGCCACACCTTGGAGATGAACTGGGGGCCCCGGTCGGACACAATGTTGTGGGGAATCCCGTGAAGCCTCACCACATGGAGCGTGAGGAGGTCTGCAGTCTCGGCCGCGGAGGGGAGCTTGGGAAGGGCGACAAAGTGGACAGCCTTGGAAAACCTGTCCACAATGGTTAGGATGGTGTCCTTATCTTTGGATAAGGGGAGCCCCGTAACGAAGTCCAATGCGATGTGGGACCAAGGACGACCGGGGATAGGGAGGGGACATAGGAGGCCCGAAGGAGGGCGATGGGAGGCCTTACTCCGGGAGCAGGTGGTGCAGACACCCACAAACTCCTTAACGTCCCCCCGGAGTGTGGGCCACCAAAATCGCCGGCTGATAAACTCCACCGTCCGGTGGGAGCCAGGGTGGCAGGCAAAGTGACTAGAGTGCCCCCACTCTAGCACTTGCGGCCGGACAGTGGAGGGAACAAAAAGTCTGTGCCGGGGTCCGGTACCTGGGTCCGGCTCGGCACGCTGGGCCTGTCTGACCACCGACTCGATGGCCCAGGTGACGACACCTACCACCCGGGTAGGGGGGAGGATGGTGTCTTGGGTCACCGGCATATCCGGGGACTCCCCCGGGAACAGCCGGGAGAGGGCGTCCGCCCTGACGTTCTTTGACCCCGGGCGGTAGGTGAGGGTGAAGTCGAATCGGCTGAAGAACAGGGCCCAGCGTGCCTGTTTAGGGTTAAGCCTTTTTGCCGTCCTCATATAAGTTAAGTTCTTGTGGTCAGACCACACAAGGAACGGCAGCTTAGCCCCCTCCAGCCAGTGCCTCCACTCTCCGAGGGCAGCGTGGATGGCCAGCAACTCCTTATTGCCCACATCGTAGTTCCTCTCGGCCGGGTCAAACCGGCGAGAGTAGTAGGCACACGGGTGGACCTTCTGGTCCTCCTCCGACCGCTGGGAGAGAACGGCCCCGACGCCCGTGTCTGAAGCGTCTACCTCCACGATGAACTGCCTGGCTGGATCCGGGTGGGCCAACACCGGCGCGGTCGTAAAAAGGCCCTTCAGGGTGGAGAAGGCCGCCTCAGCCTCAGGGGTCCAAGAGAACGGGCGAACAGTGGAGGTACAAGCGGTGAGAGGGGCCGCCACCTGGCTAAACCCCTTGATGAACCGCCGGGTAAACCCGGCGAATCCGAGCAAGCGCTGTTGTGTTCGGTCGGTGGGTCGTGGCCACTCTACCACCGCCTTAATCTTAGCCGGGTCGGCGCGCATTTGCCCTTCTTCCACGACGTAACCCAGGTACGTCACTGAGGAGGAGTGGAAGACGCATTTCTCCGCCTTGACAAAGAGACGATTCTCCAGGAGCCGTTGTAGGACCAGGCGCACGTGTTGGTGGTGTTCCTCCATGGTCGGGGAAAAGACCAGGATATCGTCCAGGTAAACAACCACGAAAACATGTATCATGTCCCTCAGCACGTCATTGACCAGCTCCTGGAAGACTCCGGGGGCATTGGACAGGCCAAAGGGCATGACCAGGTACTCGAAGTGACCGAGGTGGGTGTTGAACCCGGTCTTCCACTCGTCCCCCTCCTTGACCCTAACCAGATGGTAGGCGTTGCGGAGGTCAAGTTTAGTGAACACCCGGGCGTGAGTGAGTGGCTCGAAAGTGGAACTCATAAGGGGGAGTGGGTATTTATTCTTAACAGTGATGGTGTTTAAACTATGAAAATCAATACAGGAACTCAGGCCACCATCCTTCTTCGCCACAAAGAAGAAGCCCGCCGCGAGGGGGGAAGACGATGGTCGAATTACACCCGAGGCTAGGGACTCGGCTATATAATTGCGCATCGCCTCCTTCTCCGGGACCGAGAGGTTGTAGAGACGACCCTTGGGAAGGGCTGCCCCGGGAAGGAGGTCGATGGGACAATCATACGGCCGGTGAGGAGGAAGAGAAAGGGCGGGGTCCTTACTAAACACCATGGCCAGGTCAAGATACGTAGAGGGGACACCAGTGAGGTCCAGAGGAGAGACTACGGGCCTGGGACCTCTGGACGGAGAGAGGGCGGAGCGTAGGCAGTTGGCATGACAGGGGATGCTCCAGCCCAAAATCCGCCCAGTGGTCCAGGAGATGTGGGGATCGTGTCTCTCCAACCACGGCCTACCTAATACAAGGGGTGCAGTGGGGGCGTGGAGGACAAGAAAACGTGCCGTCTCGACGTGATTACCGGACAAGGTGAGGGTGAGGGATTCAGTGCTGTGAGTGATCCTACCTAAGGGCCTACCATCGATGGCTTGGGGGAACAAGGCATGGTCGAGGGGAACGAGCGGAATACCGGCCTGACGAGCGAGGGTGATGTCCATCAAGCACTCGTCGGCCCCGGAGTCAATGAGGGCGCCGGCAGAAATGGAGAGGGTGGCTGGGAACAGCCGGTTGTGGTTCTTGATGGGTTGGGGGATCGAGGCACGGCTCACCAAAAACCCCTCCTTTAGTGAGCCGGGTCTTTTGGCCGCGCCGGGCAGGTTCGGAGGACGTGTCCGGGTCTTCCGCAATACAGGCACAGCCCGCCCCGCATTCTCTGCTCTCTCTCTTCCTGAGAGAGGCGGGACCGGCCGACCTGCATGGGCTCCTCCGCTGACTCGGAGGTGGACGGGGCTGGGGAGAGCATGGGAACCCGAGGGGGCAGGGCCGAGTGGGCGGCCGCAAAACGGGGGAGAGAGGACGTGCGGCTGGGGACCGAGTGAGGGGGCCCCACGGCGCGTTGGCTGCGCTCCTGGCGGCGCTCCCGCAGGCGCTCATCCATTTGCAGGGACAAGGTGACCAGTTCTTGAAGGGAGCCTGGGCGGTCCCGGACGATAAGGTCCTTCACCGCCTCACTCAGCCCCCGCCGGTAGGCGCAACGGAGCGCTATGTCTCCCCACCCGCTGTCGGCGGCGAGGATCCGGAACTCTAGGGTGTAGTCCGCGACGGTCCTGGAGCCTTGCCGGAGTTCCAGCATCCTGGAGGCGGCGTCCGCGCCGTCAGTGGGGTGGTCAAATAAAAAGGAAAACTCCCGGAGGAACGCCTCGTAGTCCTGGGCAAGATGTGGGTCTCTGCCCACCACGGCTATGGCCCAGTCTAGAGCCTTGTCCACCAGGAGGGACATAACGAAGGCTACTTTAGCCTCTTCTGACCCATACTTGGATGGTTGGAATGTAAAAAAAAGTTCACACTGGGTCAGGAACCCTCTGCCCAGATCAAAGTTCCCTCCAAAGGGTCGAGGGGTAACCAGGTTGGGCTCGGGTTGGGCGGGAGCTCGCCCTGGGGAGGCTGGAACCCCCGGTGAATCAGCAGGGGGAGCAGGGACTGCAGCTCCTCCAGGGAGCGTGTTCAGCCTCAGCTGGATGGAAGCCACCGCAGTGGCAAGAGTGCCCATCTGGACAGCAAGGGAGGCGAGAACACCTGAGGCGGAGGTGGACGACTCCTGGAGCTCAGCGATGTTACCCTGAACGGAGGGGAAAGCTTTACTCAACTCTGCCTGGAGGGACGCGAGCTCGGCTGCGTGGGCGGAAACAAGCTCGTCAACAGAATGGGGAACTGGTTTGGGCTCAACTGCGGGCGTCTGGCCGCCCGCCTGCCCCGAGGTTCTGCCTTGACTCATTATGGCTTGATTATTCTGTTATGTTATCACTAGAAAAAAAAGAGTCAAGTGTGGCAGAACCCCAGAACAGACGGACACAAGAGGCAAAATAACAATAAAAGGATTTATTAAAATGATGGACAAAAATAATAAACCTACTCTAACCTAAGCTAACAAACCTACTCTAAGTGGGGGGAATGTGTGGATGCCAGAGAACTAGAAAATGTAAATGAGGTGTGAGTGGGACTGTACTCTATGTGTCTGGGTGTGAGTGTCTAGCGTGCAAAAACTAGTGTGGTGTAGATATGTAGATGAGTGAAGTGTTAAAATAGGGTTAGGGTTAGGCGGGAGGAGTGGTCGTTAGGCAGGCAGGGACATAGGCAGGAGACGTAGTCGATAGGCAGGCAGGGGTCTAGGCAGGGGAGGCAGGTTCCACATGGGGTCAATATAATCAAGCATCGGAGGAAGGTTTCTGGGGCTTCTTATAGGGCTGCCTCTTCCTGAGATGATAGCCACCTGCTGTGGAAGGTCCAGCTGTCTCCACTTGAGCCTGATGAGGCTCAACGAGCGCCAACGAGGCAGGAACGAGCGGAGCCGAAGAGGGATTCACAACAGACCTTGCCTTACTAAATCATAGACCAAGCCTTACTAAACCATAGAACAAGCCTTACTAAACCATAGACCAAGCCTTACTAAACCATAGACCTAGCCTTACTAAACCATAGACCTAGCCTTACTAAACCATAGACCTAGCATTACTAAACCATAGACCAAGCCTTACTAAACCATAGACCAAGCCTTACTAAACCACAGACCAAGCCTTACTAAATCATAGACCTAAACTTACTAGACCATAGACCAAGCCTTACTAAACCATAGACCAAGCCTTACTAAACCATAAACCAAGCCTTACTAAACCATAGACCAAGCCTTACTAACACCCAGTGACAGAGAGAGACTGGAGGAACTTACCAAAAGCCTCTTAGACAACCTGGGGAGATAAAAGAACACATTTACAGCAGTGATGTTGGTTTACTGGCTATTGATACATGATTCATTATGATGGCAATGTTGACAATATTCATGCAACTTACTGTTTGAATTTGCTGCTGAATTTGTACAAACCAACCCCGACAGTGATGATATACAGACACACCATAACCAGAATGACGACCATGCACGCTATCAAGGGTTTGTTGTTTACAAAGATGCTGTTGGAGGGATCTGGGAAAAGAGCTATTCATAACATGGTCATTATTATTACAGCCAGAATGCAGCAAAGAAAGTGAATGCAGATAGTTGATTATAGTTATGTTCTTACAGACCACGTTGATGGTATGGATAGTTGAGTTCGCACTTCCATGGTCATTTCCAGCCTGACAGTAAAACTGGTTGTAGTCTGCAGACACCTGGGTAGTGAAGCTCTCTCCAGACCTCACTGATGTCACCTGATCTCCATTGACTCTGTACCAGGTGTAGTCCTTCACTGCTGGGTTGGCATCGCTGCTGCAGGTCAGATTCACAGAGCTGCCCTCTACCACTGGACCAGAGGGACTGGCTGACACTGAGGTGTACCTGGGGGAAACTGAGAGAAAGAACACAACCTGTTATGTTAATGAACAACTACCATCACCCCACTGATGTTTAAATGAGGTCAAAATAAGGTCAAGTTGATCTTACATAAAACAGTGATTGTCAGACTTGTTTCAGATGACAGGTCACTGTTGCCATGTTGGCGTTGGTAGAGAGCCGTGCAGGAGATCTTCCGTCCATTATGGAGGGGTGAAGCAGTGAAGCTGAGAGCAGACGTCATGTCTTTAGTTTGATCCTGATTCTCCTGCAGTTTCTCCCCACTGTCACCAAGTGTGGGGGTCCATGTGAGAGTTGGGGGGAGAGAGGGACAGGGGGCTGCAGCAGAGCAGGTCAGACTCACTGAGGCTCCCTCCATCACCTCCACAGTAGCTGGGGTAAGAGTGGGTTTGGGTGGAGAGGCTGATATACAGTAGAGAGAGACAAGGGGTCTGGTTATTGTTAAAGCAATAGAATAACTCCCACAGCTCTCATAGCATTACATTGATGTCTATCGATGGCTCTGCATGTGAACACTACACAGTCTAATTAGATATGGAACCATATCTACTGATATGCACTCACTGCAATGTAAGTCACACAATTATTATTATTGTTATTATTACTATGATTATTATAGTTTTTTTAATTATTATATTATGATATAGATATGTATCCTACCTGTGGCTGTTATTTTGACAGACTGACCAAAAGTCAGCATTAGATCGTTATCACAGTCTAGTCTGAAGTGGTAGTTATCGTTGAAACCAGTAGTGAAGTTATTCAGGAAGGTGGTACAATCTTTCTCCTTTAAGTTCCCAGTAAGATGTCCTGTAAGAGTGCCTGTACCAGGGGAACTGGAATCAAACACATGTGGCCCAGTTTTTGAACCTTTCCTCCATATTCCTTTGCATTGTCCCTGAGCTAGGAGTGGATTAAACTTTTCGGGGTCAAGCAGCTGAAATGAGCATGGTATGACCACACAGGATCCACTCGGAGCCTCTATACTCCCAGGTACAAAGACTTTCCACCCTTGGCCAAGAACACCTGGAACACACACAACACAACTCTGTGAGGAGGTGGAGGTGACTGATAGGCTACCAACCCAGCAGTGGAGAGAGATTAAATATCAGGATAACAATGTCTGAATGTCTGATCATATGAAATCATTATGTGTGTTTCTGTCTACCTTTCTGTTTTGGTTCTTATTTTCTATCCAAGTTTACAAATCATGGTTGGAATATAAAGTGTGTGTCCATGAGAAGAACTAATGAATGACTTCCATGGCACTGAGAGAAGACACAATATTAGCACACCCAGCCTCTCTCCCCATAGCCACATGCTAACACTAGAGTGTCCCACCTTGCAGCAGACAGCCAATGAGGAGCAGTCCCTGAGCCCCAGCCATGTCTCTGTGTCAGGGGGCAGCAGAGCAGCTCAGTCACCTGTGACACTGGAGGTTGTGGACATTTCAGAACAAGTGGATGAAACAGTTATGTCCTTGTAGGTGTCACTTTTGCATGTGAGGACATTCATATCAAATATAAATAACAGTGTTTTATTCCATTGTTTGTAAACAATGTGATTTCAAACAGAAACTGTTATTTGTATAGCTTCAAAATATGGTCAGATATTGTTTGCCGGTTTGGTGAAAAGTCCCATAGCCTTTTATCACTTCCTCTACGCATTATAACTTCTGCTGTTCAGACATGAGGAACAATACTTTTCAATATTTTTTTTGTGATCAAATGTTTCTTTATTTTCTTTTAAAACAAACATAATGACAAAACAAGACAACAAGGCCACATCCTGCAATCAACGCCCCCAACAGCCCATACAACCACACCACAACACACAAATTACAATATAGCTATCTAGGTATTAGGGACATACATTACAAGTCGGGACCCAAAACGAAAAATAAAGTAAATCAAATAACCCCCACCCACCCACCCCAGGGACCAGAGGACAAGTCAGTTACAATTGTGATAACCTACACTCATATCAAAATATTTTTAAGATCGACAGCTGTGGATATCCACAAATTAATATTTGCCTCTTTAGCACCATGCATACGGGCTGTAGAGTGCAATAACACAAATTGCATTATAATATTTAGTCTTGATAATCAAAAAGTGGAAGCCAAAAATGCACTTGATGGAGCTGAGTAGAACATCTAAAGAACATGGAGTGGCCAAAGACAGAATTCACCTTTGTTTAATGGGTGTTCATACTTGTGGTGCATAGACTCAACATGCTTATCAAGTCCCTGTGTAAAAAAGGTTGCATTTTATTTTTGGGCACTCAAACCTGATGTAGTAAATCATTCTAACATCTAACCCATCCAGCTGACATGTACAGTCTTAAGTACATGAAAAGGAGCTTCTTCAAAGTATTATTATTCAATAAACACACTACTTAAATAAACAGCCCTTACTGTAGTAAAGCTCTTTTGCAACATGTTGTTAACACACCATTCACCACACAATTTCAACATTGATGAACCGATCATGAATTCATAATTGACAATATCACACAGTAGCGATTCTTTGCAACAAAAGGTGAAGAATAAAGATGACAAATAATAATCTGCTGCTACAATATAATGACACCATGAAGTAGCTTAGCTTTATTTCTGATCTGTAGAATATACAGTAGGCTGTGCTGCCCAAGGTTGAAAGAAGAAGTGTGTTGCATTTCCTTTCAACTGTATATCTGACTGGTTGTGTCATTGAAAATGAGGAACTTTTGTCTTTATTCAGCTTGACATGAACTATTGTAAATGCACAATCATTAAACAGTGAAACGTCCCTAGAAACATTCCCCAGTTCCGCTCACTTAAAAAGAAATAATCTGAACTCTAACACACAGGCAACATTTAGTTTATTAGGAATTATGCTATACACATTCGTGCATAAAGCTGCTTTGACATGATTCACAGCAAAGAAAAGAAGCCATTGAACCAGGCAAGCTGTTGTTTAGCAATGTGCGGCTGCACTTTCCTAATGAGCTGTTGCCTAAGGGGCTGTTTCCTAGAAAAACCCCAGAGTAGATTTACATTTAGTACATTTCCTGTATTCTGGTGCCTTTTAACAGGTGGTTTGATACTTTTATCTGGCTATTCTAGCATGAGAATAATTATGGTACATTTTGTAATTCCAACCAGAGGAAGGGGAGGCTCCAGATCACATACAGTGGCTATAGAAAGTCAACACACCCCTTCACTTTTTCCACAGTTTGTTGTGTCATAGACTCAATAAAAAAATATATTTAAAAAATGGCATCAATCCACACACAATACCCCATAATGACAAAGTGAAAACAAGTTGTTATAAATTACTGCTAATTTATTAAAATTGAAACACAGAAATATCTCATGTACATAAGTATTCACGCCCTTTGCTATGACACTTACAATTAGCTAAAAAGCCAAAATGTAATAATCACTCAATAAGTTGAATTGAGTTCATCTTAATGCAAGGATAATAGTTTGTCATTTAGGAATCAATAGCTTTGTTTTTATAGGGTCTCTGATTTGCATAGGAATCAATTACACACTGTGTAGATTAGGATGTCACTAAAAACTCAATTAAACAATCAAACAAAGTATTATAATTTTCTCTTGATCCTGACAAACTCCTCAGTCCCTGCCAGTGTTATATACTCATAACTTGATGCTGCTGCCAATATTCTTCACAGGAGAGATGGTGCAGAAACTACATTGATTGCATGTGCTGGATTCTTTTTGGCCACTTGGTTATAGACCAATTTTGTAGAGTGACTGAGATGATGTTGTCTCATCGACTGTGCTTTTTCCTCTCCACTATTCAACTGTGTAGATGTGTGTAAGTCTCCCCAGGCCTCAGGGTCGCATTCCTGAGCAGTTTTGTTCCTCTCCATTTGTCAATTTATAATGACAAGCTGATCCACACAGTGTGTAATTGATTCCTATGCAAATCATGAGATTTCCCAGGGTCACTCTATCATGTAACTGCCTGTTAACATAAGCGCTAATGTTTGCTAGCTTCTTTCCACTGTTTCAGGTACAGAAGCTGCTAAATGTGTTTAGGTATATTGAACTTTCAGTGCATGAATATGCCACAAATCATGTGAAAGCTCGTTGAGAGTGTGTTAATCAGTTGACATTGATGACCGTGATTGTAATTTTACAATACAAAGTTTAAAACGCCACCTCTCCACCTCTCCTATACCCGGCCTTCCTCACCCTACCTCGGCCTCACCCCCAAACCCCTAGGGGCCCCTGGCTGGGGGGTCCAGAACGTGTTCACTAACCGAGCCAAACATCGTCAAGCCAGCCAACATCATTCTGACGATAAATCCGATCCATAATTCTCAATAATCGTGCCTCCAGTGTTGTAGCCTCCTAACCCTGACATACAATTGTTTTATGTATGGTTAGTGAAGAAGCGGTCAGAAGTGATTTGTTGCCTGTTCTGACTCCAGTGTTCCGTTATATGTATTGCACCCATTCGTTGCCTAGCAACCAGATTGTTGATGGCTTTGTAATGGTGAGTATAGGATGTTGAATTGGATCCTATTGAATTGAATTGATTGAATTGGCATGTAGATATACATATATTTAGAATATGTAAAATGTGTTCTCTAAAGTGAATAACAAAAAAATGAATAAATGGAAAGAAAGTTTATGAGGTAGGCTATACCAAATGGAATTAATAACAAGTGTTACGACCTGTCTGTCTAAAGTTACATAATGGCTTAACAGGATAGAGAGAGTGCAGAATGTAGGTGCGTTGCAACACAAAATGCCAAGAACCAGAACTAAAATACAAGAATATTTATTACAGGTGTATACTGTATACCTATTTCAAGTATACAAGAGTACACATGTGGCTCTTCTTCTGCTTCTCCTGTCTTCTCCCGGCGCGCGGCATCCTCCGTCAGGACCGGTGTTCAACACTCCCCTGACGCTGATCATTCCGTGAGCAAGTGTACTGTATACCTATTTCACAGTGGAGGCTGGTGACTTCCAGAATTGAGGAGGCCAATTTTTGGAAAAACGAAATTGACTACATTAAAAATAAAACTGTTCAATAAATCCTAAATGTTGAGCTGGGATAATATCAGGGATAATAGCCATGGGTGTTCTAGATGTGTACTGCAAAGGACAAGTTGATAGCACTCGTAGCCACTATGGCGAGTGTTTCTTTGACTGAAGTGACTGGCGAATTCTCGAAATGGCTTCATGTGATTGGACGAACAAAATGTAAATCTTTCAGCCCTGGACTCAATGCATGGTGAGGCCAGGCCTCCCTTGCACACCCATTTTCAGTGATTTGGCCAATCACATATTGCCATGAAAAAAATTGCATTACATTGACTTCTATGAGAAACCACTTTCCTGGGGAGGCCTGGCCTCCCTCAATACAAACGGATAGGGATTCTGGCCTGTTGGTGCTTTACAATTGCAATATTGGGTTTTAGCCATGGAAAAATTCAGATTTATGAACAAAACGGAAATAATATTAATATTTAAAAAAATATATATGTTTTTTGTTAAATAAATAAATAAATAAAATATAATTATTGCTTTTTAAAAATCTCTCTCTTCTCTCAAATTATTGGGGAGGCCAGGCCTCCTCCACCTCTATGGAGGAGCCTCCACTGCTATTTCAAGTATACAAGTGTAGAAATGATGATGATGATGATGATGATGATGATGGTGTTAAGGAGGTGTCTGAACAACGGAGAACCTCCGGTATTTATGTCGTTTTCGCCCCGTGACGTCACGCTCACCACTGTGACGCAATCGGCCTGTTTTATCAAAACCACTTTGATGTCTGTCACAACAGAGATAATAATAATAATAATAATAATAATAATAACGTTGCAGCTCAAAGTGCTTTTATCATTACATAATCTTAATTTAATTATTTTGTAATTTAAATGCAATATTAAAAAGATGTTTTTTTGTCTTGACTTGAACATATTTGCTGAGGTTGCATCCCTAATGTAAACTGGCAGTGCATTCCACAAAAGATGACGGGTTGTTGCTGGGGTTTCACATTTGGGTATTTTCTCCCGACAAATATGGTTATTTAAATATTTAGGGTTATGGTTATGTGACGGTCGGGATTATTACCGCCGCCTTGTAGGGGTTACAAAGTACTTAGTCTGGGGAGGACTGAGTGGGACAGGATCTAGGTCCCCCACACCCAATACCTATGGCCTCAATGTTCAGGTGAGTGAGCAAGTTGTTTCCTGTTTAGTAGCTTGGGTTAACGTCAACCTCTTAGACGGGGTAAAGTGGGCTTTAGTAGGTGGCCGTGAAAAGTGTGTGCAGTGTGTGCGAGGTAAGTGCCGAACTGACCTGACACCACCCCCTACTTTACCTAGGTCTAGCTAAACAGGTGAGGCGCCCCTACCCCCAGGTAAGTAAATGAAATGGGAAATTACAGCTGTTATTCCATTCAAATGTTTACTCAAAAATAAACACAGAGCTTATGGAAAATTATCCAAACACAAAACGGTTAACATTTGGGTCAATAAATTCAATATGGTAATGTATTAGCAGTCACCCAGAGAGTCTAGCAGTCTCACAGAGAGTCTAGCAGTCTCACAGAGAGTCTAGCAGTCTCACAGAGAGTCTAGCAGTCTCACAGAGAGAGTCTAGCAGTCACAGAGAGAGTCTAGCAGTCACACAGAGAGTCTAGCAGTCTCACAGAGAGTCTAGCAGTCTCACAGAGAGTACATTTAACAACATCAGTCTGAATGAGCAGTCCTTTTCTCCCAGTGTGGGTTTGTGCGCGTTCGAGCGTTAGTCCGTTCAGTTCACAGTTCTGTTCGTCCGCGCACGGTATGCGTGGTTGGCCAGTGCTAATGGCAAGGTGTAGTGCAGAGATTACCCATCCAGCAGAGATCGCACGTCAAGGGTGTCTGATGGCTGGCAGGGCAAACTCCGAGAAACCTCGCTGAACCCACGCCTCACTGGCGCACGCTTCTCCTCTGTACAGGACAATGAACACCAACCACGAGTAGCTCCTTTCTCTCGCAGTTCACACACGGGGTGGGGGAGGGGTGAGCTGGCGCACGCTTCACCTCTCGATACCGACGACGTTCAGGCCTGCTCTTCCCAAACAAAACACTCGCAAATCAACGTATCCCGTACTTTGTATGACCACTCGGCAATATCTTCTTATCAAAACTATATACTTGCAAAGAGCCCACACCGCTACCGCTCCGTCCACGTTGCTCGTTCCAACTCACTGCTCCTCTCTCAAGCACACCTGCGCGTTCACACCTGCGCGTTCATGTGAGCTCGTCTTAAAGGCGCAGCATATAATTGTACCCGCTACATTCCCCCCTGCGAAACCCTGCCATGCCATCCAACATCAAAATGACGATGCGACCTCAGTAAAAGAAGAAATAAAAATACAACATGTCACTCCATACGACAGTACCCACAGGTAGGTTCACAACACAGGTAACATTTCAACCAGTACATAAGGATGCCTCAGAAGAGCTGAAAACAATAAAACACGGCATCATAACACTTTTCACTCCTCAATACCTAAAAACATGGACATGCATGAAGGTAAGTATAAAACATTTGCAATTGCACAAATTATTTCAAAACATAATCACTCCTGAATCTACAGGGAATTCTACCCCTGGTCTGTCTTTGAGACCGTCTGGGTTCAGCCACACTCTCACTTTCACTCCCTGCATCTGACCCACCCATAGTTCCCAGCTCCTCATGTATGGGCCTAGCAACTTCACCTATGGCCCCATCATCAATCTGACCCTCATCATTTGAATGCTCCTCGACTACTTCTCTAATACCCAGGCCTGTGTTTGTGTGGGGCATGTGTGTAGTGGCAGGGATGCATATGAAGTCAGGGCAGCCTGTGTCAATGTCAGGGTCGGTGTCCTTACTGGACGGGTGCCTCTCCGTAGGCAAGGCGAGCCCTCTCCGTAGGCGAGGCGAGCCCTCTCCGTAGGCGAGGCGAGCCCTCTCCGTAGGCGAGGCGAACCCTCTCCGTAGGCGAGGCGAGCCCTCTCCGTAGGCGAGGCGAGCCCTCTCCGTAGGCGAGGCGAGCCCTCTCCGTAGACGAGGCGAGCCCTCTCCGTAGTCGAGGCGAGCCCTCTCCGTAGTCGAGGCGAGCCCTCTCCGTAGGCGAGGCGAGCCCTCTCCGTAGGCGAGGCGAGCCCTCTCCGTAGTCGAGGCGAGCCCTCTCCGTAGTCGAGGCGAACCCTCCAGGATGCGCTCGCTGAGTGGGGGAATGATGACTGTCTCTCTGCCTGCCACTTTAACATATCCTATTCGGTCACTCTGTCCGAGGGACCCTGCCTCTTTTCTGATGTTCGCTAGCACCCTGTGGACCTTAGCCTCTGTTTCCCGATACTTATTCATCTTCTTCATGCCGTCCGTGGCAACGAAAAGATCCTTCAGTTCACTTAGAACATTCATTCCCAGGATACCTGGGAGGCCTCTCATCTCTTCCACATCTGGGCTTTCATCTTTAAGGACAAAGACACACTTCCTGCCAACGGTCTTCCCCATGCACTCTACCTCCGCCTCCAGGCATCCAAGGACGGGAATTTCGAGGCCATTGGCAGCGGCGAGCTGGGCCCAGTTGGCTGAGGACAACGCCGACTTCCCAAAGTACTCTCTGAAGTAAGATTCCCGGATTGTGGTCACCTCTGAGCCTGTGTCCAACAGGCAGTCAGTCTTCACGCCTGCTATCTTCACTTCAACGACCAAGCAGTTTCCAAAGGCACTTACACTTGAGGCTTGAGAAGTGTTACAGGGCTGCCTTGCCAGGTGACTTCTAATTGCAGGGGTACCTGGACTCTGGCGCATCGCCCCTCCGGGGTCGTTTCCTGCAGGCCCAGATGGCCCATCCCTTCTGAGTGGAGGACGTGCTATGCTCTTAGCTCCCCTGTTCAGAGGACAGTGTCTGCTGGTATGTCCTGGCTCATTGCACGTGTAGCAGATGAACTGCCCATCTTCGTTTTTCAAAGGGGGGCTTCTTGCCCTCTCGCCTTTCCCTTGTGTCATGCCAGTGCCACTGTGGCCCATCATCTGGAACAGTTCATCTTGACGGATGGCTAACTTTTGTATTGCTTCATACAACATCTCCATTGTCAACTGCGAAGCAGGTTCGTCGGTAGCCCTGGTAGCATTAATGGCACCTTTGGCACGGGAACTGCTTTGCGCACTATCAGACCCCTGAACCTCTTCCTCCTCAGACCATGAGATGGCGTCTTGCATTAGCTCAGCAAAAGTAAGACTCTCCTTTTCCTTCAGTCTCCTCTTGATCTCTCTTCTTAAGATATCATCTCGAAGCCCAAGAGCAAGCTGTTCTTTCAGCATTCCGTCTGAATCAGGGACACGCTTGGCATCTCTACGACAAATTCGCATTAGCTTTTCTTGAATGTCATAGGCGTAAGAACGTATGGTCTCTCCTGCCAACTGCTTGCGGTCATAGAATTCTTTGAGCCGGGTGCCTAAAGGGACTTTGTCACCATAAGTCTTACGCAGTGCTTCAAATATGGTCTCTGCATCCTTAGCTTTGTCTGCCATATACTTGACTGTGAGTTTGGCTTCGTTTTGAAGATGCTGCTTGATGAACTCGGCTTGGTCCTCTATAGGGACCTTCATGATTTGAAGGGCAGATTTAATTGATGTGATCCATTCTTCAATATCTACATCACCTTGTTTACCACTGAAATCTGAAATCTTGCGGTCTCTGGGGATATACACAATAGATGCAGGGGGCTTTTCTTTCTGCTGATCTATGACTGCTTTAGCTAATGCCAGAGCTTCTCTTTGCTCGCTTCTAGCTTGTATCAGGGCCTCAGCTTGGTCATTGAACCTCTCCATCATCCTCTCAAATTGCTTCTTAAGTTCCTCTAATTCTGCCATGGCTTCCACTTAAAAATGGTTGCTTATTCTATCCTGTTCGTGACGCCAATTGTGACGGTCGGGATTATTACCGCCGCCTTGTAGGGGTTACAAAGTACTTAGTCTGGGGAGGACTGAGTGGGACAGGATCTAGGTCCCCCACACCCAATACCTATGGCCTCAATGTTCAGGTGAGTGAGCAAGTTGTTTCCTGTTTAGTAGCTTGGGTTAACGTCAACCTCTTAGACGGGGTAAAGTGGGCTTTAGTAGGTGGCCGTGAAAAGTGTGTGCAGTGTGTGCGAGGTAAGTGCCGAACTGACCTGACACCACCCCCTACTTTACCTAGGTCTAGCTAAACAGGTGAGGCGCCCCTACCCCCAGGTAAGTAAATGAAATGGGAAATTACAGCTGTTATTCCATTCAAATGTTTACTCAAAAATAAACACAGAGCTTATGGAAAATTATCCAAACACAAAACGGTTAACATTTGGGTCAATAAATTCAATATGGTAATGTATTAGCAGTCACCCAGAGAGTCTAGCAGTCTCACAGAGAGTCTAGCAGTCTCACAGAGAGTCTAGCAGTCTCACAGAGAGTCTAGCAGTCTCACAGAGAGAGTCTAGCAGTCACACAGAGAGTCTAGCAGTCACACAGAGAGTCTAGCAGTCTCACAGAGAGTCTAGCAGTCTCACAGAGAGTACATTTAACAACATCAGTCTGAATGAGCAGTCCTTTTCTCCCAGTGTGGGTTTGTGCGCGTTCGAGCGTTAGTCCGTTCAGTTCACAGTTCTGTTCGTCCGCGCACGGTATGCGTGGTTGGCCAGTGCTAATGGCAAGGTGTAGTGCAGAGATTACCCATCCAGCAGAGATCGCACGTCAAGGGTGTCTGATGGCTGGCAGGGCAAACTCCGAGAAACCTCGCTGAACCCACGCCTCACTGGCGCACGCTTCTCCTCTGTACAGGACAATGAACACCAACCACGAGTAGCTCCTTTCTCTCGCAGTTCACACACGGGGTGGGGGAGGGGTGAGCTGGCGCACGCTTCACCTCTCGATACCGACGACGTTCAGGCCTGCTCTTCCCAAACAAAACACTCGCAAATCAACGTATCCCGTACTTTGTATGACCACTCGGCAATATCTTCTTATCAAAACTATATACTTGCAAAGAGCCCACACCGCTACCGCTCCGTCCACGTTGCTCGTTCCAACTCACTGCTCCTCTCTCAAGCACACCTGCGCGTTCACACCTGCGCGTTCATGTGAGCTCGTCTTAAAGGCGCAGCATATAATTGTACCCGCTACAGTTAGTTATTTTTTATTTCATTGTTTTATTGAAATTCTTCGTGAATAAATGATATTTTGGGGGGAAACAATCTCTCTTATTTCACGGCTGGCTGGCTGGCTTTCTCTCTCCCACAGGACTGAGCGCCATCTGATGGTGACATTTGGCATGACATAAGATATATTCCTTTATTCGAAATCAGCATACATTACTCTATACTCCAAAATAACCCATCAAGTAGAGTTTATATAAATAATCAACCATAAAACCAAGAGCTATATCTGTAATATGTCTATTAATTGTGCTAATATCTGAGTGGCAGCTGGATAACTTCCTGAAGAAATTCTAATTCACAGCTTTTGTTTTTCATTATAATATTCTTAATGAGGTCATTTGATGTAGTGATTTATTTATGTAAATAGTAAGAACAGTAAGAACACATGTAAACAGTAAGAACACATGTAAACAGTAAGAACACATGTAAACAGTAAGAACACATGTAAACAGTAAGAACACATGTAAATAGTAAGAACACATGTAAATAGTAAGATAGCACATGACTGTCTACACCAAAACAATTAAATTGTTTAGGTAGATTGAACTTTCAGCGCATCAAATCCTGACACAAATCATGTGAACACTCTTTGACAGTGTGTTAATCAATTGGCATTCATGACCGTGATACACTATGAAAAAACACATTTTAAATGTGAAACATATTAACTGAGAGAAGCAATTTAAAGACAGAAACATCTTTTGCAGGGTTTGCAAATTACCTTTTTAAAAATCAATTACTGCAAACAAAAAACATAGGCATATAAGGACTGAAAACTACATCCAAATGGATTCTAACATGTATTATATCACTTGCACAGAAACAGCTACTTAAAAAATAACATAAATGATAATGTTTTACATGAAAGCTACACATTGAACTTTGTCCATGCTTTACAGTAAATGAAAAATCTCAACACCCATCAATGGAAAAAGTCCAATTTGTTCTGTCATTGCTGATCTGAGAGGGCTGTTAAGCCAAGTTTATTCTGACAGGTTCCATGACTCATAGACAGATATGGTTTAAATCATGCTGACATGCTAAAGGTGTTACACAACATTTATTTATCTCTCATGGATGTTGAAAATGTAGAGCCATAGAAATATAATTAATATTTACAATATAACTATAACTATACTATATATTAACCGTTCCTAAGATGTTTCCATGACAACAGAACTAATGATCTCAACAGTAAAGTCACAAGAATGTTTCTGTTCTGGCAGTTTGTGTGTCGTCGTCTAAAAGATCTAAATGAACCTTTGGAACCAATTGAAGCTGCACATCCTCCTCACTATGCCTCCGTTTCCATGGTGAATAAGGTCTCACTCCTTCAGCTCTAAGGCAGTCTATGTCTCTGGAACACACAGACACTATTTACTTTAACATTTCAGTCATTTAACAGACGCTCTTATCCAGAGGGACTGACAACGAGTACTTTAGTGTAAACTAAGTGAATCAACTATACATCACAGTCATCGTAAGCAAAACCTTCCATGACATATATACTGACTTTGAATCAAATCCCATTAGTATCAATTGACTAAATACAGCTGGTTGCTTACTAAAGAATGATAATCATTTAGCAAACTGACATTGTTCAGTGGTAAACCTCAGTCAGTAGTAACAGTCATTAATGGCCTCTCTGTCTGCAGACTGTGGTGTTTCTCACCTGATTCACCTGCAGAGTGTCATAGTTAGGACTCACAGAGGACAGCTGCAGATTGGCGTAGGTGTCCCCCCCCTCCTTCTCCTTTAAAGGGTTAACAGCATCAACACACACAGTATGAGGTGAATGAAATCATATACCAAGCCTTACTAAACCATAAACCAAGCCTTACTAAACCATAAACCTAAACTTACTAAACCATAGACCTAGCCTTACTAAAACATAGAACAAGCCTTACTAAACCATAGACCAAGCCTTACTAAACCATAGAACAAACCTTACTAAACCATAGACCAAGCCTTACTAAACCATAGACCAAGCCTTACTAAACCATAGACCAAGCCTTACTAAACCATAGACCAAGCCTTACTAAACCATAGACCTAGACTTACTAGACCATAGACCTAGCCTTACTAAACCATAAACCAAGCCTTACTAAACCATAGACCAAGCCTTACTAAACCATAGACCAAGCCTTACTAAATCATAGAACAAGCCTTACTAAACCATAGACCAAGCCTTACTAGACCATAGACCTAGACTTACTAAACCATAAACCAAGCCTTACTAGACCATAGACCAAGCCTTACTAAACCATAGACCTAGACTTACTAAACCATAAACCAAGCCTTACTAAACCATAAACCAAGCCTTACTAAACCATAAACCAAGCCTTACTAAACCATAGACCTAGCCTTACTAAACCATAGACCAAGCCTTACTAAACCATAGACCTAGCCTTACTAAACCATAAACCAAGCCTTACTAAACCATAGACCTAGCCTTACTAAACCATAGACCAAGCCTTACTAAACCATAAACCAAGCCTTACTAAACCATAGACCTAGCCTTACTAAACCATAAACCTAGCCTTACTAAACCATAGACCTAGCCTTACTAAACCATAAACCTAGCCTTACTAAACCATAGACCAAGCCTTACTAAACCATAGACCTAGCCTTACTAAACCATAGACCAAGCCTTACTAAACCATAAACCAAGCCTTACTAAACCATAGACCTAGCCTTACTAAACCATAAACCTAGCCTTACTAAACCATAGACCTAGCCTTACTAAACCATAAACCAAGCCTTACTAAACCATAGACCTAGCCTTACTAAACCATAGACCAAGCCTTACTAAACCATAAACCAAGCCTTACTAAACCATAGACCTAGCCTTACTAAACCATAAACCTAGCCTTACTAAACCATAGACCAAGCTTTACTAAACCATAGACCTAGCCTTACTAAACCATAAACCAAGCCTTACTAAACCATAGACCTAGCCTTACTAAACCATAGACCAAGCCTTACTAAACCATAAACCAAGCCTTACTAAACCATAAACCTAGCCTTACTAAACCATAGACCAAGCCTTACTAAACCATAGACCTAGCCGTACTAAACCATAGACCAAGCCTTACTAAACCATAGACCAAGCCTTACTAAACCATAGACCTAGCCGTACTAAACCATAGACCAAGCCTTACTAAACCATAAACCAAGCCTTACTAAACCATAGACCAAGCTTTACTAACACCCAGTGACAGAGAGAGACTGGAGGAACTTACCAAAAGCCTCTTAGACAACCTGGGGAGATAAAAGAACACATTTACAGCAGTGATGTTGGTTTACTGGCTATTGATACATGATTCATTATGATGGCAATGTTGACAATATTCATGCAACTTACTGTTTGAATTTGCTGCTGAATTTGTACAAACCAACCATGACGATGATGGTGTTTAGACACACCATAACCAGAATGACGACCATGCACACTATCAAGGGTTTGTTGTTTACAAAGATGCTGTTGGAGGGATCTGGGAAAAGAGCTATTCATAACATGGTCATTATTATTACAGCCAGAATGCAGCAAAGAAAGTGAATGCAGATAGTTGATTATAGTTATGTTCTTACCGAGCACGTCGATTGTGTAGATTGTTGAGTTCGCACTTCCACGGTCATTTCCAGCCTGACAGTAAAACTGGTTGTAGTCTGCAGACACCTGGGTAGTGAAGCTCTCTCCAGACCTCACTGATGTCACCTGATCTCCATTGACTCTGTACCAGGTGTAGTCCTCCACTGCTGGGTTGGCATCGCTGCTGCAGGTCAGATTCACAGAGCTGCCCTCTACCACTGGACCAGAGGGACTGGCTGACACTGAGGTGTACCTGGGGGAAACTGAGAGAAAGAACACAACCTGTTATGTTAATGAACAACTACCATCACCCCACTGATGTTTAAATGAGGTCAAAATAAGGTCAAGTTGATCTTACATAAAACGTTGATTGTCAGACTGGTTTCAGATGACAGGTCACTGTTGCCATGATGGTGTTGGTAGAGAGCCGTGCAGGAGATCTTCCGTCCATTATGGAGGGGTGAAGCAGTGAAGCTGAGAGCAGACGTCATGTCTTTAGTTTGATCCTGATTCTCCTGCAGTTTCTCCCCACTGTCACCAAGTGTGGGGGTCCATGTGAGAGTTGGGGGGAGAGAGGGACAGGGGGCTGCAGCAGAGCAGGTCAGACTCACTGAGGCCCCCTCCATCACCTCCACAGTAGCTGGGGTAAGAGTGGGTTTGGGTGGAGAGGCTGATATACAGTAGAGAGAGACAAGAGGTCTGGTTATTGTTAAAGCAATAGAATAACTCCCACAGCTCTCATAGCATTACATTGATGTCTATCGATGGCTCTGCATGTGAACACTACACAGTCTAATTAGATGGAACCATATCTACTGATATGCACTCACTGCAATGTAAGTCACACAATTATTATTATTGTTATTATTACTATGATTATTATAGTTTTTTTTAATTATTATATTATGATATAGATATGTATCCTACCTGTGGCTGTTATTTTGACAGACTGACCAAAAGTCAGCATTAGATCGTTATTACACTCTATTCTGAAGTGGTAGTTATCGTTGAAACCAGTAGTGAAGTTATTCAGGAAGGTGGTACAATCTTTCTCCTTTAAGTTCCCAGTAAGATGTCCTGTAAGAGTGCCTGTACCAGGGGAACTGGAATCAAACACATGTGGCCCACTTTTTGAACCTTTCCTCCATATTCCTTTGCATTGTCCCTGAGCTAGGAGAGGATTAAACTTTTCGGGTTCAAGCAGCTGAAATGAGCATGGTATGACCACACAGGATCCACTCAGAGCCTCTATACTCCCAGGTACGAAGACTTTCCACTCTTCGCCAAGAACACCTGGAACACACACAACACAACTCTGTGAGGAGGTGGAGGTGACTGATAGGCTACCAACCCAGCAGTGGAGAGAGATTAAATATCAGGATAACAATGTCTGAATGTCTGATCATATGAAATCATTATGTGTGTTTCTGTCTTCCTTTCTGTTTTGGTTCTTATTTTCTATCCAAGTTTACAAATCATGGTTGGAATATAAAGTGTGTGTCCATGAGAAGAACTAATGAATGACTTCCATGGCACTGAGAGAAGACACAATATTAGCACACCCAGCCTCTCTCCCCATAGCCACATGCTAACACTAGAGTGTCCCAGCCTCTCTCCCCATAGCCACATGCTAACACTAGAGTGTCCCAGCCTCTCTCCCCATAGCCACATGCTAACACTAGAGTGTCCCACCTTGCAGCAGACAGCCAATGAGGAGCAGTCCCTGAGCCCCAGCCATGTCTCTGTGTCAGGGGGCAGCAGAGCAGCTCAGTCACCTGTGACACTGGAGGTTGTGGACATTTCAGAACAAGTGGATGAAACAGTTATGTCCTTGTAGGTGTCACTTTTGCATGTGAGGACATTCATATCAAATATAAATAACAGTGTTTTATTCCATTGTTTGTAAACAATGTGATTTCAAACAGAAACTGTTATTTGTATAGCTTCAAAATATGGTCAGATATTGTTTGCCGGTTTGGTGAAAAGTCCCATAGCCTTTTATCACTTCCTCTACGCATTATAACTTCTGCTGTTCAGACATGAGGAACAATACTTTTCAATATTTTTTTTGTGATCAAATGTTTCTTTATTTTCTTTTAAAACAAACATAATGACAAAACAAGACAACAAGGCCACATCCTGCAATCAACGCCCCCAACAGCCCATACAACCACACCACAACACACAAATTACAATATAGCTATCTAGGTATTAGGGACATACATTACAAGTCGGGACCCAAAACGAAAAATAAAGTAAATCAAATAACCCCCACCCACCCACCCCAGGGACCAGAGGACAAGTCAGTTACAATTGTGATAACCTACACTCATATCAAAAGATTTTTAAGATCGACAGCTGTGGATATCCACAAATTAATATTTGCCTCTTTAGCACCATGCATACGGGCTGTAGAGTGCAATAACACAAATTGCATTATAATATTTTGTCTTGATCATCAAAAAGTGGAAGCCAAAAATGCACTTGATGGAGCTGAGTAGAACATCTAAAGGACATGGAGTGGCCAAAGACATTCATACTTGTGGTGCATTGACTCAACATGCTTATCAAGTCCCAGTGTAAAAAAGGTTGCATTTTATTTTTGGGCACTCAAACCTGATGTAGTAAATCATTCTAACATCTAACCCATCCAGCTGACATGTACAGTCTTAAGTACATGAAAATGAGCTTCTTCAAAGTATTATTATTCAATAAACACACTACTTAAATAAACAGCCCTTACTGTAGTAAAGCTCTTTTGGAACATGTTGTTAACACACCATTCACCACACAATTTCAACATTGATGAACCGATCATGAATTCATAATTGACAATATCACACAGTAACGTTTCTTTGCAACAAAAGGTGAAGAATAAAGATGACAAATAATAATCTGCTGCTACAATATAATGACACCATGAAGTAGCTTACCTTTATTTCTGATCTGTAGAATATACAGTAGGCTGTGCTGCCCAAGGTTGAAAGAAGAAGTGTGTTGCATTTCCTTTCAACTGTATATCTGACTGGTTGTGTCATTGAAAATGAGGAACTTTTGTCTTTATTCAGCTTGACATGAACTATTGTAAATGCACAATCATTAAACAGTGAAACGTCCCTAGAAACATTCCCCAGTTCCGCTCACTTAAAAAGAAATAATCTGAACTCTAACACACAGACAACATTTAGTTTATTAGGAATTATGCTATACACATTCGTGCATAAAGCTGCTTTGACATGATTGACAGCAAAGAAAAGAAGCCATTGAACCAGGCAAGCTGTTGTTTAGCAATGTGCGGCTGCACTTTCCTAATGAGCTGTTGCCTAAGGGGCTGTTTCCTAGAAAACCCCCAGAGTAGATTTACATTTAGTCAGGGTTCGAGTTATAAGCTGAACTCTGTGGGGGTCTCCAAAATAACAGTGCGAAATGTTCTCATGCACGCGCGAATCATGCCCACACAGCGATGGGACTTACAAGTTTTAATTAGCTATAGGCAGTAGCGGATTAAGGTGGTCAGTGGCCCTAGGCTACTCCTTTGTGTGAGGACCCCCCGCCCCCATACACAAGCCTCCCCCCTCCCTAAAATATACAACTCACGAGCACCCTGCACACACACACCACTTATAATGCTTTACCATAAAACACTTAAACACTTTAATAACACAATAACACAACAGTGTTAATAATGCAAAGAATTAAAAAAAGGTTCAGTGCATTCAGTTCTGTCTCTATTGCTCTCCTCTCCCGTTGTCTCTCTGTTACTGTCCTGTTGTCTGTCTCTCTGTTGCTGTCCTGTTGTCCGTCTCTCTGTTGCTCCCCTCAGCTCTAAATGACAGAAATGAATTAGCTAATTAGTTGGCATGTAAACATATAGTTAGGGTTGGGTACAGTTTGGGTTTTATTCGATACCGGTGACAAATCGATACCGGTACCGAAACATCATCCTCATCCTCAAATCCCAACATATCCTGACGCTACAGCTGCAGGCTACTCATTTCACCACATCAACAGCCCCACATGAAACAACAGCTATAAAAGCGATAGTCACACATGTATCTCGGCCAATAATTGTGTTATTTTTGCTATACAGAAGGAGCGAAAAATACATTAGGTTAGTACACTAGGTTAGTAAAAAGTAAAAGCCACCTTACCTTTACGGAGACAAGATAGACCAAAGTGGTCTGTTTTCAGTAGGCTGCGGTCGATGCTGACGTCCGATGTCCTTTCTTTATCCAAGATTGGATGAACGGGAGAGGGTCAAATTTGTCTTTGATAAAAAACCGAAATTTTCTAGGCTTGATGACCCGGTCGGCAGCAGTGGCCTTTTTTTGGGCGGCATGGTAGCTACTACTGTATGTATATACTCCTGTATAGCTAATGAATGAATGTTCGCTTCTCAATAATAGGCTAGGTGCACGATCTCACTACTTCCTGAAAGGCAACTGGTGTCTCACTCTATTGGTTTAATTGATTAATCAGCTGTGCACTGTGTGTTCCAACGGTTTACCGCACAGCTGATTAATCAACCTTTTGCTGTTGCACAATATTCTACTGCGCCCCATGGTGTCTTGGTGGTGAAGTGCAGGCAGTCAAAGGCATACTGTCATTCACAGGAGATTAATGGTGCGCGTAGTTCTTTTGGAAAACGTGTTTATTTTACAATATTTATAATATAAATTAAATAATATTCATTACATTGACATTTTGATCAAATAATAGTTGTGGTAATGTATTATTAGCGACCCCCACAGATTTTTGATTTTACTGCCTTCATGGGAGCTCAGAGAGCCTCAGACCATCTCTATGGGAGCTCAGCTCCCATTGGCTCCCACATAACTCGAACCCTGCATTTAGTACATTTCCTGTATTCTGGTGCCTTTTAACAGGTGGTTTGATACTTTTATCTGGCTATACTTGCATGAGAATAATTATGGTACATTTTGTAATTCCAACCAGAGGAAGGGGAGGCTCCAGATCACATACAGTGGCTATAGAAAGTCAACACACCCCTTCACTTTTTCCACAGTTTGTTGTGTTATAGACTCAATAAAAAAATAAATTTAAAAAATGGCATCAATCCACACACAATACCCCATAATGACAAAGTGAAAACAAGTTGTTATAAATTACTGCTAATTTATTAAAATTGAAACACAGAAATATCTCATGTACATAAGTATTCACGCCCTTTGCTATGACACTTACAATTAGCTAAAAAGCCAAAATGTAATAATCACTCAATAAGTTGAATTGAGTTCATCTTAATGCAAGGATAATAGTTTGTCATTTAGGAATCAATATCTTTGTTTTTTATAGGGTCTCTGATTTGCATAGGAATCAATTACACACTGTGTAGATTAGGATGTCACTAAAAACTCAATTAAACAATCAAACAAAGTATTATAATTTTCTCTTGATCCTGACGAACTCCTCAGTCCCTGCCAGTGTTATATACTCATAACTTGATGCTGCTGCCAATATTCTTCACAGGAGAGATGGTGCAGAAACTACATTGATTGCATGTGCTGGATTCTTTTTGGCCACTTGGTTATAGACCAATTTTGTAGAGTGACTGAGATGATGTTGTACCATCGACTGTGCTTTCTCCTCTCCACTATTCAACTGTGTAGATGTGTGTAAGTCTCCCCAGGCCTCAGGGTCGCATTCCTGAGCAGTTTTGTTCATCTTCATTTGTCAATTTATAATGACAAGCTGATCCACACAGTGTGTAATTGATTCCTATGCAAATCATGAGATTTCCCAGGGTCACTCTATCATGTAACTGCCTGTTAACATAAGCGCTAATGTTTGCTAGCTTCTTTCCACTGTTTCAGGTACAGAAGCTGCTAAATGTGTTTAGGTATATTGAACTTTCAGTGCATGAATATGCCACAAATCATGTGAACACTCTTTGACAGTGTGTTAATCAATTGGCATTCATGACCGTGATACACTATGAAAAAACACATTTTAAATGTGAAACATATTAACTGAGAGAAGCAATTTAAAGACAGAAACATCTTTTGCAGGATTTGCAAATTACCTTTTTAAAAATCAATTACTGCAAACAAAAAACATAGGCATATAAGGACTGAAAACTACATCCAAATGGATTCTAACATGTATTATATCACTTGCACAGAAACAGCTACTTAAAAAATAACATAAATGATAATGTTTTACATGAAAGCTACACATTGAACTTTGTCCATGCTTTACAGTAAATGAAAAATCTCAACACCCATCAATGGAAAAAGTCCAATTTGTTCTGTCATTGCTGATCTGAGAGGGCTGTTAAGCCAAGTTTATTCTGACAGGTTCCATGACTCATAGACAGATATGGTTTAAATCATGCTGACATGCTAAAGGTGTTACACAACATTTATTTAGCTCTCATGGATGTTGAAAATGTAGAGCCATAGAAATATAATTAATATTTACAATATAACTATAACTATACTATATATTAACCGTTCCTAAGATGTTTCCATGACAACAGAACTAATGATCTCAACAGTAAAGTCACAAGAATGTTTCTGTTCTGGCAGTTTGTGTGTCGTCGTCTAAAAGATCTAAATGAACCTTTGGAACCAATTGAAGCTGCACATCATCCTCACTATGCCTCCGTTTCCATGGTGAATAAGGTCTCACTCCTTCAGCTCTAAGGCAGTCTATGTCTCTGGAACACACAGACACTATTTACTTTACATTTACTTTGACATTTTAGTCATTTAACAGACGCTCTTATCCAGAGGGACTGACAACGAGTACTTTAGTGTAAACTAAGTGAATCAACTATACATCACAGTCATTGTAAGCAAAACCTTCCATGACATATATACTGACTTTGAATCAAATCCCATTAGTATCAATTGACTAAATACAGCTGGTTGTTTACTAAAGAATGATAATCATTTAGCAAACTGACATTGTTCAGTGGTAAACCTCAGTCAGTAGTAACAGTCATTAATGGCCTCTCTGTCTGCAGACTGTGGTGTTTCTCACCTGATTCACCTGCAGAGTGTCATAGTCAGGACTCACAGAGGACAGCTGCAGATTGGCGTAGGTGTCCCCCCCCTCCTTCTCCTTTAAAGGGTTAACAGCATCAACACACACAGTATGAGGTGAATGAAATCATATACCAAGCCTTACTAAACCATAAACCAAGCCTTACTAAACCATAAACCTAAACTTACTAAACCATAGACCTAGCCTTACTAAACCATAGACCAAGCCTTACTAAACCATAGACCAAGCCTTACTAAACCATAGACCAAGCCTTACTAGACCATAGACCTAGACTTACTAAACCATAAACCAAGCCTTACTAAACCATAGACCAAGCCTTACTAAACCATAGACCAAGCCTTACTAGACCATAGACCTAGACTTACTAAACCATAAACCAAGCCTTACTAAACCATAGACCAAGCCTTACTAAACCATAAACCAAGCCTTACTAAACCATAGACCAAGCCTTACTAAACCATAAACCAAGCCTTACTAAACCATAGACCAAGCCTTACTAAACCATAGACCAAGCCTTACTAAATCATAGAACAAGCCTTACTAAACCATAGACCAAGCCTTACTAAACCATAGACCAAGCCTTACTAAACAATAGAGCAAGCCTTACTAAACCATAGACCTAGCCTTACTAAACCATAGACCTAGCCTTACTAAACCATAAACCTAGCCTTACTAAACCATAGACCAAGCCTTACTAAACCATAGACCAAGCCTTACTAAACCATAGACCTAGCCGTACTAAACCATAGACCAAGCCTTACTAAACCATAGACCAAGCCTTACTAAACCATAAACCAAGCCTTACTAAACCATAGACCAAGCCTTACTAAACCATAGACCTAGCCTTACTAACACCCAGTGACAGAGAGAGACTGGAGGAACTTACCAAAAGCCTCTTAGACAACCTGGGGAGATAAAAGAACACATTTACAGCAGTGATGTTGGTTTACTGGCTATTGATACATGATTCATTATGATGGCAATGTTGACAATATTCATGCAACTTACTGTTTGAATTTGCTGCTGAATTTGTACAAACCAACCATGACGATGATGGTGTTTAGACACACCATAACCAGAATGACGACCATGCACACTATCAAGGGTTTGTTGTTTACAAAGATGCTGTTGGAGGGATCTGGGAAAAGAGCTATTCATAACATGGTCATTATTATTACAGCCAGAATGCAGCAAAGAAAGTGAATGCAGATAGTTGATTATAGTTATGTTCTTACAGACCACGTTGATTGTGTAGGTTGTTGAGTTCTCAATTCCATGGTCATTTCCAGCCTGACAGTAAAACTGGTTGTAGTCTGCAGACACCTGGGTAGTGAAGCTCTCTCCAGACCCCACTGATGTCATCTGATCTCCATTGACTCTGTACCAGGTGTAGTCCTCCACTGCTGGGTTGGCATCGCTGCTGCAGGTCAGAGTCACAGAGCTGCCCTCTACCACTGGACCAGAGGGACTGGCTGACACTGAGGTGTTCCTGGGGGAAACTGAGAGAAAGAACACAACCTGTTATGTTAATGAACAACTACCATCACCCCACTGATGTTTAAATGAGGTCAAAACGAGGTCAAGTTGATCTTACAGAGCACGATGATTGTCAGACTGGTTTCAGATGACAGGTCACTGTTGCCATGTTGGCGTTGGTAGAGAGCCGTGCAGGAGATGTTCTGTCCATTATGGAGGGGTGAAGCAGTGAAGCTGAGAGCAGACGTCATGTCTTTAGTTTGATCCTGATTCTCCTGCAGTTTCTCCCCACTGTCACCAAGTGTGGGGGTCCATGTGAGAGTTGGGGGGAGAGAGGGACAGGGGGCTGCAGCAGAGCAGATCAGACTCACTGAGGCCCCCTCCATCACCTCCACAGTAGCTGGGGTAAGAGTGGGTTTGGGTGGAGAGGCTGATATACAGTAGAGAGAGACAAGGGGTCTGGTTATTGTTAAAGCAATAGAATAACTCACACAGCTCTCATAGCATTACATTGATGTCTATCGATGGCTCTGCATGTGAACACTACACAGTCTAGTAAGATATAAAAGGAAAAACGTATGCACTCACTGCAATGTAAGTCATTTTGGATAAAAGTGTCAGCTAAAATGGCATATATGATATTATTATTATTATTATTATTATTATGATTATTGTAATTTATGATGATGTTATTATTATTATTATTATTATGATTATTATGATTGTTATTGTTATTATTATTAAATTATTCTTATCACATTATGATATAGATATGTGTCCTACCTGTGGCTGTTATGTTGACAGGCAGATTAAAATTCCACCTTAGACTGTTATTACACTCTAGTCTGAAGTGGTAGTCATCGTTGAGATCAGTAGTGAAGTTATTCAGGATGGTGGTACAATCTTTCTCCTTTAAGTTCCCAGTAAGACGTCCTGTAAGAGTGCCTGGGTCTGTACTAGTGGGACTGGAATCAAACACATCTGGCCCATCTGTTGAACCTTTCTTCCATATTGCTTTGCATTCTTCCTGAGCTAGGAGATGATTATAATCAGGCACCTCTGGGGTACTACCCAGCTGAAATGAGCATGGTATGACCACACAGGATCCACTCAGAGCTTCTATACTCCCAGGAACGAAGACTTTCCAGTCTTGGCCAAGAACACCTGGAACACACACAACACAACTCTGTGAGGAGGTGGAGGTGACTGATAGGCTACCAACCCAGCAGTGGAGAGAGATATGACTGAAAGAGCCCTGACAATGTCTGTACATATCATAATGTGTGTTTCACATCTACTTTCTGTTTTGGTGAATGTTCATATTTTCTATTTAAAGGTGCAATACGTACCTTTTTCCCCTTCAAAATGTCACAAAATAAACATGTTTAAGTTTTACTTATGATTTTGCTCATGTAAATTCAGGTTTAGAGAATGTGATATATCCACTGGCTGGCTCATGTTTCCAGGAACATTTAGCCACATGCTAACACTAGAGTGTCCCACCCAGCCTCTCTCCCCATAGCCACATGCTAACACTAGAGTGTCCCACCCAGCCTCTCTCCCCATAGCCGCATGCTAACACTAGAGTGTCCCAACCTCTCTCCCCATAGACACATGCTAACACTAGAGTGTCCCAGCCTCTCTCCCCATAGCCACATGCTAACACTAGAGTGTCCCAGCCTCTCTCCCCGTAGCCACATGCTAACACTAGAGTGTCCCACCCAGCCTCTCTCCCCATAGCCACATGCTAACAGTGTCCCAGCCTCTCTCCCCATAGCCACATTCTAACACTAGAGTGTCCCAGCCTCTCTCCCCATAGCCACATGCTAACACTAGAGTGCCCCAGCCTCTCTCCCCATAGCCACATGCTAACACTAGAGTGTCCCACCTTGCAGCAGACAGCCAATGAGGAGCAGTCCCTGAGCCCCAGCCATGTCTCTGTGTCAGGGGGCAGCAGAGCAGCTCAGTCACCTGTGACACTGGAGGTTGTGGACATTTCAGAACAAGTGGATGAAACAGTTATGTCCTTGTATCACTTTTGCATGTGAGGACATTCATACACTAAAGACAGATGACTCAGGTTAGAACATTAAAGGCCTACTCAACTAGATTTCATTGAGTGAGGCAAATATGTTGACTAATATTGACTGAACGATAATATGACATTTCACTGTAAAGGGACAATCTGGGATTCAAACAACAACAAAGAGGTAATCCCAGCTGCCACTTTTCTTTTGGTAAACAGCTGAGGGACGGGGCTGGAGATAAACATGATCGTTTTAAAGGGGCAGTCTGTGATCGGTACATCCATTTGTTAGGGTTAGGGTTAAAGAGTATAGTCATTGATTGGTCATGAGCTCAGTTCAACTATCTTATCCCATCAGAATCCAAAATATAAATAACAGTGTTTTATTTGTTTGTAAATAATGTGATTTTAAATATATATTATTTTATAGTATAGCTTCAAAATATAATCAGATATTCTTTGGCAATTTGGTGAAAAGTCCCATCCCTTTTGTCACTTCCTCTACGCATTATAACTTCTGCTGTTCAGACATGAGGAACAATACGTAAGTTTTTCAATATTTTAACACAAATTACATAATATTTAGTCTTGATAATCAAAAAGTAGAAGCCAAAAATGCACTTGATGGAGCGGAGTAGAACATCTAAAGGACATGGAGTGGCCAAAGACAGAATCCACCTTTGTTTAATGGGTGTTCATACTTGTGGTGCATTGACTCAACATGCTTATCAAGTCCCAGTGACAGAGGAAATGTAAAAAAAACTCAAACCCGATGTAGTAAATCATTCTAACATCTAACCCATCCAGCTGACATGTACAGTCTTAAGTACATGAAAAGGAGCTTCTTCAAAGTATTATTATTCAATAAACACACTACTTAAATAAACAGCCCTTACTATAGTAAATCCAGCTGACATGTACAGTCTTTTTTTTTTTTTTTCAGATTGTATCCCTTTTTCACCCAATTTGGTAGCCAATTTAACCCAACTTAGCATCCAATTATCCCCTGCCTATTGCATAGGATCCGCCGCACGACCCCGTGGCCGGCAGTCCCAGAAGAGGCCGCCAGGCAGACTAGCTGACTGGCTCCTCGAGCCCAGCACCGTTATTCCGGCACCCAGGGGGCGGTGTTGCGCGACGGATCCTAGTCCAGAAATACTCCTATACCGCCCTCGGAAGCGGCCGCCCAATATGCCGCTTCCCGTGTGCCTCGGCCATATCTGGATCTGGCGAGCCGGGATACGAACCCCGGCCCCGGTGGGCAGCATGCACTAGTGGCCAGTGCGTAGACCGCTACACCACCGCGGGGCGACATGTACAGTCTTAAGTACATGAAAAGGAGCTTCTTCAAAGTATTATTATTCAATAAACACACTACTTAAATAAACAGCCCTTACTATAGTAAAGCTCTTTTGCAACATGTTGTTAACACACCATTCACCACACAATTTCAACAATGATGAACCGATCATGAATTAATAATTGACAATATCACACAGTAGCAAATTCTTTGCAACGAAAGGTGAAGAATAAAGATGACAAATAATAAATTGCTGCTGACAATATAATGATACCATGAAGTAGCTTACCTTTATTTCTGATCTGTAGAATATACAGTAGGCTGTGCTGCCCAAGGTTGAAAGAAGAAGTGTGTTGCATTTCCTTTCAACTGTTGTATATCTGACTGTTTGTGTCATTGAAAATGAGGAACTTTATTGTCTTTATTCAACGAGCCATGAACTATTGTAAATGCCACATGCTAAATTATAACAATGAAACTTCCCTAGAAGTATTCCCCAGTTCCACTCACCCCATACACACAAATACAGACCCCAGACTCATACACACACACACACTGATACACCCCATACACACCCATACTCCTACACACACACCCATACTCCTACACACACCCATACACACCCATACTCCCACACACACCCATACACACCCCATACTCCCCATACACCCCATAGTAAGTAAGTAAAGCTTTATTTATATATTAGCACCTTTCATACAAGAAATGCAGCTCAAAGTACTTTACAACAGGAATAAGAACATAAAGTGAATATAAAAACTTATAAAAGCATAGAATTAATATAAAAGCAGGGGAAAACAGTAAAAAGAAAACGTAAAGATAAAATACAATAAAAATCAATCTAAAAAAGGGAAACAATGTACAACCTCTGCCTTAACGTTTAGTAACCGCTATCCATCTTATCTCTGAGTCTCTGTGTATGTTCTCAGTCTCTGTGTACGTTCTCAGTCTCTGTGTACGTTCTCAGTCTCTGTGTACGTTCTCAGACTCTGTGTACGTTCTCAGTCTCTGTGTACGTTCTCAGTCTCTGTGTACGTTCTCAGTCTCTGTGTACGTTCTCAGTCTCTGTGTACGTTCTCAGTCTCCGTACAGTAGGGCAGTAGCAGTAGGCAGGTGCAGATGAGCTAGTTGAAGGCTATATTGAAGAAGTACGTTTTTAGCTTACCTACATGTTACTGGCAGGGTTGATTTTAAGGTCCTCCTCCTTATATACAAAGCCCTTAATGGGCAAGGGCCAAAGTACATTGCTAATTACCTTGTCAACTATGTGCCCTCGGACCAGAGTAATGTGCTCTCTCTTCTTGGTTCATAGACACCCACATAACCCATACACACCCCATACACAACATACACACCCACCCCCCATACACACCCATACACACCCCAGACTCATACACACCCATACACACCCATACACCCCATACACACCCATACACCCCATACACACCCATACACACCCCATTCACACCCCATACACACCTATACACACCCCATACACCCCAGACTCCTACACACCCCAGACTCCCTACACTCCTACACACACCCAAAAACTCCCCATACACACCCCATACACACCCATACACCCCATACACCCCAGACACACCCCCATACACCCCCATACACACCCATACACACCCATATACACCCCATATGCACCCCATACACACCCATACACCCCATACACACCCATACACACTCATACACCCCCATATACACCCCATACACCCCATACACACCCCATACACACCCCAGTAACTGTACTCCAGCGTGTGATGCTTCCTGCCCCTTATCCATGCCTCAGGTTTTCCATCAGAAATGGCTCCAGCTTCTCCAGGATCTCCTCGAAAATATTTTTGCTTTTAGTGCTGCCTAGTTCGCTGTACAGCTTACTCATCTCTTTATTGCAGGTGCGTTCAGCCTTGATCTTACTGAACTTCTCCTCGGTGATGACCCTCAGTTTCAGGAGTTCATCCAAGATGTGGCTGACGCTGACCTGGCTCACTCTCTGGATCAGCTCTTCCCGGTGGAGGTCCACAAAGTGCTGGCCTGAGGAGGAGACAAGACTCGCAATCTTGTATTGAGAGGATGAAATGCATTGTGACATCACAACGCTTGATATGCAGCACTGAAACAATAGATACAAAAACAAACAAGAATTGACACTTTAAACTTAAGGCCAATGCACACGGCGTGTGATTTTGTTGCACGACAACATTCGATTCTCAATTCTTTGAATTCTTTCAATTGGTGTGAATGGAGAATCGAATGTTGTCGTGCGACAATATCATGCCGTGTGCATTGTCTCATTCAAAACAATGGAATTGAATTCGGCGGTGCGACAAAATCGCCGCCGTGTGCATTGGACTATAGACTCCATATGACAGAGACAGTTATACAGGAACTGCCAGCAGCCTTGGCTACATCATTGATGTAGATGGAGAACAAGGTTGGGCCCAAGATGGAGCCTTGAGGCACCCCTTTAGTTAACTAGAAGCAGATAGTTGTTGTTTTTTATAAGTTTTTTTTTCTGAGTGGGGCAGTCCCACTCATATTTTTCATGTTACAGTGAAGATTTAGACAGGAAGGATGGGTGAGAGAGAGAGGAGGGATGACATGCAGGATATGTCCCCAGCCAGAATCGAACCGGGGACCCTGCGGTTACATGGTCAGCGCTTAACCCGCTACGCCACCTAAGCGCCCCTAGAAGCAGATAGTTAACTAGAAGCAGATATAGTTAACTAGAAGCAGGGATAGTTAACTAGAAGCAGGGATAGTTAACTAGAAGCAGAGATAGTTAACTAGAAGCAGTGTATGTATATACTGTATGTGTGTGTGTATATACTACATATGTGTGTGTGTATATATACTGTACATACTGTACGTGTGTGTGTATATATATACTGTACATGTGTGTACATACTGTACATGTGTGTGTATATATACTGTACATGTGTGTGTGTGTATATATACTGTACTGTGTGTGTGCATGCTGTCCGTACTCAGGCTCTGCAGGGTCTGGTGGACGTCGTAGGGGAGGTCGTGCGTCTCCTGCAGGCTCTCCAGCAGCGCCAGAGCGGTGGCCTGACCCGCCTGACCCGCTGACCCGGGACTGACCCGCCGGCTCTTCCACAGGCCCAGCATCCTGAACTTCTGCATGGTCACGTCCTCCTCCTCGCCGGCCTGGAGGTCGTCCGGCTCCCTGGAACGCGGGTTCGGCAAGATGACCGCCTTCTTCCAGTCCTTCCCCAGCCACTTGGCCACCTGGACCAGCTGCTGGTCGGTGATCTCTGAGGCCAGCCCGTCTGGAGAGAGAGAGAGAGAGAGAGAGAGAGATCACCACAACAGGCCAATAAAGAGGGTAGTCGCGGCCTGTTTCTCAACTGCTGGGTCGTGACTCGTTCTGAATGGGTCGCTGAGTGTGTGGTTAAACAGGAAACCCTTCTATTTTAACACTAGAAAGGCCAAAAATAGTTCTAGTGTTTTCGCTTTCTGATGTCAGACCAGGGGTGCACATAACTGGTGCGCCAGTGCGCATGCGTCGCCAAAATGCATGCTGCGCGGCAGATCAGCGGCATGAACGCGCTCTTGCGCACCAACAGCTGAAAAAAAATAAAAATAAAATTTGATTTCAGTGTTTACAGAACAGAGCAGTGCTTAAAGAGATGTCCGTTTATTTCAGTGTGTTTAAAGAACAGACATTCAGTTAGTGCTTAAAGAGATGTCAGTTGATTTCATTGTGTTTAAAGGAGTCTGACAGACTTTCATGCTTAAAGAGCAGTCATTTGATTTTGCATTTGTTTCTTTTGATTTGCACACAATCATTTGTTCGTTCATCTTTATTTATGAATAAATGTCGTTTTGCTAATACAAGTTATCCATGTATCCCTTTTTTATCCATCCTGTGGGACGGGTCGTGACTCGCGAGCTCGGGGAGCACCAAGCAGCATCCCTAGGTGCTCCTCTGAGCACTGGCCCCAAAAAGTTATGTGCACCCCTGTGTCAGACGTTTATTTTGACAGACGTGCATGAAAGACCTTCGGCAGTGGGCTAGCCGTTTCCATGGCAACACAAACTTAGCAAACTGTCACTTGTCATTCGAGCAGTAGCTAAGCGCAAATGGCGAAGGGCGAACATGACTTGAGTATGTCTACGATTTACGTACATTGACTATAAAAGGGGACTGAAACCCCGGTGTGTGGCTCTTACAGCATGTATAGGTGTCGTATCACTCAGAAGTTCGCTGGCTATGGAGGGGAAAGGTGTTGTGATGCTTTTATGAAGTTGGAACAGAAATCGCAGACTTCCTTTCAGAGAATAACTCGCCTGAACTGAGCTGTTTGACGACAAAATCTGGCATGCACAAGTTGCGTATATTTGCTGATGTGTTCGAGCACCTCAACACATTAAACACGTCTATGCAAGGGCAAAAATAGCCTGAAAAGAATTCCCACTAGGCCTGTAACAATTCCAAATTCGTTCACGATGTTCTTTGTTGTTAGCCAGCTAGCTAGCTAGCGTGTTGGAGCACAGTCAAGATTGCCATTAAACAATTTCATTGCCATTAGACAATTATTTCAGAATTGTTACAGGCCTAATCACAGTTGTCTACTTTTGTCTATAACAAAATAACAAATACCGTTTTTTTTTGTTACCAGCATCGATTAATAAAGAGAAATAGTATTTATGAAATGCTGAACAAGTTTTTGTATAAAATAACTTAACACAATTAAACGAAACACATCACAGGACTTTTGTCTTTACCAAACCGACAGGACCTACCTTTCCAGGGCGTCTTTTGATCGACAGGAGTGATGACCAGTGGGGCTGAGTTTCCACCATCACGATTAGGGCCAATGTAGAAAAATGGATAGAGTGTCTCAGTGAAGGTGACGCCAGTGAAGGAGTAGATATGAGACCAGTTGTCCACATCAAAGAAGGAGACCTGACCCTCCTCATAATCTACAAACACCCCCACCTTCTGGGGCTCCTGAGGGAGAGAGAGGAGGACATCCTCGGGGTGAGTGAGAGCATGGTACTCCTTATTCTTCAGCCACACAGTCCAGAATCCATGATCAGGCCGAGGTGGGATCGGCTTTCTGCTGATGGTCTCTCTGGCCACACCTACAGTCCAACGAGTCTTGTCCTCCACCTGCACCTCATAGTAGAATCTCCCTGAGGAAAAGCCCTCCTTCCCCAGGACACTGACAACACCGTCAAACCCCTTTTTACGGAGGTTCCTCTGTGTACTCAGTCTCACTTGTTTCCTATCTTCAGACAGGACGAGATATTCATATGCTGTATCAGGGTCCAGCGTCACGTCCACAGCGTGTTGTCTGACCAATTCAAAATTTGGTATCCACATTGTTCTCATTTTAGCTATTTTAGCAGTGACATCATCAATGACCGCTTCCTTCTGGCCAATGACAACATCCTTCTCACCAATGATACGATCTGTCTTGGATCGGTTTCTGGACATGAGTAAAACTAATCCAATCACAGTGAGACCTCCCAGAGTGAAGAACACAGCAAAGGCCGCTTTCCAGGGGTGTGTGAGTTCAAACAGCTCATTAGGGACGTGACACTCTGTCTCCAACATCTCCTTGGTCTGATTGTGTTGAACTCTACAGGTGTACTTGTTGGTGTTTGTCTCCTGTACAATGACATGTCGTTTGACTGTGTAGAGTCCCGCACCGTCTCTGTGTGTCTCTGGAGGTCCAGCAGAGAGAGGGACTCCTTCACTGTCCTGCCACACCATCTCAGGCTCAGGGTGCCAGCCTCTAGATTCACACAGCAGACCCATCCCCCCCTCTCTGTGTCCCTCAATGGAGACCACTGGCTGGGACCCTACAGCTTTAACATTGAGTTGAATAGGAGAATCATCATACCAGATCGGGGACACAATAAGGCATTTATAAGTTCCATCGTCAGTAACTTGGACATTAGACAGCTTCAAGGAGGTGTTGCCTCTCTTCAGTTCCTCTTTAAACAACGATGTCCTTCCCTTGTAGGACCAGAACTGATCTGAGTTCTGGTCTCTGCCGTCAAGGTAAAGATGGACACGAGGGTCTGAGAGTAAGAGTTTAAACCAGTCCACTCTCATGTCCTCAGCACTGATGTTGGGTTTGATGTGACAGGGCAGAATGATGTCATCACCAGGCGTAGCATCAACACGTGAGGGAGTGTGAACCGTGAACTGGATAGAGCCTGCTCTCTGTAGGAGAAGCAGGAGAGTCCACAGACACGCTGATAGAGTCACCATCATTCCTGCAAGAGACAATCAAATCAAATTAAATCAAAATTATTTATAGAGCGCCTTTCGTTCAAAATTGCAATACAAGGTGCTTAACAAATAATATAATGAAAATACCAAAATACAATGAAAATAAACGGTAATATAAGAAAATACAACAATACAGTGAGAACAAACGGTAATATAAGGAAATTATTAGTATAGGAAATAAGAGACATGGTAGGACACGGGATATGTTATATGCTTTACAGTAATTTCCCAAATGACCAGAAAAAGTAGCTAGATTTGTCACTGGTCGCTTTTGACTAATTATGTCGCCATGGGGGTCTGGAAAGTCGCCAGATATAGCGATATATATATAACACTGGGCAGGCAGCGGCAATCCGCAACTACGCCAGCGGCCGGTCTGGCTGGGAAGTGTTGTTTATGGACACCGTCACCAGGTGTACACACACACACACACACGCACACACGCACACACACACACACACACACACACACACACACACACACGCGCACACGCACACACACACACACACACACACACACACACACACACACACACACACACACAAACTGCCTGTACACTCAAGCTAACATGAAGGCAAAGGAGACTTACGGTACCTTGTTGGTGCTGTTGCTGAAAATGAGAGTCAAGTATGGAAACAGTATGAGGCGATATACCGTTACATACAGTTATATACCGTTATTATATACCATTATATACCGTTATATACCGTTATATACCGTTATATACCGTCCGAACAGGCTGTCTGGTCTCGACAGTACTAAACGGATTTCTTGTAAATGGTGCTGCTTACTTTACTGACTTTGTCTAAAATCACTTTCACTTTCACTTTCACTCTCACCAAGCAGAAGTTAACCCTAAAACTGCCAACAGCGTCTGGCCAGACCCCATTGATTGATTGATTGAAAACTTTATTAGAAGATTTGCAGAAGTAGGTACATGAAAGTACATATTACATACAAGGTCAACTAACAGGATAAAAACCCAAGAAAGCCACTGGCTTATTTCAATTGGGGTCCTTGATACGTCGGACTTTGAGGGTGTAAAACATGAAACTTTCAATAATACTCCATTGTAGTTGATGTAAAGTTTCACTGTTAAGTTTTAAAATGACAAATTCGGCCAGAGAATACATAAATTATTTATTGACATTACATTTTAGCATCTACAACTTGTCATGGAACTGCCTGGCACATATTGAGGGCATGTGAAATCTTGGGCCCTATTTAGGGCCATTGGACACTTTACATTAAGGTCACATTTGGGTTAATAAATGGTGTATATTTAGTTAATAAATCACTGAAACAAACAGTTATAACTCATAGGCTATAGATAGATATGTTTGATATTCACTTGGTGTTTGTCAAATAGGGAGCTTGCTATCAGGAGCCATTTATTAATGCTTTATAAATGTACTTATAAATGCTTTATAAATGTACTTATAAATGCTTTAAAAACTAACCCTCAATTCGATTCGATTCGATTCGATTCGATTCAATTCAATTCAATTCAATTCAATTCAATCTTTACATACAATACATTGTGAAGTAGAACAGTACAGTATAGGTGTCAATGTGTTTTATTATATTGCATTTAAGTTACAAAATAATTAAATTAAGATTATATAATGATTAAAGCACTTTGAGCTGCAACGTTTGCAGGAAAAGCGCTATACAAATAAAGTTATTATTATTATTATTATTATTAACCCTTTGAAATCATGATGTCCTTGTCAACATGTTCCTCGTTTAAACATGTCCACCGTGCACATATGTTATTTGTTGATCTGTCCACTACTGACCCTCTCTGTGTTCCCCATGGTGGTCGTGGTGGGTCTACTGACCTCTCTGTGTTCATTAATTAATTAATTAATTTTAATTAATTTTGCCATTTAGCAGACGCTTTTATCCAAAGCGACTTACAATTACGAATTACAGGGACATTCCCCCTGGAGTAACCGAGGGCTAAGTGCCTTACCCAAGGGCACACTAGTGGTGTGGTTTCAGGCGGGATTTGAACTCACAACCTTCCGATCCCAAGTCCAACTCACTATCCACTAGACCACCACTACCCCACATAGGTTGGTCTACTGACCTCTCTCTGTTTTCACTAGGCTGGTCTACTGACCTCTCTGTGTTCACTAGACTGGTCTACTGACCCTCTCTGTGTTCACTAGGCTGGTCTACTGACCTCTCTGTGTTCACTAGGCTGGTCTACTGACCCTCTCTGTGTTCACTAGGCTGGTCTACTGACCTCTCTGTGTTCACTAGGCTGGTCTACTGACCTCTCTGTGTTCCCCAGGCTGGTCTACTGACCTATCTGTGTTCACTAGGCTGGTCTACTGACCTCTCTCTGTGTTCACTAGGCTGGTCTACTGACCTCTCTGTGTTCACTAGGCTGGTCTACTGACCTCTCTGTGTTCACTAGGCTGGTCTACTGACCTCCTCTCTGTGTTCACTAGGCTGGTCTACTGACCTCTCTCTGTGTTCACTAGGCTGGTCTACTGACCTCTCTCTGTGTTCACTAGGCTGGTCTACTGACCTCTCTGTGTTCACTAGGCTGGTCTACTGACCTCTCTGTGTTCACTAGGCTGGTCTACTGACCTCTCTGTGTTCACTAGGCTGGTCTAACTGACCCTCTCTGTGTTCACTAGGCTGGTCTAACTGACCCTCTCTGTGTTCACTAGGCTGGTCTACTGACCTCTCTGTGTTCACTAGGCTGGTCTACTGACCCCCTCTCTGTGTTCCCCAGGCTGGTCTACTGACCTCTCTGTGTTCACCTGGGTGGGTTGTGCTCTGAGCTGGTTTGGGTAAATCAATGAGTCGACCACATTGATATTGAAGTCACGTGAGTGCTCTTCTATCTTGTGTATTTCTGGAGAAAACCTCTGAGGTATAATAATAATAATAATAATAATAATAGTGATAATAATAATAATAATAACTATAATAATAATAATAATTATAATAATAATAAATGTGTAGGCTATAGCACTTTTCCTGCAAAGGTTGCAGCTCAAAGTGCTTAAGTCATTATATAATCATAATTTCATTGAATTATTTAGTCATTTAAAGGCAATATTAAAAAGATGGATTTTCAGTCTTGACATTAAAATATTTGCTGAGGTTGCATCCCTAATGTAAACTGGCAGTGCATTCCACAATCTGGGTGCATAAAATGAGAATGCAGCCTCACCAAATCTCTTCTTTTGTACATGGTAGTAGTGGTACACTATCTGTTCAGTTTGAAAAGCGTCATTGAGTGTCTAGAAAAGCGCTATATAAGTCTAATGTATTATTATTATTATTATTATTATTATTATTATTATTATTATTATTATTATTATTACACAGAGAAAGCCAGCTTCAGAAGACCTGAGATCTCTATTGGGCTGATATGCTCAGCAAAAGGTATTTCAGATATTCTGATGCTGTGCCAGTGAGAGCTTTATAAACAAGCAGAAGGATCTTGAAGTCTGTTAACAACGTGTGTAACTGGTGAAATTCAATAGTACAGTGACAATAGGACAGGACTTTATGTGTATGCTGAGGAAGGAAGTGTGTAGGCAGAGTGTGTAAGCAGAGTGTGTAAGCAGAGTGTGTAGGCAGAGTGTGTAAGCAGAGTGTGTAGGCAGAGTGTGTAGGCAGAGTGTGTAAGCAGAGTGTGTAAGCAGAGTGTGTAAGCAGAGTGTGTAGGCAGAGTGTGTAAACAGAGTGTGTAAGCAGAGTGTGTAAGCAGAGTGCGTAGGCAGAGTGTGTAGGCAGAGTGTGTAGGCAGAGTGTGTAAGCAGAGTGTGTAAGCAGAGTGTGTAAGCAGAGTGTGTAAGCAGAGTGTGTAGGCAGAGTGTGTAAGCAGAGTGTGTAAGCAGAGTGTGTAGGCAGAGTGTGTAGGCAGAGTGTGTAAGCAGAGTGTGTAAGCAGAGTGTGTAGGCAGAGTGTGTAGGCAGAGTGTGTAGACAGAGTGTGTAAGCAGAGTGTGTAAGCAGAGTGTGTAGGCAGAGTGTGTAGGCAGAGTGTGTAGACAGAGTGTGTAGACAGAGTGTGTAAGCAGAGTGTGTAAGCAGAGTGTGTAAGCAGAGTGTGTAGACAGAGTGTGTAGGCAGAGTGTGTAGGCAGAGTGTGTAGGCAGAGTGTGTAAGCAGAGTGTGTAAGCAGAGTGTGTAAGCAGAGTGTGTAGGCAGAGTGTGTAGGCAGAGTGTGTAAGCAGAGTGTGTAAGCAGAGTGTGTAGGCAGAGTGCGTAGACAGAGTGTGTAGGCAGAGTGTGTAGGCAGAGTGTGTAGGCAGAGTGTGTAAGCAGAGTGTGTAGGCAGAGTGTGTAAGCAGAGTGTGTAGGCAGAGTGTGTAAGCAGAGTGTGTAAGCAGAGTGTGTAAGCAGAGTGTGTAGGCAGAGTGTGTAAGCAGAGTGTGTAGGCAGAGTGTGTAAGCAGAGTGTGTAAGCAGAGTGTGTAGGCAGAGTGTGTAAGCAGAGTGTGTAAGCAGAGTGTGTAAGCAGAGTGTGTAGACAGAGTGTGTAGGCAGAGTGTGTAAGCAGAGTGTGTAAGCAGAGTGTGTAGGCAGAGTGTGTAAGCAGAGTGGTGCAGAGGCGTGCTGGGGTCTTACTAGTACAACGCATCAGGTCTCTAATAGTTTACGGCCCAAAGAGACAGACAGACAGACAGACAGACATTTACATTTACATTTACATTTTTGGCATTTAGCAGACGCCTTATTCCAAAGCGACTTACAATCAATACATTTGAATACTAAGCATGTGAATCAGCAATCCACCATTCGTTGCAGGAAGAGTAATCTAGCTCGGGCCCGGGGCCATTGATAGAAGGAAAAACCTTCTCCCTATCACCTTCTTCTAAAACTTTTATTATTATTATTATTATTATTTATTTATTTTTTACTGGAGAAACTGAGAACTGAGACAGACAGACAGACAGTTAAAAAGACAACTTTTATGGCCCTTATTTTAAGAGACAGGCAGACTGGTAAGAAAGACAACACACACACAGAGGCGCCCCGTCCATAGAGGCAACCAAGGCAATTGCTTGGGGCCACCAAACAAAAAGGGCCTCCAAATGTTTTTCCCCAAAAAAAAAAATTCACATTTTTTTTTTCCAGATGGGAGTGTTACATTAGTTTTCTTAAGATAGGATAATAAATAAATCTGTTCAATGGGCATTTGCCAAAGTAGCCTACTGTTAATCAGTATTTATCCTGTATAGAATAGAATAGAATAGACTTTATTGTCGTTGTACAGTTGCCTATACAATGAAATTGTAGTGGCTCTTCCGAAGGTGCAAAAAAACAGAAAACATATTCACATATTCACAAACATATACACATATAAGATAAACATTTATGAACATGTCTTATGTCTACTGTTCAGTGTCTACTGTATGGTGTATATGAAGATGTTATGACGTTTTATCATGAAAATAATGAACAGCAAGCTAGATCCAAAACTAGGGCCGGTGGAGGAGGGCAATTGTCACATTGGACATTTATTGAATAGAACAGTCAAACTTGGCGACGTACAAAAATAATCCATAAGCGATCAAAACCAGAAAAATAACAAACAATGCGTATAGAATATGCGTATAATGCGGTCAACAAAAATACATCGCTCCCCTCTCTCTCCACTACCACCATGCAAGGTGCGCAGGTGCTTAAATTACCTTGCAATATCACCCCCCATAACCATATGACTTCTCAATACGGTGATCTAGGCCAGAGGTTCCCAAACTTTTTTTAACCAAGGCACCCCTGAAGCTTTCCCCCTTCTCCAAGGCACCCCAACTCTACGAAGATTTTAAAAATGCCTCTGAGCTTAAACTAAAAACAATACACGATGAATTGGTTTGAAAATGTGTGTTTATATATAATACATAAGTATTGCCCCAATGAATTTTAACAAGATAATAAAAGTCATAAATGAACTGTAATGGATGGGCAAGAATGCATAGGTCAGTCAAACTATCGCTAAATTAAATAAAATTGTGGCCCTCAAGGATTGTACAATATGGGAGGAGACTCAGAGGGAATTCTTCACACAAATAAAATATCAAAGGCCTGTATAATCAATCAATGGAACAATGCTTTTTTGGGGGGCTTAAAATAATGCCTTAAAATGTAATTCTCATTTCAATGCTCATTCTGAGATTATTATTTCACATCTGAACCAAACGGGTATAATAATTTAACAATAATAATCATGACAGAATTGTAAAAATTGAGAGAAATACAAAACAAAGAAATATGTTGTGCGCATTAGTGGGACACATGCGCCTGCTTTTGGGAGCAGAGTCTCTTTATGCGGGGAGAGATAGTGGACACCGCGACACGCAGGTCCTGTTCCACTGACAGACGCGTGCGTGTCTTGTTCTTGACGTATGCTAGAGAAGAAAAAGCCAGCTCGCACAAGTAGGAGGTTGGGAAGGGTAAAAGCACCTTGATGGCGCTCTCTGAGAGAGATGGATATTCATGTCCCACAAGCAGTCAAAACCTATCCAAACCTAGCTCACCATGTTTGAGCTTCAGTGTGCGGTCCATAATGAGCTCTGCCAGTTCATCTTGAGCTTTGCTGCTCAAACTAGCGGCTGATGCTGATGAGAGGGGGTTGAACGGATCCCGGAGCCAGTCGAAGTCTTCGTTCATTGGAGGGAAATAGGACTCAAATCTCTCCTCCAGCATACGTAGGTGCGCAGCGATCAGATTCAAGAAAGACGCTGACTTGTGTGCAGCGTCATTGGCCGTCAACGTAAACATTTGTGTTTTTCTTGGCCACCCCGTCTTGCCACCGTCTCAATTTGGATCGGAATCCGTTCAGTTTGTCTGTCGCTGTCAGGATATTCTCAATCTCAGCCTTCCCTTGCATTTTTATGTTGAGGTCATTAAGGTGGCTGAAAATATCTGCCAGATAAGCAAGCTTAATCCACCACGATTCATCTTCCAATTGTTCTTTGTATGGCAAGTCGTGCTCACTGACATCAGTTCATCTTGGAGCTCATAGACACGGGATAACACCTTGCCCCGCGACAGCCAGCGGACCTCTGTGTGTAATAAGAGCCCCTCATGCTCGGACCCCATCTCATTGCACAATGTGCTGAACAGCCGTGACTTCAGCGGGCGTGATTTTACATAATTAACAATTTTCACCGCTTGGTCCAAGACTTCAGTGAGGAGTAGTTAGTTAGTAACTAGTAGGCCTAGTTAGTAAATTAATATCTTTCAAATCTGAGAAATATATATTTTATTTGCTTATGAACTCCATTGCACATGTAATAAAGAAACGTTTATTCATGTATTATTATTATAATTTTATATTATACTTTTTTTTTTTTTTTACGAGCAGATTTGGCGGCACCCCCGGCGGCACCCACTTTGGGAACCTCTGATCTAGGCAATAAACAAACAATCAAAGTAAACTCACAATAAACCCATTAGCCTGTTATACTAAATACCCCCTAAATCATATTCATACCTCCTACAACACCTCAGGCCTTTGGGTCGGGTGGTTCATGGAGGCAGACTGAAAGGACACACATTCATTGCCTATTTCATAAATGTTCTCCATATAACGACGTCGATCATTGATCGGCAACGACACTATATAATTGTTTGCCTGACTGGCAATCGGATTTGGGCAGTCTGGGGATTTACACGGCAAATCAAATGAAGAACTACAAATCCCTGATGACAGGGAGATGACGTATGACTGCTCTGATGAATCAACCCCTATTTCATTATTTTCTCTATATAGCGACGTCGATCATTGATCGGCAACGACACTATAATATAGTTTGCCTAACTGGCCATCGGATTTGGGCTCCTAATATCTAAAAAGCACTACGGTTTTCTTATTTTATCGGATTAAAGTAGCGAAGACCAGAAATTCCCATTGACCGCCAGTCAAACTTCTCCCCTTCTATCACCCAAAAAGGGGCGTGATCATTCTGATGACAGGGAGATGACGCGCAATTGCTCTGATGAATTGTAGTTTATTGATAGCTGGCTAGTCTCGCGGTGCCAGCCGTTTCCACTTCCGCTTTGCTCTCGCTCCAAACGTCTGGAGACCTTTATCCATAGAACGGATTCTATGTGCCGCCCGGAGCGAGCGGCAAATCTAGGACACTGATAGGCCGGACCGATGGGAAGCACCGCCCCCCCGTCCTTCTCATTGGTTCAGCGGGGCAGTTTTTTTTTAAAAGTTAACTATTCATTTGTTACGTATTTATTTGACATCTGGGTACAAAATATAAATAGTTAATACATCATGTAGCCTATATTAAAGCCTTTAAAAATGATTCATGATAAGATCCATCATTTACATGCATTTACATGCTCCATGTTGCATGTAATTTGTATGCTACTTGTGGTCCAGTATGTCGCAATGTGTACTAGGTGTGCTACTGTACCTGTGGTCATGTACTGTTTTTACTGTTTTTATGTAATGTGCTTTGCATGTTTTTATGTGCTTTTATTATGTCAAATGTAATTGTTGTATTGTGGCTGTCTTGGCCAGGGCTCCTTTGTAAAAGAGACGCTAGTCTTTCAGACAGTTTTTTTTACTTACACACACACGAGCGCGCGCATATGCGCGAACTTCGTAAAACCGTATTATATTTTAGTGTCAGGGAAATAAATACATTTAAAAATGTCCACATCGTCACCCGCCTAAGACCCTTACCAGGGGCCTCCATAATGTTGTTTGCTTAGGGCCCCCAAAAGTCTAGGGGCTCCACTGCGACACACACACACACACTGTGTGCAATGACATGGAAGATGAGATGGAAAGAGAGTGAGGGGGCCGATAGAGAGATTGAAAGAGAAGGAAGGGAGAGAGAGAGAGAGAGAGAGAGAGAGAGAGAGAGAGAGAGAGAGAGAGAGAGAGAGAGAGAGGGTAAAGAGTGAGTGAGGGGGCTGATAGAGAGATTGAAAGAGAAGGAAGGGAGAGAGAGAGAGAGAGAGAGAGAGAGAGAGAGAGAGGGTAAGAGTGAGTGAGGGGGCTGATAGAGAGATTGAAAGAGAAGGAAGAGAGAGAGAGAGAGAGAGAGAGAGAGAGAGAGAGAGAGAGAGAGAGAGAGAGAGAGAGAGAGAGAGAGGGTATGCTAACATGCTGTAGAGGGCAGTATTTGCTAACATGCCTTGTTAATGTGGAGCACAACTGTCAATAATACAAACAAACATCTCTCTCTCTCTCTCTCTCCCCCCCCCCCCCTCCCTCTCCGCCAATCAGAACGCAGCCAGTTCACAATGCCTCCATTAAACGACCATATGAAGAAAAAAAAAAGAATCTATCCCGTTCAGTCATAAGTGAGTAGTGACCCTCCCTGGGCCTCCTTCTCCTCCTCTGTACTGTTCATCCCCCCATCCCCCATCCCCCATCCCTCCATCCCTCCATCTGTCTGTGGGTGAAAAGAGGAAGTCAGAAGGAGAGAATGAGGAGGAGTCACTCATCCCGCTCCACAGCCATGCAGTGTATGAATGTGTTGCTACTGTCCTCCTATAGAAGACTTACAGAAGACCCAGAGAAGGGCTGTGAAGAATGGACAATGGGTATCGCTTGTCAAATGGGAATTTCTCTCTAACTCTCATGTTCTTTCTTTCTTTCTTTCTGTCTCTGTCGCTCTCCATTCCAACGAGCTGACGTGTTCTCAGAAGGGCTGTTCTGGGCTGATTTTCCGGAATGGTAAATGGTAAAATGGTAAATGGACTGCACTTATATAGCGCCTTTTTTGCTGTTCCAAAGCACTTTACAACGACCACTCATTCACCCATTCACACACACATTCATACACCAATGGCGGCAAGCTACCATGCAAGGCGCCGGCCCACTCACTGGGAGCAATTTGGGGTTCAGTGTCTTGCCCAAGGACACTTCGACATGTGGCCAGCCGAGGCTCGATCCGCCGATCTGCCAACCTTGTGATCATTAGGGGGCGACTCTACCTCCTGAGACACAGCCGCCCAATGATTCACCCACATGACATTGATAGATGAACATGACCAAAACATGACCTCTATTCGGTTGTTAAGTCGTGACGTGTCCAAAGTTGGCTGAGGCGCTCTCTTCGAAATGCCTCAGTAATAATAATAATTCATTATCTTTATATAGCGCTTTTCCGAGGCTCAAAGACGCTGACAATATGGGAAAAACGGGAAAGTGCTGTGTCCCTTGTCGTATGAATAGATCAGAGTCTAAAAAACGATTGAACTGTCATTCTACCACTTTAGTACACTGGTACTCTGGTGCGGGGAATTTCTGGTTTGGACCCAGAAATTGCTAAACGTCACGTTTGACGTCAGACTTAACAACCGAATAGCATCTAGTCCAACATGTACCAGCAATTCTAAGCATTTCAGTTGTTCAGTTTTTGGTTGTTGTTTTGTTTCTTATATAGAATATATGTGTATTCAAAGATATCGGTGCATTAGCGTATACTACTCCCTACACCCTACTCCCTACTCCCTACTCCCTAGATATTCTTGTTTCTTTTCCCCTCAGAGAGAGCCGCCACCTCCCTGGTCTGACTGGATGACACCCTGAGCCATAAAGTCAAGTCATGTTATCCAGTCTAAGAGGAAGAACTTGGCAGTGAAATAACTGTTCTTACACATGAGGCTGTTTTAAAAAAAAAACAAATATAATAGATTTATGAATAATTTTATGAGGATGTGTTTGTTTGTGAACTTTGTTGTGGGTCAAGAGGCCATACATTTTTTTGGGACTCAAGTGAAGGTGTGTGTTGACTCACCAATCCAACCTGATGCAGACTGCATGGAAGATCATAGGGGTGAAAGACCACTCATCCCTGCAGTCTATTTTTGAACAGGCTACTCTCAGACAGGCTAATAGAATTCTCACGAATCCCTCTCATGTCCTACATGCAGTGTTCGAACTACTGCCCTCTGGGAGGAGGTTCAGAGTCCCCCGCTCTAGATTCAACAGGTTTAAAAAATATTTTATTCCGGTTTCTGTTAAACTTTTAAACTGCACCAGATGAATGTTGGATATATCTTGCTTATCGTTTTATTTCCACTCTTGTCTTAATCAGGGCTGCCTTCTGTTTGTGTTTTAACATTCTGTATTGTCTGTTGCTCTTTGTTGGCTGCTGTGGGGTGCAAGCCCAATACAAATTTCCCAGTGATGGGACAATAAAGTGACTTTTGACTTTTTTTACTTTTGAACCTGATTGGTGTGTGAGAGAAGCTTCCTTTGACCAGTCCAGTCACGTTGGATCAGCGATTTTCCTCGAGGAAGGAAGGGAGGGAGGGAGGAAGGAAGGGAGGGAGGGAGGGAGGAAGGAATGGAGGAAGGAAGGGAGGAAGGAAGGGAGGGAGGAAGGAAGGGAGGGAGGAAGGAAGGAAGGGAGGAAGGAAGGGAGGGAGGGAGGGAGGGAGGGAGGGAGGAAGGAAGGAAGGGAGGGAGGAAGGAAGGGAGGAAGGAAGGAAGGGAGGGAGGGAGGGAGGAAGGAAGGGAGGGAGAGAGGGAGGGAGGGAGGAAGGATCCATTTTGAAAGTGTTTGAACAGGACCAGCGTCTCTAAAATGGGGGGGGGGGAGACAGGGTGCAGCATTGGGACCCAGTCAGTTAGCTCGTTAGCTAGCTAGCGTAGGCGTTGCCGTAGCAACAGGGCAGCGTTAGGAGTTAGCCCACAGGACAGCAGGGTGCGGGAGTCGTCGCCGTAGCAGCACTGAGGGAAAGCGCTGATGATGTCATATCCTGGGACGTCTGCCCCTCTGTAGGACAGAGGAGGACACGTTAGATGTTATAACATGTGTTAGATGTTATAACATGTGTTAGACGTTATAACATGTGTTAGATGATATAACATGTGTTAGACGTTATAACATGTATGTGTGTTACACGTTATAACATGTATGTGTGTTAGACATTATAATGACATGTATGTGTGTTACAGGTTATAACTATGTGTGTGTTAGACATTATAATGACATGTATGTGTGTTAGACATTATAATGACATGTATGTGTGTTAGACATTATAATGACATGTATGTGTGTTACAGGTTATAACATGTATGTGTGTTAGACATTATAATGACATGTATGTGTGTTAGACATTATAATGACATGTATGTGTGTTACAGGTTATAACTATGTGTGTGTTAGACATTATAATGACATGTATGTGTGTTACAGGCAGTGATGCCGGTAACGCGATACTAAGTAACGCGATACTCTAATCTGAATACTTTCCCCAGTAACGAGTATTCTAACGCGATACTATTTCCAAATCAGTAATCGGATTAAAGTTACTTATTCAAGTGGCTGTGCGTTACTATTGCGTTACTACCTCATAACTTAGGCTAAATGCAGTATTTCTTTGTAATGTTCGATAGTAAACAAACATTTCTCGCGTCTTGGGGAGTGACGTCAGTGCCCACGTTTTCAACACGAGGTTACTATGGAAGGCCATGCCCGCAAAAAACGGCTCTCGACTATCGCGAGATTGCAGCAGAATCGCCCACGTGTATCACCACGCTGATTGCACAGTGTAAACAGAAGCGTAGCCTACACAATGGAGCGAGAACAGAGATATGCGTTAAATAGCTGGAAATATAAGGATTATTTTGAGTTTGTGTCAGCAAAGGATGACAAGAACATAAATGTTGATCATTGATAAAATAAATTGATAAGACTCACCCAGTTTAGGATTAGGATTATATTAGGATCATATCTGAATGGTCAGGGTAGGTTTTAGGTTTTGTGAAACCACTCCTTGCTAGTTACTGTTAAATAAAGATTATATTTATTTTATTGTTTAAAAACAAGTATTTATGTTGGGTGAGGCAAAGAAAGACTCTTTATTTTGTTGTTTTAAGTTATTGTTTAAAGTTTAATTATGTAATTTAAGTTACTGTTAAAATAAAGTGAGTTTTGGCAAAACCAGTTTTCATTTTTATGTTGCGGGGGGGGGGGGGGGGGGGGTCGGGTGCCTAGGCAGCTGCCAATAGTAACTAAAAAAGTAACTAGTAATCTAACTTAGTTACTTTTAAAATCAAGTAATCAGTAAAGTAACTAGATTACTTTTTAAAGGAGTAATCAGTAATCAGAATACTTTTTCAAAGTAACTGTGGCAACACTGGTTACAGGTTATAACATGTATGTGTGTTAGACATTATAATGACATGTATGTGTGTTAGACATTATAATGACATGTATGTGTGTTACAGGTTATAACTATGTGTGTGTTAGACATTATAATGACATGTATGTGTGTTACAGGTTATAACATGTATGTGTGTTAGACATTATAATGACATGTATGTGTGTTAGACGTTATAATGACATGTATGTGTGTTACAGGTTATAACTATGTGTGTGTTAGACATTATAATGACATGTATGTGTGTTAGACATTATAATGACATGTATGTGTGTTACAGGTTATAACATTCTAACACCTGTGAGAGTCCAGGTAGCGCCTCAGGTGACCCACGGTCTCAGAGAAGCGCATCTTCAGGATGTAGGTGAGCTCCCCGTCCTCTGACCTCACCCTCAGCGTGGTGACATCACAGGCCGAGGCGGGCCGGGCGGACTCCTGTAGCTCCAGCCTGAGAGGGAGGGAGGGAGGGAGGGAGGGAGGGAGAGAGACACAGAGAGAGAGGGAGGGAGGGAGAGAGAGAGAGGGGGAGAGAGAGGGAGAGAGGGACAGAGAGAGAGTGAGAGAGAGACAGAGAGAGAGAGAGAGAGACAGAGAGAGAAAGAGGGAGAGAGAGAGAGAGAGGACAGCACGTTCAAACCTGAACTTGAACTAGCGTGAACTCACTCTACCGTAACTGAGTGAAACGTAGCCGTTCGTCTCACTTCCTGTCATACTCAGCGACTTCCTGTCATGCTCAGTAACTTCCTGTCTGACAAGACAGAAGAGCGTTCACACCAGGGGAGACTGGGGGAGGTAGAACACAAGGGGAGGCTGGGGGAGGTAGAACACCAGGGGAGGTTGGGGGAGGTAGAACACCAGGGGAGGCTGGGGGAGGTAGAACACCAGGGGAGGCTGGGGGAGGTAGAACACCAGGGGAGGCTGGTGGAGGTAGAACACCAGGGGAGGCTGGAAGAGGTAGAACACCAGGGGAGGCTGGGGGAGGTAGAACACCAGGGGAGGCTGGGGGAGGTAGAACACCAGGGGAGGCTGGGGGAGGTAGAACACCAGGGGAGGCTTTGGGAGGTAGAACACCAGGGGAGGCTGGTGGAGGTAGAACACCAGGGGAGGCTGGGGGAGGTAGAACACCAGGGGAGGCTTTGGGAGGTAGAACACCAGGGGAGGCTGGTGGAGGTAGAACACCAGGGGAGGTTGGGGGAGGTAGAACACCAGGGGAGGCTGGGGGAGGTAGAACACCAGGGGAGGTTGGGGGAGGTAGAACACCAGGGGAGGCTGAGGGAGGTAGAACACCAGGGGAGGCTGAGGGAGGTAGAACACCAGGGGAGGCTGGGGGAGGTAGAACACCAGGGGAGGCTGAGGGAGGTAGAACACCAGGGGAGGCTGGGGGAGGTAGAACACCAGGGGAGGCTAGGGGAGGTAGAAATCGGAGGACGTCGGGCTCTTCGCATCAAACACATGGAACAGATGGAACAAGGAATGGCATCAAACACGCGTGGCGTCAGAAACACACACACACGTTACAATGAGTCCCCCGTCCTCCGATGTCTACCTCCCCCGGCCTCCCCCGGTTCACAGGTCCCTACCTATCTGTGTACATATCTCCTCAGAAACCATGAACATTATAGCCTCCGCTCACAGGACACTTTAATTGCATGTTCCGCGTGCTCGTACTGAGCTGGGCAAAAAAGCCTTTAAGTACGCGGCCCACTACGCCTGGAATACTCTCCAGAAAGACTTAACATTAAAAGAACTAATCAGTTATGATGCTTTCATAACGATTTTAAAGGTCTTAGAAGGTGAAAGTATTGGAAATTGTCATTGCTTTTAATTCAGTATGTGTGCCCGCCCAAACCTGCTTTTAATGTCTTGTTATTTTGTATGATGTCTTATCTGCCTTGTACGTGTCCTTGTGCTGCCCCTCTTGGCCAGGTCCCTCTTGCAATGAGGGACCTCATTGAGGTCACCTGGTTAAATAAAGGTTAATAGCAAAATGTATTAATTAAAAGGCCGCCTGCAGTACCTCTCCTTCATGGCCTGCAGCGCCGGTGTGTCTATGAGCGTCACCCCGGGACCGCTGGGGGCGTCAGAGGAGCCCTGAGAGAGAGAGAGAGAGAGAGAGAGAGAGAGAGAGAGAGAGAGAGAGAGAGAGAGAGAGAGAGAGAGAGAGAGAGAGGGAGAGGGAGAGAGAGAGGGAGAGAGAGATAGAGAGGGGGAGAGAGAGAGAGAGAGGGATAGAGAGAAGGAGAGAGGGAGAGGGAGGGAGGGATGGAGAGAGGGATTGAGAGAGAGACAGGGAGAGGGAGAGAGATAGAGAGAGAGGGAGAGAGATAGAGAGGGGGAGAGAGAGGGAGAGAGAGAGAGGGGGAGAGAGAGAGAGAGGGAGAGAGAGAGGGAGAGAGAGAGACAGGAAACAGAGGATGCAGACAGTTATTACAGATGGTAAATGGACTGCACTTCAAGTTTTATTTGTATAGTGCATTTCTCACAAAATGTGATCTAATGCGCTTAAAAAAACGTATATAGCGTCTGTTATACACACTGTGTGTTATATAGCGCCTTTATCCAAAGCACTTTACAACGGCCTCTCATTCACCCATTCACACACACATTCACACACCAATGGCGGCAAGCTACCATGCTAAGACAATTTTGGGGTTCGGTGTCTTGCCCAAGGACACCTCGACACGTGGACAGAAGGAGCCGGGGATCGAACCACATTCAGACTTTTATTTTGAGAAACGGAAACACATTTCAACGTTGTTGAAAATCACAACACACACTAGTCAAGCCAAAATATTGAAATGCAATGGATAACTGCAATGGTTAACTACCTAGTTAACTATAACACTACTTCACATTGTTAGCAGGCTCACAAAACAAGCTGTGTTAGCAGACTAACGATGTGTGTCATTGATTTTCAACAACGCTGAAATCGCGAAAGAATAAATGTCTGAACATTAAACCGACTGGCGACTTGTTACCCCTTCCACCAGCAGCTGTCACATACTGACCCCTGGTCCTGTCTCACATAATGACCCCTGGTCCTGTCTCACCTGGTCCTGTCTCACCTGGTCCTGTCTCACCTGGTCCTGTCTCACCTGGTCCTGTCTCACCTACTGACCCCTGGTCCTGTCTCACCTGGTCCTGTCTCACCTGGTCCTGTCTCACCTGGTCCTGCCTCACATACTGACCCCTGGTCCTGTCTCACCTGGTCCTGTCTCACCTGTAGGTCCTTGGTTCTAACCCTGGTCCTGTCTCACCTGGTCCTGTCTCACCTGTAGGTCCTTGGTTCTAACCCTGGTCCTGTCTCACCTGGTCCTGTCTCACCTGCAGGTCCTTGGTTCTAACCCTGGTCCTGTCTCACCTGCAGGTCCTTGGTTCTAACCCTGGTCCTGTCTCACCTGCAGGTCCTTGGTTCTAACCCTGGTCCTGTCTCACCTGCAGGTCCTTGGTTCTAACCCTGGTCCTGTCTCACCTGCAGATCCTTGGTTCTACCCCCCTGGTCCTGTCTCACCTGCAGATCCTTGGTTCTAACCCTGGTTCTGTCTCACCTGCAGGTTGGCCCTCACGGAGTCCCTGATGTCGATCACTCTCCCGGCCCTCACCACCACCTTGGGCAGTCTGCTCAGGAACTGGTCCAGGCTCAGCTGTCTGCCTGGGGGCCACCACACAGGGGCGGTAGAGGGTAAGGGTTTGGTTGGTTGGTTGGTTGGTTCATTTCACTAAACTACAGGATGGAATGAATAGCATGGACCCAAACTAGGCCCTGATCAGACACACACACAAATACTTACACACATGACACACACACACACACACACATGACACACACACAACACACACACAGATACTTACACACACACACACACACACACACACACACACACACACACACACACACACACACACACACTGTGTTGGCTTCCCATGATCACCAGAGCACAGAACACACACTCCTGTTCTGTGTCACTGTTTTCAGATTTGTACAATATCTGATATTTGGGAGATTTGATTTTGTATGATTTTATTTAGCATGTCCACGTTTATTTTCCATGTTCCACCTGGAATACACCCCTGCTGTTGTAATGTAATGTTAGCTGCCTGAGTTAGATGCCAGCAGTTGATAGGTGGGCAGTGTGTGCATTCAATTGTCTATTTCTTTTTAAAGAAAAATCTGGTTGAAGTCCCTCCCTCCATTTAAAGCACGCCTCTCTATTGGTCGGCACAATCTGTCTGTCACTGGTGAAATTCCCCAGATGCCCCGCCTGATCTCACCCACCCACCCACCGTTTAAATCACCAACTGCTAAAGAGTTCCGGAACACTCAACACCTTAAACTGCCAACTGTTTTATATGTAGTGTTTACCTAGCAACAGCTCTCTGATTGGCTACAAAATAGAGGCAGCATAAAATAACATTATGCATTTTTTGTGTGTGAATAAAGTCACCCTTTATTCATACCAAAGACTATAAAAACGGTACCCGATGCCTCCCTGCTTGGCACTCAGCATTAAGGGTTAGATTAGGGGGTGTAAGACCCTGCGACATACCAGCGTCATGTCCAGGGGGGTGTACTTGTATATCAAGCCGCCTCACGCTATGGAAACAGGAGAGATATAGGCTCCAGCCCCCTAAGGGCCGTTAGGCTCGAGAACCATCGGTTCTGTTGGCAGTTAGGGTCGACTTTCTTACTTTTATTCACCCTGAAGGAGTGAAGGAGTGAAGGAGTGTCTGTGTAAGTGAGACCAGAGTGAGACTGACTGACCAGGGTTCTGGGATGGGCTGGGATGGGCGTGGCTTGAGCTGGTTGGTGGTTGCTCCGCCTCCGTCGCCCCGACAACAGCCCGCCCCTTCCCAGGGAACTCCTCCCACGGCCGCCTGGCTGTGAACTCTTCTCCTCTCCTGTCCTCGGCCTCAGAGTGAAAACCACACACACAGGATATATATTTTTTTTTTTTCGGTTGCGAGGAATTCACACATTTGAATTCAGTGACGCACGTATGCAGCGAGGCACATACACTATGCACACGCACACACACACACACACAAAAAAACATGCTCGCACACACACACACACATGCTCACACACACACACACACAAACACATAAAAACATGCATGCACGCGCGCACACACACACACAAACATCACACACACACACAGACGCGCACACACACACGGACAAACACGCACACACGCACACACGCACACACACCTGGAAGGGCACCCCCTCTGGGAAGCGTCCCTGCAGCTCTGAGGGGAAGTACCCGTCCATCAGGTCTCTCATGCACTGCTGCAGAGCAACAACAACAACAACAACAACAACAACATCAACAACAACAACCACAACCACAACAACAACAACATCAACACCATCAACATCAACATCAACAACAACAACAACAACAACAACATCAACAACAACATCAACATCAACATCAACAACAACAACATGGCCATCCATTGTTTCAGTGTGACACATGGCATTTATTAATTGGGGTCGAGGTCAGGGTTAGGGGTCAAGGTCAGGGGTCAGGGGTTAGAGGTCAGGGTTAGGGTCAGGGGTTAGGGGTCAGGTTCAGGGGTCAGAGGTCAGGGTTAGTGTGTGAACCTGCGTGCACGGCTCCTCGTAGGAACGGAACGGGCCGTCGAACATGAAGATTCCGTTGCGAAAGAGACGCAGAGGGATGGCGGCGCGCCGGGCTAGCTCCGCCCCTCGGGCCGTCGCCCTGACGACGGACTCGCCCTCCCCGGCCAGAAGGTTCAGCTCCCGGATGTTCCGCAGCACGAGGTCAAAGTTCATCTGGAATCCCCTGACCAATGAGGTCTCTGGAGAGATGAGAGCTCAGTCAGCACAGTTTACACCGATACAAAAATGAGCATATTACATTATTATAACTACTTGTAAACCCCTGGACTACTTAACTACCATACTGTATTATATTGCACTATTGAAGCCACTGTAAAACCATCACTTTATTACTTTACTTTACTACCATAGGATTACTTATTTTACTTTTACTTGTGATTGTGATTCTGGCTCTGATTGTGATTGTGGTTCTGATGGTGATGGTGATGGTGATGGTGATGGTGATGGTGGTGGTGATGGTGATGGTGATGGTGGAGGTGGTGGTGGTGGTGGTGGTGGAGGTGGTGGTGGTGGTGGTGGTGATGGTGATGGTGATGGTGGTGATGGTGATGGTGATGGTGGTGGTGATGGTGGTGATGGTGGTGATGGTGGTGGTGGTGGTGATGGTGATGGTGGTGGTGATGGTGGTGATGGTGATGGTGGTGGTGGTGGTGATGGTGGTGATGGTGGTGGTGATGGTGGTGGTGATGGTGATGGTGATGGTGGTGATGGTGGTGGTGGTGGTGATGGTGATGGTGATGGTGGTGGTGGTGATGGTGATGGTGGTGGTGGTGGTGGTGGTGGTGATGGTGATGGGGATGGTGATGGTGATGGTGATGGTGGTGGTGATGGTGATGGTGGTGGTGATGGTGATTACCCAGAGGGCCTACGGGGTTAAATAGTTAGTGAGTAGAACACACGCACCTGGCTGCCACCATCCTGCCTCGGTGCTCTTGTGCGTCTCACGCTGCACTTCCTCCTCCACTTCCTGTTGTTGGGCTGTGTCTTTGCACCCTCCTCCACCTCCGCCCCCAACCCAGATCATCCCGTAGTCACTCAGGAAGCGCTGTGGAGAGGCAGACCACAGCTAGCAGCTAGCTAGCAGCCCCCGCTACGGCCCCCCTCCCTGTGAGAGAGGAACTAGGGGGGTGAGCTACAAACACCACAGAGACGATTCCACACACATACACACACACACACACACACACACACACACACACACAACTCTCTGTCTGTTCAAACACTCACACTTCCATCCATGTCTTTTTTATTCATTTCTATTATCTTCTTCATTAACTTATTAAATATTTATCCATATATATCTATATCTATCTATATAGATATAGATATATATATTCTATCATTTTACTTTTTTTTTTACTACAGACTTTTTTATCTGTTTACTTTTCTCCTCTTGATGTATCTTTTTAATGCTGTATGTTTTTTGTTATAGTTTTTCTTACCTTTATTTTACCAGATAAAATCAATTCAAATTTCTCATTTTCAATGAAGATCTGGCCAATAGGCCCCCGGCAAGAATAAAAACAAACATATAAACAGAAATACTCCACCGGTCAACACAAAACAATACATACGAGAACGGCAAAGACAGTGAAGATAAAATAAATTAAAATAGGTCAACTAACCTATGTGTGAAAAGAGAGGGGGGGGGGTGTCTGTGTGTGCGTATGTGTGTGTGTGTGTGTGTGTGTGTGTGTGTGTGTGTGTGTGTGTGTGTGTGTCGGGGGAGGGGGGTGAGTGTGTGTGTGTCTGTGTGTGTGTGAGTGTGTGTGTGTGTGTGTGTGTGTGTGTGTGTGAGTGTGTGTGTGAGTGTGTGTGTGAGTGAGTGAGTGTGGGGGTGTATGTGTGAGTGTGTGTGTGTGTGTGTGTGTGTGTGTGTGTGTGTGTGAGTGTGTATGTGTGTGTGTGGGGGGGGGGGGGGGTGAGTGTGTGTGTGTGTGTGTGTGTGTGTGTGAGTGAGTGTGGGGGTGTGTGTGTGTGTGTGTGTGTGTGTGTGTGTGTGTGAGTGTGTGTGTGTGTGGGGGGGGGTGGCAATCAGCAGGAACAACAGTTCTATGGTCAACTATGACCTGTTGAAGTTGTTATGTAAAGCACTTTGAATTGCCCCTTGTATGAAATGTGCTGTACAAATAAACCTGCCTTGCCTTGTTAGATGACAAACACACCGGCTGGACAGTTCTAAATGAGCGCGTTCCTCTTAGTTCCTCTTAGCGGGAGGCTTATGCACATGAAACGCTGAACACGAACAGCGATGTGCTTTGATTACACACTGTTAACAGGGTTCCCACAACTTCTGAAACATCAAATTCAAGCACATTTCAAGGACTTTCAAGACTCAATTCCCTCAAATTGAAGGACCCAACACAGCATAGTTTGAGACAGATCTAGATGAGAATTTATATAATAGGAACTATCCGCTCACAGACAACAATTAAAAAGAGAGGCTTGAATGTGTGAACACTAGATGGTCTCTTGCCTTCTCTACCACAGCACAGAAAAACAATATAGGCCTATTGTGAAATATGTATAAAGTTAAGCAATACAAAGACTTATTTACTAGTTGACAAGCTAAGTAAAACATTTTTGAATATATGTATTTATTTTTGAGAGAGATAGAGGGGAATTCAAGCACTTTCATATCAATGACCCATGTCTATTTTCACAAACTTTTAAGGCCTTGATTTTTTTGGATCAAATTCACTAACTTTCAAGGATTTCAAGGACCCGTGGTGGGAACCCTGTGTTAACCTTTGTGTGTGCTTTTGGGCGACACGCTTGGGGTGTCAGTTAAAATGGCTTCTGTGTCGCCATGCTAACGTCAGCCCTACCTCCATTTCCCAGACTTGGGACTGCAGCCGGTGGCATTTCCTTATTAGGTCGTGTTCCTCCTCCTCCTCCCCGGGGCTCCGCCCACTGGACCTCTCTGGACCCAGACAGAACAGACTAGAACACAGGTGTGTTTATACCCCCACACGCTAGTCAACACACACACACACACACACACACACACACACACCCATGCACCCACACACACACACCCATGCACACACACACACACACACACACCCATGCACACACACACACACACACACACACACACACACACACACACACACACACTCCCATGCACCCACACCCATGCACCCACACCCATACACGCACACACACCCATGCATGCATGCATGCACACACACACACACACACACACACACACAAACACACACACACTCGCACACACCCACTGGAGAATAGGGAAGCTCTTTATCCTACGGTGCAGAAATTCACTTAGAAATGACATGGTGAGATGCTAAGATGCTAAGATGCTAAGATGCTAACTCCACCATAATAACTGTGTCTCTCCACTGAGCCACCGAGGCCTTAGAGAGGAGAGAGACACCAGCGGTGTGCTGCGTGGATGTATATATACCGTGAGGTGAGTAACAGGCGCAGTATAGCAACAGTGTGGTTCCGGTTCGGCAGATGTAGACCGAATTACCTCGCAACCTTTGCTGAAGTGTCAGTTTCTCTTCCAGGACTGCAATCTTCCTCACCTACAGTTGAAGATGTGAAACCAGACAGAAGTGTTAGTCACTGTGCCAGGACAGGAAGCTTTCTCACTTCTTTAAAAACTGGAGTTTATAAAGAAGTGAAACCCAGAATGAACTAGGGTGTGACCAGATTGTGTGGTCTAGTTAACTAACAGTACATCAACGTTTGGATGCGTAATAATGATAACGCTAAAATGTAAAACACGATTGTCATTAGTTTGTGTCTAATCTAAATTAAATTAAATTAAATTAAATGTACACATTTTATTCGATTTAGTTCATAGTGACAGTGCATAATAATAGACAACAAACATATTTCAGTGTGTGTGTTTTAAAACCCTTGGTAATTCAGGTCACTCTGTTGCCATGGAGACACATGGCCACACACACTGACAACATTAATATGTAATTCATCACTTCTGTTATGTTTGTCATTTGAATTAAATGGTAAATGGACTGACTTATATATTCACCCGTTCACACACACATTCACGTACCAATGGCGGCAAGCTACCATGCAAGGCGCCGGCCTGCACGTTGGGAGCAATTTGGGGTTCAGTGTCTTGCCCAAGGACACCTCGACATGTGGCCAGCAGGGGTTCAAACCGCCGATCTGCCGACCTTGCAATCATTAGACACCAGCTCTACCTCCTGCGCCTCAGCCCCCCCATAACCAGCTTTAAAGCCCAGACAACCCCAGTTAGATTTGAGTCAGTCAGACAGAGAGCAGGCCTCAGGGGCGAGCAGGCCTCAGGGGCGAGCAGGCCTCATGGGCGAGCAGGCCTCAGGGAAGAGGCAGAGAGAGGCAGAGAGAGCAGGGGAGAGCAGGGGAGAGGCAGAGAGAGGCAGAGAGAGCAGGGGAGAGGCAGAGAGAGCAGGGGAGAGGCAGAGAGAGCAGGGGAGAGGCAGAGAGGGGCAGAGAGAGCAGGGGAGAGGCAGAGAGAGGCAGAGAGAGCAGGGGAGAGGCAGAGAGAGGCAGAGAGAGCAGGGGAGAGGCAGAGAGAGCAGGGGAGAGGCAGAGAGAGCAGGGGAGAGGCAGAGAGAGCAGGGGAGAGGCAGAGAGAGGCAGAGAGAGCAGGGGAGAGGCAGAGAGAGCAGGGGAGAGGCAGAGAGAGGCAGAGAGAGACAGAGAGAGCAGGGGAGAGGCAGAGAGAGGCTGAGAGAGGCAGAGAGAGACAGAGAGAGGGCCTCAGGAGAGAGGCAGAGAGAGGCAGAGAGAGAGAGACAGAGAGACAGAGAGAGAGAGAGAGGCAGAGAGAGAGAGAGGCAGAGAGAGAGAGAGGCAGAGAGAGAGAGAGAGAGAGAGAGGCAGAGAGAGGGCCTCAGGAGAGAGGCAGGTGGCTTTGCCAGAGAGGAAGCAAACCGCAACCACAGAGACCTGCATGGCTGAGTGGAACAGGAGATGCATGCGTCTGATTGGCTGAGACCTGGAGGAGCGTAGGGTCGGGGTCAGGGGGTTGTGTGTGCAGAGTCAACCTGATGCCAGTCCAAAAAAAAAGTTTAAACACGCCTCGCTGGTGCCAACCAATCAGTCGTCGCTATGACAACGCTACAGCAGCTAGCGCCAAGTCATGGGCGGGCGGCCTGTAGTTTTACTATGATGTTCTAACATACACACTCACTCATACACACACACTCATACACACACACACTCTCTCACTCTCTTACTCATTCACACACACTCACACACACACACACACACACACACACTCACACTCACACTCACACTCACACCCATCCCGCACCCGCAACCGCACACAGACACACACAGCCACCACCCAAACACCCACCCCCCACGCCACACACACACACACACACACACACACTCACCCACCCACCCACCCACCCACCCACCCAGCCACACCACCCCCCCACACACACCACCCCCCACACAAACACCCACCCACACACTCACACCCCCCCCCCCCCCCACACACACACACACACACACAGCCACCACCCACACACCCTCACCTTGTGGCGGAGGTCCAGGGCCTGGCTCTTCACCGTGCCCTCCAGCACGGCCAGCCGCTGCACCATGCAGGTCATCAGCTGCAGGTCGCTGGGGGCCGCAGCCCCTGCAGCTGCAGCCGCAGCAGCTGTGGTGCATCAGACCAGATCAGCACCGGCCACAGTGGAGGCCGGCGGAGGTAGAAACCGGAGGACAGGGGCTCGTATAATGTAATGGACGGATCGGTAGGAGGACACACGTGTGTTTGATACCGTTCCTCTAACATTCCGTTCCACACATTACAAAGAGTCCTCCCCCGCCCTCCTTCCTCTGATTTCTACCTCCACCAGCCTCCCCTGACGGCTTCACACCAGTGGTGTTACACACATATGGCATATGGTTAGAGTAGAGTAGAGTAGAGTAGAGTAGAGCAGAGTAGAGTAGAGCAGAGTAGAGTAGAATAGAGTAGAGTAGAGTAGAGTAGAGCAGAGTAGAGTAGAGTAGAGTAGAGTAGAGCAGAGCAGAGTAGAGTAGAGTAGAGTAGAGCAGAGTAGAGTAGAGTAGAGTAGAGTAGAGCAGAGTAGAGTAGAGCAGAGTAGAGTAGAATAGAGTAGAGTAGAGTAGAGTAGAGCAGAGTAGAGTAGAGTAGAGTAGAGTAGAGCAGAGCAGAGTAGAGTAGAGTAGAGTAGAGCAGAGTAGAGTAGAGTAGAGTAGAGTAGAGCAGAGTAGAGTAGAGCAGAGTAGAGTAGAATAGAGTAGAGTAGAGTAGAGTAGAGCAGAGTAGAGTAGAGTAGAGCAGAGTAGAGTAGAGCAGAGTAGAGTAGAGTAGAGTAGAGCAGAGTAGAGTAGAGTAGAGTAGAGCAGAGTAGAGTAGAGCAGAGTAGAGTAGAGTAGAGTAGAGTAGAGTAGAGCAGAGTAGAGTAGAGTAGAGTAGAGCAGAGTAGAGCAGAGTAGAGTAGAGTAGAGCAGAGCAGAGTAGAGTAGAGCAGAGTAGAGTAGAGTAGAGTAGAGCAGAGTAGAGTAGAGTAGAGTAGAGTAGAGTAGAGCAGAGTAGAGTAGAATAGAGTAGAGTAGAGTAGAGTAGAGTAGAGTAGAATAGAGTAGAATAGAGTAGAGTAGAGTAGAGTAGAGTAGAGTAGAGTAGAGTAGAGTAGAGCAGAGCAGAGTAGAGTAGAGTAGAGCAGAGTAGAGTAGAGTAGAGTAGAGTAGAGTAGAGCAGAGTAGAGTAGAGTACAGTAGAGTAGAGTAGAGCAGAGCAGAGTAGAGTAGAGTAGAGTAGAGCAGAGTAGAGCAGAGTAGAGTAGAGTAGAGTAGAGCAGAGTAGAGTAGAGTAGAGCAGAGTATAGTAGAGTAGAGTAGAGTAGAGCAGAGTAGAGTAGAGCAGAGTAGAGTAGAGTAGAGCAGAGTAGAGTAGAGTAGAGTAGAGCAGAGTAGAGTAGAGTAGAGTAGAGTAGAGTAGAGTAGAGTAGAGTAGAGTAGAGCAGAGTAGAGTAGAGTAGAGTAGAGTAGAGTAGAGTAGAGCAGAGTAGAGTAGAGTACAGTAGAGTAGAGTAGAGCAGAGCAGAGTAGAGTAGAGTAGAGTAGAGTAGAGCAGAGTAGAGTAGAGCAGAGTAGAGTAGAGTAGAGCAGAGTAGAGTAGAGTAGAGTAGAGCAGAGTAGAGTAGAGTAGAGTAGAGTAGAGCAGAGTAGAATAGAGTAGAGTAGAGTAGAGTAGAGTAGAGCAGAGTAGAGTAGAGTAGAGTAGAGCAGAGTAGAGTAGAGTAGAGTAGAGCAGAGTAGAGTAGAGTAGAGTAGAGCAGAGCAGAGTAGAGTAGAGTAGAGCAGAGCAGAGTAGAGTAGAGTAGAGCAGAGTAGAGTAGAGTAGAGCAGAGTAGAGTAGAGTAGAGTAGAGCAGAGCAGAGTAGAGTAGAGTAGAGCAGAGCAGAGTAGAGTAGAGTAGAGCAGAGTAGAGTAGAGTAGAGCAGAGTAGAGTAGAGTAGAGTAGAGTAGAGTAGAGCAGAGCAGAGTAGAGTAGAGTAGAGCAGAGTAGAGTAGAGTAGAGTAGAGTAGAGTACAGTAGAGTAGAGTAGAGCAGAGTAGAGTAGAGTAGAGTAGAGTAGAGTAGAGTATAGTAGAGTAGAGTAGAGTAGAGTAGAGCAGAGTAGAGCAGAGTAGAATAGAGTAGAGTAGAGTAGAGTAGAGCAGAGTAGAGTAGAGCAGAGTAGAGTAGAGTAGAGTAGAGTAGAGTAGAGTATAGTAGAGTAGAGTAGAGTAGATTAGATTAGATTAGATTCAACTTTATTGTCATTGCAGGAGAAGAAGTACCAGACAACGAAATGCAGTTCAGCATCTAACCAGAAGTGTAAATAGTGACATACAACATGCTAGTGATAAGTGATGATGGTACAGTATGGTGTTACATAGCCAGCAGGCATCAATGTGCGGTACACAGAGTAAAACTCTTCTCACAGCACACGGGCCCAGATCCCTCAGCAGAGCGGCTTCATACTCTGAACATATTAACCAGAATGACGCAAAACCTGTTAAGCTTCATTCTATCCTATTTCACTTTATCAATTTCCACCGGGGAAAAAAAACAGACCCAGACTAAGCTGCTCATAACATTAGAAATATGATGATCTGATAGGTGGAACAGGTGGAAATCATGCCGTTTCAGATCTCATTTAATGCATTACAACGAGCCTGTCCTCCGATTTCTACCTCCACCAGCCTCCCCTCCCCTGATCTACGCTACAGTGTCCTGCGTACCTGCTAAAGGGTTCTCCTTGAAAGGCACTCTGCTCCTCCTAGATAGCAGAGACATAAACACGTACACAATACAAAACATAAAGAGCATCAACATAAAGATTCAATTGAATGGGGAAGTGTGTCCAAACGTTTGACTGGTACTGTATATCATCAAAGGAATTCACACAGAAATTCCACCCAACTAAATTCCCTGTTTTTCAAGTATCACTCTAACTTTTGTGTGAAAAGGAAAGGGGTAATCTTAAAAGTGTATCTGTAGTATTTCTACCTTCAAAAATGATGGCTAGGACGTCCGGTTATAAAGTGAAAGGTTCTTTATATAAACAATCAGCTGGCATACACTTTGATCACTTTCAAACAATAAATGACCGATTGGATATTCAACAAACTAAACTGTTAACTTCTATGACGTCTTGCACCGCAAGGCCTTCTGGGACCTGCAGTTCTACCTATTCTTAGCCAATACAACAGAAATTTACTTCTTTTTAACTCTCTTAACGATAAATAACAACTCTTTTCTTTGTTCTTCTCTCAATCAATGATGTAACATATTAATCAATCTCTTTTAACTGTCAATCAATAATGTAAAATATTAAGTTAATCATGTAACCTATAAAATAAATGGATGTAACCTATAAAGTCACAACAGCATCTTCTCTTGGACCTACCCTTGTTGGCTCGAGGTCCCAGGAAGTGGGGGCCGGCGATTTTTACCCAACATGGACAGCGGCGAGCTCATCTCACCTATAACATATACAAATAAAACATTATTATTATTATTATTATTATTATTATTATTATGATTATAACACTGCTGTGGCTAAACACCCGTTGGATGGGTTGCAAACATATGTGCCTGGCCAAGGTCCTGGAGAAGCTGGCTCTCAAACAGCTCAACCACTTCATGGCCTCAAACAACATCCTGTCTAACATGCAGTCGGGGTTCCGGCCTGGCCACGGGTGCATCACAGCTACCTTGAAAGTTATGGATGACATTCTCACTTCCTTGGACTCCAAGCAGGTCTGCATCGCTGCCTTTATCGACCTAGCTAAGGCCTTTGATTCTGTCATCCATTCCATCCTTCTACAGAGGCTCTCCAACATTGGTCTCTCGACAAACTCTTGCAACTGGTTTGCCACGAGTTCAGCAAGTGAAGACTGAAAATATCTTGTCAGACCATCTCACCATCTCTAAAGGGGTGCCTCAAGGCTCCATCTTGGGACCAACGTTGTTCTCAATCTACATCAATGATGTAGCAAAAGATGCTGGCAAATCCCAGATCCATCTTTATGCTGACGACACCATCTTGTATTGTGCAGGCCCTTCACTCCACTCTGCGGCTTCCACTCTACAACTCAGCCTCACCTCCATTGAGCAGTCTTTTCATCGCCTCCATCTTCTCCTCAACATCCAAAAAAACAAAGTGCATTCTTTTCGACCGGAGACCTCGTGTCAGCAGCCCCCCTAAGATCTTCTGTGCTGACGGTTCCGAGCTGGAGTTTGTCTCCTGTTACAAATACCTTGGCCTTTGGCTGGACTCATCCCTTTCCTTCACCACCCACATAAAGCACCTGCAGACAAAAGTCAAAGCTCGCCTAAGCTTTTTATACCGGAACAAGGCCTCCTTCACCCGTGCAGCCAAACATACCCTTGTCAAGATGACCATCCTGCCCATATTTGACTATGGCGATACCATCTATAGGATGGCATCTCAGTCTGCCCTCAGGAAACTCGACACACTCCATCACTCCGCCATTCGTTTTGCCACTAGTGCGCCTTTCACAACTCACCACTGTGTTCTGTACACCCTTGTAGACTGGACATCTCTTCACAGCAGACGGCTCTGTCACTGGCTTCATATTATCTACAAATCCATAATTTGCAAAACACCTTTCTACCTCTCATCCCTTCTGCACCTCTCTCACCGCCCCGTCATCGTTCTAAGATCCAGTGATCTTGTCCGACTCACCATCCCCAAAGCCCGTACCGTAGTCGGGCGCAGCGCTTTCCGGTTCGCTGCAGCACACGACTGGAACACCTTACAAAACACCCTCAAACTCACCGCCCTCACCTCACTCACTGCTTTCAAACAAATCCTGCAGCGAACCATAGTCGATCAATGCACCTGTTGATCACCGTCTCTCACCCATCCCATAACCCATCACTGCCTCATTTTAAGTACCCCTGCTCCACTCCCCCCGCTATCCCTCACCTCCGCTCTTCCTCACCCCTACCTCCTCCGTCTCTCTCCCCTCTCTCTGACTGTTAGTATTTTAATGCATCTGTATTTGCCATTGTTTTATTGTTTTATTGTTTTATTGTTTTATTGTTTTATTGTTTTATTGTTTTATTGTTTTATTGTTTATTGTATTATTTAACCTTGTTTTATTTCTAGCTTCCCATCCCCCCCCCCCCAAAAGAGACACTGCTTTTTGGTCAGGCTGCATTTGCAAATAAGAATTTGTTCTTACATGTTTGCCTGGTTAAATAAAGGTTAAATAAAAAAATAAAATAAACATATCAGACGTAGTAGCATATCCGGACAAATACAGCATTGTGATTCAAGAGGAATACATTATAATGTGTGATGTATTTTGTTCATGCAAACATAACATTACTGTCATATCATATACCATGTGCGATGGTTATATAAACATAAGCATTTGGTAGGACACGGCAAATAGGCTACGTTGATTACTTTGATGGGAAGTAAACGTGTTGGTTATGAACTATTTAACTAATCAACTACTATACTCACAAGTGGATGGCAAAGTTATGTGTATGTTTCTGTTAAAGTCTGTAAGTCTGTAAGATCCTCTTATGTTTCTGTTAAAGTCTGTAAGATCCCCTTATGTTTCTGTTAAAGTCTGTAAGATCCCCTTATGTTTCTGTTAAAGTCTGTTGTAAGATGTAAGATCCTCGTTGCTCTGATGTCTCACTCCACTGAGTGAGGATTGTTTGGAGTTTGTTGCCCTTGGTAACAGGACCAGGGTTGCCAGATGGGATTGACTATTTCCAGCCTAACCACAGTCTAAAAACCACTAAATCCACCAAAAACCACCAGCTCAAAACCTATATTGTCAGAAAACCGCTAATCACTATTGTCTGTTGCCAATGGTGTTTGTTGTAACTTCACACATGTTGTAACTTTCAGGCACTGACATTTTGATACCGCCTAAAATGCTATTTATCCAGCCCAACCAGCCCAAATGCTTTTTTCCCCGGCCCAGTGTGATCAAAAGTAGCCCATTCGGCGGGAACACACCCCATCTGGCAACCCTGAGAGCGACGTCTGCACGGCAGGACCCCCAGCGGCGCTCAGAAACAGGTGAGAGTCTCGTGCAGCTAATGACGTCACTAATGGGTCAAACCCAGAGAGAAATGAAAAGGCAGCTTACTATGTTACTATGTTACTATGTTACTATGTTACTATGTTACTATGTTACTATGTTAACAGCACAGGCGAAGTCGTTCAGTTTCTCACTGTAAATGAGCCAGCCCTCCGGAGGAACGGTCATCGGGAGGGGGTGGGGTTGAGATATCCGTTATGAATACGTTCTTAACATATAGTACTACATACATACATAGGCCTACTTTTAACCAATTCTGGTGTCCCGTATACGGTTTAAGGCGGGGGGGGGGGGGGGGGTGAGGGCAATTAAATAACACAGGATACTTACTGAATGCTGCATTTATTTCTAAGATGATGTTAAGTAAATGGTCGGATCACCGCATAGGCCTATTACGATGAAAATGCGGGAGCTGGAACAGTAAAACATAATAGCTCAATGCAGTAATATCAGTGGGAATCTAGGATGGCAGTTTTAAATGTATAGTTTTCATTTCGTTTTGAATTACATTTGGTGTGTATTTGGCGTTTTCAGGGATGCATTTAGCCATTTCTGCGAGTTTGGGATCTTTATCTTTCTGAATGGTGCATTAAGGCAAATTACTATTATTATCAAAATGCGTATGGTAGGCCTGGGGATTTAATTTAATTTCGTTGATGAAGCGTTTTCTTTTTCGGCTCTGTTAAATGACAACATGTGTCCGTTCTCAACACCCTTGTTTACATACCCTATTTAGGAAACACGTTATTGTTCTTGTTGCTCACCCAAATAATCCAAATGCCCACAAATGCCCAAGATGACATCCTGACACCTGTGTCCACCCCACAGCTACCTCCCCCAGGTGATCAGGCTCATGGACAAGCCTATAGACAATAGACTATCATCCCCAAGCACAGCCCATGTATACGGACTACCTAACCTTAAGCACACAGTCACTCAATACACCCACTGCCACCGAGTGCAATACTCATGACATTCTACTCGTACTATTTTATTTCATTTCATTTTACTATTTGTGCTGCTAATTGTATCCTGTCTATTGTCTCCCACAACTTGTCACTTGTCCAATAAGTGTCTCAATTATGCCTTGTATTGTACAATGTTTAAGCTGCAATGTCTGCAGGAAAGGTGCTATACAAATACAAGTTGTTATTATTATTATTATTATTATTATTATCCTTATTATCCTTATGTTACCTTTATAGGAACTGAAGCCGAATACTTTTCCTCACTTGTGTAATGTGACGTAGGGTTAGTAACAACAAAACTTTTTGGGTGATCATTTAAAAATATATTGTAGTGTATTATTAACATCTTATCACAAATCAGGCACATTACAAAGCAAAACCAACACAGAACAGTAGGGGAAAAGTAAAACTTGAAACTTGATACTTGAAGTAGCGTTTCCTGGCGCTGGAGCCTCAGATATAAGCAGGTTGACCCGGGTTCCTGCATGTTCACTCCAGAGACTTTCACCATGAACACAGTTCTCCTCTGCGCCCTCCTCGTGCTGTCGGCGCTGCTGCTCACCGACGCGGTAAGATCATCCGCGATCACGGCTTAAGAGATAGTTCATAAATATGAAATGTTACAAATTATAATGTTATAAATGTATAAAAGTTAGTTTTTTCCTATTTCCTATATGTATCTTATTATATCTTATATCTTATATCTTTATCATTATCATTCATGTATCATTATATATTAATGAAACAAACCTGGATACATAATATGTGTAATAGTTAATATTCATATATGCCTATAATTCATATAAAGAAGTAATTCAGTATAGCAATAACATTGAATGAGCAGATTTAACGAACTATTTCAGTGAGATTTTCGAATTAATGGTCTTGACTGATCTGTTGTTGCAGAACCCACCACCACAAAACGGAACGAAGGAGAGTGACTCGGAATTGATCATGGTATTGTTGCCTAATTCTCAAATTAATTAACCGTTATAAATAGGGCCTACAAATCGTGTACATTAGTCTGTTGTGTTCATGTATATGTCCATATCTTCATAGTAATAATAGTTCATGGTAAAAAAAAAATCTGTCTCCCCCAAACCATCCTCACTGCAAAAATAATATATATTATTACTACCTGCGCACTTGATTACTTGAACGCTACCTGACTACTACTTGAACTTCCTGTACAGATATGTACTATATTATTGCATATTGTATGGTAGATAGGCCTATATATGTATACATCTCATCTCAATCTCATTGTAAACTGCACAGCATGTGTCAGACTGGTCCCTTTGTAGTACGACTACCATCACCGTATCACTTGATTACCTTATTCTACTTTTTTATTTTATTATTACCTTCCTTATTTGACGTTATTCTATTATTGCTGTATTCTTATTGTATTCTGATGCAATGCCAACGTGGAATAACCTGAGCCTAAAGGGCTCTGCACACAGCGTGCGATTTCTGTTGCGCATCAACGTTCCATTTTGAAGTTTGAATGGAAGTCTATGAGAACATCGCATTTACCCACACACGGCCCCGATTTTAATCGCACGGCGAACATTCGATTCCATTCATTTTGAATGGGACAAAGCACACGGCGTGCGAGTTTTGTCGCACTGCTTTGTCCCATTCAAAATGAATGGAATCGAATGTTCGCCGTGCGATTAAAATCGGGGCCGTGTGTGGGTAAATGCGATGTTCTCATAGACTTCCATTCAAACTTCAAAATGGAACGTTGATGCGCAACAGAAATCGCACGCTGTGTGCAGAGCCCTTGAGAATGTTACTCTTGTGTACCCGTACATTGGATGTAATAAAAGCATTTCTGATTCTGATTCTGATTAATAATAATAATCACAGTAATAACGCATTTCTCTGACGCAGGATTCGGCTCAGGGTGTCTCGTCCGCTCCGTTTCTGCTCCAGATGGGGATGATGGTTCTGCCCGCGCTTCTGCACGCGCTGTTCTAACGCACCGCGCACACTGGCTTCAACGTCACGAAGGGACCAAGTCATTTGATTGGACAAGAGGCATTCCATGAATGCTGATCAGATTTTACAGAGCGTATTTACGAACGCGCCGCAACAGCTTGACTCACCTTACTACTCAGATGTTTATCTTAAATAAAGGTGTTTAGAAATGATTGCACATGTCTGTGTCCGTTATTTGTCAAGATAGCAAGACATTAGGAGCCACAGAAGACAGTTAGGTGACCAGTTAAGACAATATTAATAAATAAACTTCTTGTCCTTCTTCTTCTTCTCCTCATCTTTTCATAATTATCTCCATTCCTGATACCCTGTATTGCCCTCCCCCCTTCGTTTTTTCGTTTTTCATTGATACATATCTCATGTTATTGTGATATTGTGTGTGATAGTAATGAGGAAAAAGTGTGGAAGAAGTCACCAGTAGTGCCACCATGCGGTCACGGCGTGTTGGTGCAGCTGCTTAGGGTGCGTTCGTAAATTCACTCTGAGAGCGCCCGAGCGCACACTGGGTTCGACGTCATATCGGTCCTAAGTAATTTGATTGGACAAAAGGCGTTCCATGAGCGCTGATCAGATTACCAGAGCGTGTTTACGAACGCACCCTAAATGTCGTGAAAACGAAACCGAAAAAAAGAAAGGTGCCGTCTCTACAGTCCACAAACCTCGACGTTGGTAAGTTAAGTTACCTTCGGTGTCCTATTTAGCTTAACGCATTTAATGTCTGTCATTTAATATGTCTGTCATTTAATATGTCTGTCATTTAAATGCGTCGAAGCAACTTGAGCCTACCGAGTTTTAAAGTCCAAACATACAGTGCTTACCAACTTACCATTGTGAGAAAAATGTCTTTACAATAATCATGCTACGATGTTTACTTAAGACTGCATGAATAACAAGAATGAGATGTCATATTATGTCATGCCCACGTGATGTTGTGCAACAACTGAATGTTGAAACTCTAACATGCAACCAGACACACAGATGAGTGTAACCCTCTGTTGACTGGACAACGGCTCCTCTTGCAAGATCTAAATAAACACTCTGAAATGATTGATAAAGCCTTAGCCTCCTACGTAATTATTTAATCTAACAACCATGTATATATACAAACCATATACATAACTCTTTTATCTGTCATGGAAGACATATTATGCACGTATCGAATAGGCCTACAGAAAACAAACTTAACAACCTAACAGGGCTTGGTATTCATATTGTCTCACATCACATGGATGACTAAACTATTTAAACATTTATTTCCCCCCCCCCCACAGAATATTGTCAATTTCTCCTATTGCCATGTCATGTGAGGAGGTAAGAGGTTTACCTTCTGTTGTGTGATTTTCATTTTCATCTCATATCAGTTGCTTGCCTCTCCCCATGACTGGCCACTGACAGCACGGGATGCACCTGTGTGTCTTTCAGGATTTCTCATTTGTAACGGAATCTCCCCTAGAAGGAGTCCTGAAGGAGATCGCCAAATGCAAGGTTGGTGTGTTTAAACCGGGCGGCTGTGTCTCAGGAGGTAGAGCCGCCGAGGAATGATTGCAAAGTTGGTAGATCGGCGGTTCGAGCCCCGGCTGGCCACATGTCGAAGTGTCCTTGGGCAAGACACTGAACCACCAAATTGCTCCCAGTGAGTGGGCCGGCCGGCGCCTTGCATGGTAGCTTGCCGCCATTGGTGTGTGAATGTGTGTGTGAACGGGTGAATGAGAGGCGTATATACATGTTAATGTTGTTGCTTTTATTTTCAGCAGGGTGGAATTATAAATTGCACTGGTGAGAAAAAAGTGTGATGTAGATAAATGATGTCGCTGTAGAGCAGGAGTGCAGGAGGTAGAGTTGGCGTCTTATGATCACAAGGTCGGCAGATTGGCGGTTTGAATCCCGGCTGGCCACGTGTCGAAGTGCCCTTGTGCAAGACACTGAACCCCAATGAGCGGGCCGGCGCCTCGCATGGTAGCTTGCCACCGTTGGTGTGTGAATGTGTGTGAGAATGTGTGTGTGAATGGAGGGGTGAATGAGAGGCCGTTGTAAAGCGCTTTGGAATAAGGCGCCATATACGGTAATTCAGTTAATAAATTATTGTCTAGCCACCTCAGCTGTTACTTACGTAAGTGTCCAAGGGCCTCTCAGAACCAAACTGTGGTTCTGCGTTCGTAAATTCGCTCTGAGAGCACCGGAGCGCACACTGGGTTCGACGTCATAAAGGGACCACGTAAATTTGATTGGACAAGAGGCATTCCTCCACATGAGTGCTGATCAGATTTCCAGAGCGTATTCACGAACGCAGCCCTGTGTGTCTCCAGGTGCAATATGATCGGCTTCTCCTGGAGCAGAGTGATCTGAGCAGAGCTCGGGACGAGCAGAAAGACCTCGCTGAGCAGTTCAGAGGTCGTGCGGTCACACTGAAGAAGTCTCTGGAGGAAGATGAGAGGGACCAGGCCTGGGAAGTTGACCATGAAAAGGTTTGGGGGAAAACAACGGTTATTTCAAAGAAAACGGTTATTTCAAAGAGTTTACATCCAACCAGGCTCTCAGGGGTTTGATGTCGGTGTTCTGTTTAGTGTTTGGCAAAGGTTTCTCCTCTCCTTAGTGGCTTGTTAGAAAGTGATGGTGGTCAGGATGGGAGTCTCATCTCAGAGATATGTGACACGGTCTGGTGAAAGGGGAACTACGTTTCAACGTTGTTGAGAATCACAACACAAACTCGCTAGTCAAGCCAAAACACTGCAACAACGCAATGGATTGGGTGAGTAATCCCCACTGCAACCTAGTTAACTACAACACTACTTTACATTGTTATCAGGCTCACAAAACAAGCTGTGTTAGTTGACTAGCGAGTGTGTCATTGATTTTCAACAAGGCGGAAATGTATTTACATTTTGTCACGGAAGCCCTCCACTCTGCCCAAGCTTCCTCCCTCTCCTCTGTTCTCATTCTCCTTGACCTGTCTGCTGCCTTCGACACAGTCAATCACCAGATCCTTCTCTCCATCCTCTCAGACCTGGGCATCTCTGGCACCGCACACTCCTGGTTTTCTTCCTACCTGGCGGGCCACTCCTACCAGGTGACCTGGAGAGAATCGCTATCTTCTCCACGAACCCTCTCCACTGGAGTTCCCCAGGGTTCCGTCCTAGGGCCCCTACTCTTCTCCCTCTACACCAAGTCTCTTGGCTCGGTAATCTCTTCACATGGGCTCTCCTACCACAGCTACGCAGACGACACTCAACTCTTCCTGTCCTTCCCCCCGTCTGATGTACACGTGGCAACTTGTATCTCAGCATGTCTCGCTGACATTTCAACTTGGATGGCTGACCACCATCTCAAGCTCAATCTTAACAAGACTGAGCTCCTCTTCATCCCCGGGAAAGCCTGCCCTCTCCAAGACTTCTCCATCACAGTGGAGAACTCTACTGTAACCCCCTCCCTGACAGCCAAGAACCTTGGAGTGATCCTGGATAACCGACTATCCTGTGCGGAGAACATTGCAGCAACGGCTCGCTCCTGCAGATTCCTCCTCTACAACATCAGAAGGATACGACCATTCCTTACCAGAGAGGCAGCGCAACTCTTGATCCAGGCACTGGTCATCTCCCGCCTGGATTACTGCAATGCACTCCTGGCTGGGCTCCCCGCTTCAGCCATTAGACCTCTGCAGCTCATCCAGAATGCTGCTGCCCGGCTGGTATTCAACCTCCCCAAATACTCGCATGTCACCCCTCTCCTTCGCACCCTGCACTGGCTCCCGATAGCAGCTCGCATCAGATTCAAGACCCTGGTGCTTGCATACCAGGCAGCTAAAGGGACAGCCCCTGCCTACCTGAAGGAAATGGTAACCCCCCAAACCCCTGCCCGCTCACTCCGCTCCTCCACCTCGGCTGGCCGACTGGCCCCACCTCCTCTACACAGCAGTCGGGCTGCCCGATCACGTCTCTTCACAACACTGGCTCCCCGCTGGTGGAATGAGCTCCCCACGGCTGTCAGAACGGCAGAGTCACTACCCATCTTCCGTCGTAGACTGAAGACCCATCTCTTCAGGTTACATCTAACCTGCTCCTCCTGAGACATCTTCTGACCCTCACCACTACGTCTCCTAAAGACACCCGCTTTCCCCTCTACTGTGTCCCTAAGAACTTCTATTGCCCCCCTTGTACTGTTTCTCAGTTTCTCCAGTAATAAAAAAAAAGAAAAAAAAAAAGGTTTTAGTAGAAGGCGATAATAGGGAGAAGGTTTTTCCTTCTATCAGTGGCCCCGGGCCCGAGCTAGAGTACTCTTCCTGCAACGAATGGTGGACTGCTGATTCACATGCTTAGTATTCAAATGTATTGATTGTAAGTCGCTTTGGAATAAGGCGTCTGCTAAATGCCAAAAATGTAAATGTAAATGTAAATTTTTCTAAATAAAAGTCTGAACATTAAATCGGATGCCGACTTGCGGCCCAATTGACCAGAACGTGTCCCATAATAGGCTCCTGCGTATTATGGTGACTGCAGCTGGTGAAAGTTGGAACAAGTCGGCAACCGACCAAATGTTTGGACTTTTATTCTGAAAAATATAGATAAATGTCAACGTTGTTGATTCAATGACACACTCGCTAGTGAAGCCAAAACATTGCAATGGATTCGGTGAGTAATCCCCACTACTCTAACCCTAACCCTATATTTTTCAGAATAAAAGTCCAAACATTTGGTCGGTTGCAGACTTATTCCCGCTTTCCCCAGCTGCAGTCACGTATGGTGACAGTTGACTGACAGGGCTTTCTTCCTCTGCTGCAGCGGAGGCTGGCCAGCCTGCGTGAGGAGGAGAGCGAGCTCAAGAGCGACATTGAGAGGACGGAGGAGGAACTGCGTCGCCTGGACGAGAGCAACCACAACCTGAGGCAGCGGACAGATGTAAGATGACGGACCTATGTGGTGTTCAGTATTGTGGTTGGTGTGGCTGTAGGCTGTGTGGTAGGTCAAAGGTTAGAGGTCAGATCTGGTTTTCTTTTTCTTTTTTTAAGTTATTTTTTCTGAGTGGGGCAGTCCCACTCATATTTTAACATTTTATTGGACAGATACAGTGAAGACAGACAGGAAAGTAAGGAGAAGAAGGGAGAGAGGGCATGTCAGCAGGGCACGGGCCGGATTCTAACCCATGCCGACATGGGCACATGTGTGCACTGTAGACCGCGGTGCTAGACCACTGGACCACCCCAGGCCATGGTGCTGGACCACTGGACCACCCCAGGCCATGGTGCTGGACCACTGGACCACCCCAGGCCATGGTGCTAGACCACTGGACCACCCCAGGCCATGGTGCTAGACCACTGGACCACCCCAGGCCATGGTGCTAGACCACTGGACCACCCCAGGCCATGGTGCTAGACCACTGGACCACCCCAGGCCATGGTGCTAGACCACTGGACCACCCCAGGCCATGGTGCTAGACCACTGGACCACCCCAGGCCATGGTGCTAGACCACTGGACCACCCCAGACCATGGTACGAGACCACTAGACCACTGGACCATCCTAGGCCGTGGTGCTAGACCACTGGACCACCCCAGGCCATGGTACGAGACCACTAGACCACTGGACCACCCCAGGCCGTGGTGCTAGACTACTGGACCACCCCAGGCTATGGTACGAGACCACTAGACCACTAGACCACTAGACCACCCCAGGCGACAGAGATTTTGAGATGTTGTTGATTGTAAAGGGAGACTCCATCTTCGATTGTAGGTGACCACCGCAGGGCCAGAGAGGAGGGCGGTGTTCACTGGAGTGACTGGCGACACAGCGAACTCACTTGACTTCGATATGACCCCCCGGATAGTGTACCCCATGGAGGGCGGCACGGCACTGATAACCTTCGAGGACGAAATGGGTATGACTGGACGGAGTACGATGGATTTGGGGTTTGGGACTTAAAAAAATAAAATAATGTTAGCACTGTGATCTCATTTGTTTGAGTGGCTATGCCTCAGTCAGCCTTTAGACTGTTTCAATTAATGTGTTCTCTATTCGGTTGTTAAGTCGTGACGTGTTTCCGGGTCCAAAGTTGGCTGAGGCGCTCTCTTCGAAATGCCTCAGTAATAATAATAATTCATTATATTTGTATAGCGCTTTTCCGAGGCTCAAAGACGCTGACAATATGGGGAAAACGGGAAAGTGCTGTGTCCCTTGTATGAATAGATCCGAGTCTAAAAAACGATTGAACTGTCATTCTACCGCTGTAGTACACTGGTACTCTGGTGCGGGGAATTTCTGGTTTGGAATTTGGTTTGCTAAACGTCACATTTGACGTCAGACTTAACAACCGAATTGTTTGTTCGCCGCTTCTCCGCCCGAAATCTAGATATACTTGCAGTATACAGAGTAGATTGTCCTACAAAGACACTTAGTAATCTAAAAATTAATTAGACCCCTATACTTTAAAAAAAAATTGTTTCTTTTTATTATTACTACCCAATCTTTTCAGTTTGTAAAGCGTCTTTGAGTGTCTAGAAAAGCCCTATATAAGTCTAATGTATTATTATTATTATTATTATTATTATTATTATTTTAAAATATCAGGCTTGTTCTAGGGTTGACCATCTGTGAGATCAGAATTAAAAAAGGTGTGTATATATGTGACACGTTCTAGTGTTTTGTTCCGCATGTCGGCAACCAATCGAAATGTTCAGACTTTTCTTTTGAAACACGGAACTACGTTTCAACGTTGCTGAGAATCACAACACAAACTCGCTAGTCAAGCCAAAATACTGCAACAAGCATTGGATTCAGTGAGTAATCCCCACTGCTACCTAGTTAACTACAACACTACTTTACACTGTTACCTAGTTAACTACAACACTACTTTACATTGTTACCTAGTTAACTAGAACACTACTTTACAATGTTACCTAGTTAACTAGAACACTACTTTACATTGTTACCTAGTTAACTAGAACACTACTTTACATTGTTACCTAGTTAACTAGAACACTACTTTACAATGTTACCTAGTTAACTACAACACTACTTTACAATGTTACCTAGTTAACTAGAACACTACTTTACATTGTTACCTAGTTAACTAGAACACTACTTTACATTGTTACCTAGTTAACTAGAACACTACTTTACATTGTTACCTAGTTAACTAGAACACTACTTTACATTGTTACCTAGTTAACTAGAACACTACTTTACATTGTTAGCAGGCAAAACAAGCTGTGTTAACTAGCTAGCGTTGATTTTCAACAACGCTGAAATGTATTTACATTTTTTGAAAGAAAAGTCTGATCATCACATAGGATCCCCGATATGAGGACCAAAGCATTAGAACGTGTCACATGTAAACACTTCCCCCCTCTGGTCCCTCCGTCTCTCAGTGGCCTGGAGGATCCTGAGCATGGGGAGGCACAGCGTCCGGCTGGGGGAGGACGGGGAGGGCCGCCTCGCTCTGGAGGCCCGGCCTGTCCAGCTGGTGCTCCCCAGTTCTGTGGAGGTAAATGGGGGCGGCTGGGGCGCAGGAGGTAATGATTGCAAGGTTGGCAAATCGGCGGTTCGAGCCCCGGCTGGCCACATGTCGAAGTGTCCTTGGGCAAGACACTGAACCCCAAGTTGCTCCCAGTGAGCGGGGCCGGCGCCTTGCATGGCAGCTTGGCCACCATTGGTGTGTGAATTTGTGTGTGAATGGGTGAATGAGAGGCCGTTGTAAAGCGCTCTGTGTGTGATTCTCTGGCTGTCTGTGTCTCAGCTGGCTACCCTGGTGTGTCCCCGGCGTGTCCTGGTGTCCAACCTGCCCCAGAAGACCAGCGAGGAGGACAGTCGGCTCGACAAACTGGACGTCCACTTCTCCAAGAGGAGGAACGGGGGCGGGGAGGTGGAGGAGGTGGAGGAGGTGGAGGAGGCTGACAGGCTGCACGACTCCGGCACCGCGGTCGTCACTTTCACAGAGAGTGATGGTACGCAAAGACTGGCGTGTTTTATTATATTATCTATCTATCTATCTATCTATTATATCATCTATCTATCTATCTATTATATTATCTATCTATCTAGCTAGCTATTATGTTATCTATCTATCTATTATATCATCTATCTATCTAGCTATTATATTATCTATCTATCTATCTATCTATTATATTATCTATCTCTCCCTCTCTCCCTCCCACCCCTCTCTCTGTCTCTCTCTCTCTCTCTCTCTCTCTCTCTCTCTCTCCCTGTCTCTCTCTCTCTCTGTCTCTCTCTGTCTCTCTCTGTCTCTCTCTCAATTTTCTTTTTATTTCAATTTCAAAGGGCTTTATTGGCATGGGAAACATACATTTACATTGCCAAAGCAATGTGTGAAGATAAAAAACTAAAATAATGTAATGTACATACATGTACATACTAGAATAAATAAATAGATTACATACTAGATTACAAATAGATTACATACTAGAATAAATAAATGAAATAAGACTTATTTCAACTCTTATGGTGGTTTTAGCCCATTTGATTGCCTTTTTCTATCACAGCAGCTAACAAATCGTCCTAATTCTGCTCTGCATGCGTTATTTGGTGTTTTACGTTGGATACGAAGAATGGATTTGCAGAACTCTGCATGCAGAGTCTCAATTTGGTGTTTGTCCCATTTTGCTAAATCTTGGTTGGCAGGTGGACCCCAGACCTCGCAACCATAGAGGGAAATGGGTTCTATAACGGAGTCCAATAATTTGAGCCAGATTTGAATAGGGATGTCTCTCTCTCTCTCTCTGTCTCTCTCTCTGTCTCCCTCTCTGTCTGTTTGTCTCTCTCTCTCTGTCTCTCTCTCTCTGTCTCTCTCTCTCTCTCTCTGTATCTCTCTCTCTCTGTCTCTCTCTGTCTCTCTCTCTCTCTCTCTCTCTCTCTCTCTCTCTCTCTCTCTCTGTCTCTCTCTATTATATTATAGGGCTGGCGGAGGTAGAAACTTAAAAGGGGAGGACAGGGCTTCCTGTCCTCTCAAAACAACAATGAAATGAATTGGATTTACTCTGGACTCAAATGCAGATTCCTCAGTCATCATCATCAACAACGCTCTCTCTTCACACACAGTTGCCAAAGGCTTGACTGATAAGCAGCACCATGACGTGCAGTTTGCCAAAGGAAAAAAACACAAAGTGAAGGTGACTCCCTTCCTGAATGGAGAGATCACCAGTTTCAAGGTAAGCAGATGTGTTCATGTTCCTGTTACACGAAGAGGGAAAATAACGTATATACACCTCCCAGTACTCCTACAGTACCAGTCAAAAGTTTAGACATCCTTTCCATGAATGGGAAAGTGTGTCCAAACCTTTGACAGGTTCTGTATATTGCAAAATCCCAGACATCTTGTCGCTAACAAACACAAACCAAGACTGCATAGTCCAAGTATTTGTGTGTACAGTGTGTAGTGTGTACAGTGTGTAGTGTGTACAGTGTGTTGAGTCTACAGTGTGTAGTGTCTTCAGTGTGTAGTGTCTACAGTGTGTAGTGTGTACAGTGTGTTGAGTCTACAGTGTGTAGTGTCTACAGTGTGTAGTGTGTACAGTGTGTTGAGTCTACAGTGTGTAGTGTGTACAGTGTGTAGTGTGTAAGTAAGTAACCGATGGTTCTGGAGCCTAACGGCCCTTAGGGGGAGGAGCCTATCTCCTGTTTCTGTAGCGTGAGGCGGCTTGATGTACAGTACACCCCCACCTGGACATGACGCTTTTTCTACAGCCCCCCCCCGATACCATTTTTATAGTCTTTGGTGGTACGACTCGGCCGGGGATCAAACCCACGACCTCTCAATCTCAGGGCGAACACTCTAACCACAAGGCCACTGAGCTGGTCGTGTAACAGTGTGTAGGTCAGGTAATAACCTCCATCCCAATCTAACCCCCCCCCTCTCCCCCCGTCTCTCTCAGACCTGCATCTAACCCCCCCCCCCCACTCTCCCCCCGTCTCTCTCAGACCTACATCTTACCCCCCCCCCCCCCACTCTCCCCCCGTCTCTCTCAGACCTGGAGCCCAATCTAACCCACTCTCCCCCCGTCTCTCTCAGACCTGCACCTCGAGGTGCGTTCGCACGGTGCAGCTGACAGGGATTCCCGCCGTCATGCAGCAGGACTTCCTCCAGGACCTGCTGGAGATCCACTTCCAGAAGGCCAGCAACGGGGGCGGCGAGGTGGACGCCATCATCTACAACCCTCTGGGGCAGCACCTCCTGGCCATGTTTGAGGAAGACCGCCCTAGCGAAAGCTCCAGCCACTGAGGAGACTGACCAACCAGGACACCGACCAGTGGCGGACTCGGGCTGTTTGAAGGGCAGGGGGGGCGAAAAGAAAAAAAGGGCACCTACTGCACAACATGGGACCCCATCAGTGCACATGGTCAAGTTTAGACCATTGGAAGAGCAGCCAATAGGGCACATCCTCTAATTCTGCCACTCAAAAGGGCCTTCAGTGTCTTGCCCCAACGACACCTCGACACGTGGCCAACCGGGGCTCGAACCGCCGTTCTGCTGACCTTGCGATCATTAGACGCGGCTTTACCTCCTGAGACACAGCCGGTCTTCAGTCTCCGCAGCGGATCTGGGTCACATCAGAAATCTAGGCTGAGGATGTAACACAGGCCTGGTCTGGCTTACAGTTACTGGACTGTGTAGAGATATGACCTCCATTGTAACCTGTCTAGCTAAAATCATTGTTCTAAGTCAGTAAGATTGATTGTATGTATCAGTATCAGTGTACTGATTTATTTCATGTGACTTGTTTGAAATCAATCAACTTTGATGACTGAAATTGAACGAACGAAAATAAGTGAATATGTCTCTCTTTAGAGTAACATCTCTACTCCGTTGTGAACGTGATCAGCCTCATACCATCATGTTATGCTCATTTAGTGTCACTCTAAAATGTCTTGGTGTTTCTGTTGTATATTTGTAGCCTTTATATAAACTCGAAATATCCGTTATGATAATGTATCAAATATATTACACCAGTGTCCTTGCAAACACACACACACACACACACACACACACACACACACACACACACACACACACACCTCTCTTAGTTAGAGGTCTAGGCTAGGGGGCAGCAGAGAGACTACATGTACTTTAGTTGAGCTTTATTTTTAATACCAGAATTTGGAGTATTAAATGACAGGGTTTCTGAAATCATTCAGTAGCGCCACAATGGCAAACTCTACCTGACTTGAACCCAAACATGGACATGAATGGAATTCGTCAATACAAACTAACTAAAGTAACTGCAATATCAGACACATTAAAAATCATGAAGCGAATGTATTGAAAACAAAACTTTATTTCTGAAACGTGTAAATACAATCAAAAATATCATCATCATCATAATCAATATAAACATATTAAAATGTTCGCAAACAGTTCGTGACATAAGGCATGATTGGTTAACAGTTCCAGTATGAGATGTGACGCTCTTCGTGTCGAGGCACTGAATGTCCACAACAACTTAGTGTTGTCATGACGACTGTGGAACACAGGAAGCATTTAAATCTTAACTTTATTGTTCAACCAATAAATAACAACCATCTCCTGAAAGCGAACAAATCAGATTAAACATTGCAGTATAACGTTTAGTGTTTACAGTGATGAGTGTCATAACAAGTCTTTGATGCTTTCGAGACGTTATGAACCGCTGATGTCCGTGAACGCGCGTTTGCTAGCCGTCATCAACTCGAAAAACCGAAACATTTGAACGCTGTTTGAGGGTTGCTCACAGTCGACATACAGGTCCAGACTCCAGTCACCATTGTAGAACAGTGTAAAGGAGAAATCAGGCACAGGGACACGCCACTAGACCACAGTATACTCTGCTGGATGGCAGAGAGACCAAACCCCAGTGTCTCACCTGGGGGGTATTCCATCAACGTCGCTAAAGGAATATCCAGGCATATTCTGATTGAAAAATAAACCTGGATTGTCCTTTTAGCGATGGAATAGCCCCCCCTGCTGGTCAACACCAGTACCAATATTACCAAAGTGAGCAGTGACAAAGAGACAGACAGGAGAAATCTGCTTCTGCAGAGAGAAGCTTACAGGAAGCAGACTTCAAGGAATGTAATTGATAGCTTTGTCAAGAGAGGAAGAGAGAAATGTTCCATCTTGTCAAAACCACTAGCAAGTGTACTGTCTGGTAGTAGTAGTAGTAGTAGTGTTGGTCTGAATGAGGTTGCATTGTGATAGCAAACACACACAGAGCCAACCCCCTCACTACCCTGAGGGGAAGAATCTGCAGGACATTCAAAGAGCTGTGCACCTGAAATGGCTGGACGGGGACCATGGGTGCGTTCATTAGTTCGCTGTGGGAAATCTGATCAACACTCTGATCAAGAGGCATTCCATGAGCACTGATCAGATTTCCCAGAGCGAATTTACGAACGCAGCCGATGTCCCTGTGACCCTGTCAGGGTTTAGGCCTCGTTAGTCTCACCCTCGTTAGAAGTCTCCCTAATGCCAACACCTTTACCATTGTAAATAATGGCCAATTAGTCAAAATCCCTGTTTAAACCACACAAACGGAAAAAAAACAGATGAACAAATAACAAACGTCTCCAGTTGATTGTCAACCACATCCAAGATCATTTCCCCAAAAAGAGGGAAGATTAAAAAGCAGGAAGATTCAAATAAAACAATGCCATCTATGGATGTCGAAAAAACATACTCACACACGTACACTCACACACACACACCTCCGCTTGAGTCGCCCCCCAAAAATGGAGGACCTCTTGACACACGACAACGGTCACAATCACATCCTCAAAAAATATTCACAAATATAAAACACAACTACAAGAAACCACGGTTATGTTTAGGAACAGCGCGTCAGAGTTCTGAGAGCTACTGCGGTTAGCTGGGGGCTCCTGGGTAATGTAGTCTTCGCCCAGGTGAGGGGCTGCAGGGGTTCCTGGGTAATGTAGTCTTCACCCAGGTCAGGGGGCAACGGAAGTGTCTGGGATTATCTAGTCCTCGCTCACCATGTCCTGGGCTGCAGGGGTTATTGGGTAATGTAGTTCTATTCCAAGCCCTGGACAGCCCCAGGGGTTACTGGGTAATGTAGTTCTATTCCAAGCCCTGGACAGCCCCAGGGGTTACTGGGTAATGTAGTTCTATTCCAAGCCCTGGACAACCCCAGGGGTTACTGGGTAATGTAGTTCTATTCCAAGCCCTGGACAACCCCAGGGGTTACTGGGTAATGTAGTTCTATTCCAAGCCCTGGACAACCCCAGGGGTTACTGGGTAATGTAGTTCTCTCCCAGGGGTTACTGGGTAATACAGTTCTCTCCCAGGGGCTACTGGGTAATACAGGTCTCTCCCAGGGGCTACTGGGTAATACAGTTCTCTCCCAGGGGCTACTGGGTAATGCAGTTCTCTCCCAGGGGCTACTGGGTAATGTAGTTCTCTCCCAGGGGTTACTGGGTAATGTAGTTCTCTCCCAGGGGTTACTGGGTAATACAGTTCTCTCCCAGGGGCTACTGGGTAATGCAGTTCTCTCCCATGTCCTGGGCGTAGCGGTCTGACACGGTGGTGCGCAGCTCCTCCACATCCCTGCGGAGCTGCTGGGCCTCGGCCAGCCTCCTCTGGAGAACCTCCGCGCTCAGCCAGTCCTCCACAGGGGGGGGGGCAGGGGGGGGCGCTGGGGAGAGACACACTGTTATACTACACACACACACACACTGTTATACTACTACTACTATTATTATTATACTACTACTACTATTATTATTACTACTACTATTATACTACTACTACTATTATTATACTACTACTATTATACTACTACTATTATTATACTACTACTACTTTGTATAGTATAGTATAGTAGATAGTGTACATAGCCTTTATTTATGTAAACCAGCTCTTTTCCCTCTTTTTTTTTCTTCCAAGCACCAGGGGAGCCCCCCCTCCCAAATGTCATTGTTTGGTACCTGTACTATATCAATGACAATAAAGACCATTCATTCATTCATACTATTATTATTATACTACTACTATTATTATACTACTACTACTACTACTACTACTACTACTACTACTACTACTACTACTACTATTATTATACTACTACTACTATTATTATTATTATTATACTACTACTACTATACTACTACACACACACACACACACACACACACAGTTACTACCCCAGAGACAGCCTTACATGTGATGCCCAGCAGCAGGGAGAGGTTGGGGTCGCGGCCCTGGGCCCGCTGGGTCAGCACGTTGCAGAGGCAGCGCAGGTCCCCCAGGCATGACGCCATCTCCCCGTGGAGGCGCTGGGTGAGGCGGGAGGCCGCAGGCTGCAGGGGGGAGGGGGGGGCCGCGGGGTCTCCCAGCCGCTCCTGCAGGGTCATGTTCTGATCCATCAGCTCCTGGTTCTGAGACGACAGCTGGAAGGAAGACAGACAGGTAGGTAAGACAGGCAGGTAAGCAGACAGTGTTGTTGTTGTAGTTGGTGTTGTTGCTGACGTTATTGTTGTTATTGCAGTTCAGTGTTTCCTCCAGGAATTTTTACATTAGTGGCGCGCCGCGCAATTTTTTTTCCGCGTGCACGCGCGCTCAAAAGAACGACCTAATTTCAACCAAAACTAGAGGGAGGATGGCAAAAAATAAAAAAATGAATATACAGAATATAAACTTGTGACAGTCACATACACACACACAAAGATCATCAGCTATAATATAATACGAAGTAGGCCTACATAAGAGCACAAAAGCGGCTAATGTTACTGATTAACTGTTTACTGTAGTGCCGAGAGACGGGAGTCGTAGGCGGCGTATCAAATGACAAAGCTAAACGTTTAATGAAGGACATGAACGATTGTCAACAACACACTCAAGCAGTAAATAGAACAGACTAAACAACTTGGGTACTACGCACTCAACTGCGGACGGAACAATACTCCCAACCCATAGTTCCGTGCGTGAATTATGTCAACCCACCACATTACAGAAGTAAAATCACAGTCAGATGGAGCATTCAGTAAACAGCTGAGTATCAGATGAGTTAAAGAAAACTAGGGCTGTCCCAAACAACTATTTTTCTAACGATTAATCTAGCGATTATTTTTCGGTTAGTCGATTACTCTAACGACTAATTTAACGATTAGTCTAACGATTAATTTTTTTGCTGTTCGATTAATGTATCACTTAATTTCCCCCAAAATAATGGCTGTATTGTCTCTCTCTGTTTAACAGTGTCTTTATAAAGCACTCTGGGTAATAGCTGGCCATCAGGGTTTTTCCTGGCTCAAAATGAGGCGGAGGTGGTACCAGTGGTGTTTGACATCGGGGGGGGGACCCATGAAGCAGGGCTGTCTGGGGGTCCTTAAACATCAAACACTTAATTTCTTGCATTCTGGTTAATTGATATGCACCAATTTGTGCCCTTTCTGCATCAATTTATGGTGGAAATGTCATTATTTATGTAAAGAAAATCACAATATTCAGGCACCAGATGACCATTCAAAATATAATGTAATATAATGCTCTCAGGCATTCTGTACATTCAAATATGTATTCTCCTTGAGCAGTCAACATCAACTATCAGCTATTTCGCTAGCAAACACGAAAGCTAACTTATTTGCGAAACAGCGCCCCCGCCACCACGTCGGCGCAATGCCGCAATTGCAGTTTTACAGAAATTGTACAGTGCAACGCTTGTAGAAAATACGACCGTCAGTTTGTCGAGAGCTGGAGGCGTCTAGAAATATGACGGAGGCGGCCGCCTCATAATTCTCTATGCAGGAAAAACCAGAAGACAAGACATACAAACTGTGGTGAGCTACATTGCTTGTGTAACATTAGCTAGTAGCCTCCTCCATGTTTCCACTGGTCGCAGCCATGTTGTTTATTTGCGACGCACATTACGCAAGTCCCAGCCCTAAAGAAAACAAACTCTTACCTTTGATGACACCCACATCAGCCCTGTTTTCCCGTACTTCTCCCGTGTCTCTTATTGTCCAAATGTTCCCTGAATTTTAGCTGCATGTTTTTCCAGCATGTAATTCCGTTGTCAATAAACAAATCGACTCCCCTTCTTTTCCCCTTGACAATACTGTGTCGTTGCTAAAGTGACGGCACATACAAATCGTTTTTTGACTTGCTAATGTCTGCTGATACACCAACACAGCTAGCCGATGCTGATGGCTCTCCTTCTCCCGCTGTAGTTGTAGCTGGTGGTGGTGGTACCCTGCCATAAACGTTGTTAGCTGATCCACCACCTAGCTCCTTTGCCAGCCATGCAGTTTCGGATCGCTCATAGCCACTGCTAGCTTCAGCAATGTTTGAAGTGTCTGTTATTTAAAAGTTATTTAACGTGATATCTTATTTGTGCACCTAGCTAGCTAGATCAGCTTTTTGTATCTTTTAGATGGTACTACCGGTGACTTTTAGCCCGTTATTCGCGAGGAGAAAACACAGGCGCCCGAGCATTTCGGCAGGTAAGACTGCTGAGCAGGGATGGTTGAGTCTGCACGGTTCTCATGCCGGTTCACATTTAGACCAATCAGGAGTAGCCCTTGTGTCATGTCGTCAACTGAATGTTTAATGTCATTAATCTGATTTTGGATCAGCGGTTAGAGAGAGATGGGCGTGGATTTAGGTGCACTTTTAGTCAACATCCATTATAGCGCTGATCTAGGATCAGATATATTTTAATCAGCTAAAATGTTCAGAGGTGGATCTTTTTTTCTTTGGTTGTTGATGTTATTGTTGTGGTTGTTGTTGTTGTTGTTGTCTCACCTCCTTCATGGCGGTCTGCAGCTGTCTCAGCACCTCCTCTTTAGAACACACCTCCTCCCTCAGGGCCTGGGAGGAGCTCTCCTCCTGACACACCTGCTGCTCCACCAGCTACACACACACACGAAGAGATGCACACACACACACAGACTGTCAACATAGGCTGCATTTGTGATTGAGAGTGTGTGTGTGTGTGTGTCTGTGTGCGTGCATGTGTGTGTGTGTGTGTGTGTGTGTGTGTGTGTGTGTGTGTGTGTGTGTGTGTGTGTGTAGCGTACTCTGATCTGAGAGCCCAGCTGTTCCATCATCCTCTGCTGCTTCTCAATGAGCTGCAGAACAGAGAACACACACGTTACACACACCTTCTCTCCCTCCCTCTCTCCCTCCCTCCCTCCCTCTCTCTCTCTCTCTCTCTCTCTCTCCCTCTCCCTCCCTCCCATGGACACACACACCTTCTCTCCCTCCCTCCCTCCCTCCCTCCCTCCCATGGACACACACACACCCTCCCTCCCTCCCATGGACACACACACACACACACCTTCTCCCCCTCCCTCCCTCCCTCCCATGGACACACACACACCTTCTTCAGCCTGGTCTGCTCCTCCCTCAGGCAGCTGTTCTCCCCCCGCAGCGCCTCTGCGTCCAGGGAGGGCAGCCTGGCCCCGTCCTCCAGACCCTCCTGCACTCGCTCCTGCAGGCTGCACACGCACACACACAATTATGAATACATATTTTTTTCGACTTTCATGAGTGAGTGAGTGTGTGTGTGTGTGTGTGTGTGTGTGAGAGTGTGTGAGTGTGTACGTACGTGTGTGTGAGTGTTAGTGTGTGTGAGTGAGTGTATGTATATGTGTGTGTGTGTGTGTGTGTGAGTGTGTGTGTGTGTGTGTGTGTACCTGGTGACGGTGGTGAGCAGCTCCCTCTCGCGCCTCCTCTGCTCCTCCAGGTGTGTGTCCTTCTCCCGCGTGTGTGAGCGCGCCTCCTCCACACACACCTCCAGCTCCCTGACCCGCACCTGCAGCAGGGCCGCACACTGCTCCGCCTCAGACAGCTGCGCACACACACACACACGCGCACACACACACGCACACACACACACACACGCACACGCACACAAACAACACAGAACCATCTTGATTTAGAGACAATGTTTATACCTCACAACCCAGGCTTATTTTGATCAATCTTGCGAGACTCATCAAAATAAGCCTGGATTTTCCTTTAGTGACGTTGATGGAATACACCCCTGGGGGTGTATTCCTACCAGGTTAACTGTCAAGATTAAGTTAGATGCGTGATGAAAATGTCTAACAGGCGGAAACAAAATCCCCAAAGACAGTTCCAATGTGTTTTTTTGGAAACCTTAGGTCTGCCGAATGAATTACGTGAATTTATGGAGGAAGAGGTGTAGATAGATAGGTATGTGTACCACTAATAGCAGAGTGGTATGTCTGGAGCAGAGGTGAAAGCAGCTGGCTAGCAATCCGAAGGTTGCTGGTTTGATCCTTGCCTTGCTGCTTATCACTCCGTGTGCGCGCCCAAAGTGAGTTAGCTTGAACAGAGTTAGCCTTGACGAGACGAAATTGTGTAACTGGAATGACTCTTGTCTTAAATCACAGCCGAGATTAACTCTAACCAGCTCATG
>NC_137680.1:25885808-25898308 GCF_963989245.1 Nansenia antarctica
CACACACACACACACACACACACCAGTAAACACGCCCCCTCACTCACACACTCACAGTTAAATACCAATGGTAAATATCTCTCACTCACACACACACAGTTACCCCCCCCACACACACACACACGCAGTTAAATATCCCTCACTCACACACACACATAATATCTACACCTATGACCTGCCCAACACACTCTCGCGGAAGTACGCCTACGCAGACGACCTCGCAGTGGTGTACTCTGCTGGAAATTGGCAGTCTGTGGAGGGGATTCTGAGCCAGGACATGCAGACACTAGTGGCATACTTCCGGAAATGGAGATTGAAGCTTAGCGAGGCAAAGACGGTGTCGGCTGCCTTCCACCTTAACAACAGGGAGGCTAAACGTGAGCTTAGAGTACACCTAGATGGAACTCCCCTGCCATGTTCCGCTGAGCCAATCTATCTCGGCGTGACATTGGACAGGACGCTCACGTTTCGCCGACACCTCGAGTCACTGCGCAAGAAGTTAACAGCTCGTGTGGCGTTGATGAGGCGACTGGTTGGCTCGGGCTGGGGCGCCGGCGCAAGGACCTTGCGCACGGCAGCCCTAGCCCTCGTTTATTCAACTAGTGAATACTGCGCCCCAGTATGGTGTCGCAGTGCCCACACCCGCCTCATCGACTCGCCTATAAACGAAGCCTTGCGCATTGTGACAGGATGCCTGCGTCCTACCCCCGTGGACAACCTTCCCATCCTAGCAGGCATCCAGCCCGCAGGCCTCCGCCGCATGGGAGCCACAGCACGTCTCGCCTGCCGGGCCGTGGAGCTTAATAACCATCTGCTCCATGATAGGCTCACTATAACAGCGGAGCCCTCCCGGCGTCTCAAGTCGAGACACCCATTTGTGCCTGCCGCACAGGATCTCAGGCAGCAATGCAGAGATCTCAACATCAGTGCGGCAGGATGGGCGGATTATATGTGGCGCGCGGAGTGGGAGGCTAACACCTCCAAACTCCGCGACCACATCCCAGTCGCCGGCGCTGAGCCCCTCGGGATGGACTTGCCAAGGCTATCCTGGGTGAGGCTCAATCGTCTCCGGACCGGCGTCGGGCGTTTCCGCTCATCAATGCACAGATGGGGCTTGGCCCCAAATGCGTCGTGCGAGTGTGGCGCAGAGGACCAAACCGCAGACCATATTATCCTGGATTGCCCGGTGTACCACCCACCCAACGGGATGCATGGTCTGTCGGTATTAGATGACGAGACGATGACGTGGCTTCTGGAGGGGTGTCCAGAAATATAGCCCGGGTGAGCCCCTCAACCAGGTCTCGGGGTGGTAAAAGGGTAGCCCCTCGGCCCCGAGCCTGGTGGAGTGGAGAGGAAAAACAACTACCCATACGCCGAAGAAGAAACACACACACACACACAGTTAAATACCACTGTTAAATATATCTCTCTCTCACACACACACACACAGTTAACCCCCCGCCCCACACACACACACACCAGTAAATACCACACACACACACAAACACACACACACACCCACACACCCCCCCCAGGCGTAGTACCTCTCTATGACCAGCTCCTTCTCCTTCAGCATGCCCTCGTTGGCCTTCACCACCGCGTCCCACTTACTGGCCTCGGGGTGGGGGGGGGCGGGGGGGTACAGGGCCTGGTACTGGGGTACCCCTACTCCAGCTGTCATCATCTACACACACACACACACACACACACAGACAGTCGCACAAAACGCCTGTGTCAGGACAATGGTTCAGCTAACTCAATAACAGAGAAAATGACAAGCATCTCATAGAAAGAAGAACTGCATCTGTCTCTCTCTTTCCTCCTTCCCTGTCTCCCTCCTTCCCTCTCTCCCTCCTTCCCTCGCCCTCCTTCTCTCCCACATCCACCCCCCTCTGTCTCTCTCTATTCCCCTCCTTCCCTCCATCACCCTCCTTCTCTTCCCCATCTATCCACTTCTCTCTCTCTCTCCCCCTCCCTCCTTCCCCTCCATCCCCCACCTCCTCTCCATCTCCCTCCTTCCCTACTCCCTCCCCCTCCAGACCAGTGTGTTTAGGTCAGTGTGCTCCTCCACATCCTCCCCCCCCCTCCTACTTCTCCTCCACCCTCCCCTCCCCTCTCCTCCTCCTCCACCCTCCTTCCCACCCCCTCACCTGCATCTGCTCCACCTGCATGCGTAGACTCTCCAGCTGCTCCCTGTGCTGCTGCTGCTGCTGCCAACTGGGCGGGGGGGGCACGTCGCCCCCCTGCTGCGTCTGCAGGGAGCCCAGGGACCCAGAGTACACCCCCCCAGCCCCCCCGGCGCCCCCAGGCAGACCGGCCCCCCGCCCGTAGAGGTCCAGCCCCCCCCCAGGCAGGACGACCCCTCCCCGGGCCTCCGGCAGGGCCTTGTAGGAGCGCTCCAAGCAGGCTGCTCTGTAGGCCTCGGAGGAACCGCAGTCCGGACCCCCCGGGGTCTCCCCTAACCCCCCCGCCGCCCCACCGCCCCCCCCCAGGCCGGTCATCTGCAGCCGCATGCGCACCTCGGGGGGGCAGAACCCCCCTCCTCCCCCCGCCCCCCCCCAGCAGCAGGGCCGACTGGTTCAGCGTGGGCTCCACCGCGGGGGTGTCGAACCGGTGGAGGTGATCGTCCTCTTCCTCCAGGTGCGAGTGGTGGTGGTGGGGTGGGGGGAAGAGGGAGTGGTCCAGCCCGTTCACCAGGCTCCGGTAGCGGGACAGGCAGTCGGGCCTGACACCCCCCCCGTAGTCCAATCCACTGCCACCCCCACCATGGGCTTCCAGGTTGGGGGAGGAGGCTGATTTGGAGAGGGAGGAGGAGGAGGTGGAGGTGGTCTTGGAGCTGGCGCCGCTGGACGTCCGGGAGCCACCGCTGTTGGAGGCCTCGGCGGAAGCCTGGGGCTCGCCTGCGGAGCGGGGCTGGGCCTTGGAGGAGGAGGAGGCCGGGGCGCCAGCCGTGGAGGGCATGACATGGGCGGTGGGGATGGGGATCTGGCTGCGGATGGGCAGGAAGGACGGGCTGCTGCTGGAACTGCTGAGGTCTGGGAGGAGGAGAGGGAGGAGGAGGAGGAGGAGGAGGAGGAGAAGGAGAGGGAGAGGAGAAGGAGGAGGAGAAGGAGAGGGAGAGGGAGAGGGAGGAGGAGGAGGAGGAGGAGGAGGAGGAGGAGGAGGAGGAGGAGGAGGAGGAGGAGGAGGAGAAGGAGAAGGAGAAGGAGAAGGAGAAGGAGAAGGAGAAGGAGAAGGAGAAGGAGAAGGAGAAGGAGAAGGAGAAGGAGAAGAAGAAGAAGAAGAAGAAGAAGAAGAAGAAGGAGAAGAAGGAGAAGAAGGAGAAGGAGAAATAGAAGAAGAAGAATGTATTATTTGCCATGCAATCAACTTGTCAATCAATTGTTGGAATTGGGCAAATATTTATTTTTTCGAGTTAACCATAGTCGGTGCCCCTGGAGCAATTAGGGGTTAAGTGTCTTGCTCAAGGGTACATGCAGCTCCCTCCTCCTGAGGCGGGGGATCGAACCAGCGACCTTCCGATTGCTAGCCCGCCTCTCCCAACCTCTAGGCCAGTGTTTCTCAACCCTCTCCTCGGGGCGCCCCAGCCGCACCACATTTGATCTGTTCCACCACCAGCACACCTGATTCAACTAATCAAGTACAAAGCAATTATGGTTTGGATTAGTTGAATCAGGTGAGTGCGTGTGGTGTATGTGGTGCGGCCCGAGGAGAGGGTTGAGAAACACTGCTCTAGGCTATCGCCGCCCCTCTACAGGGATGACGGGAGAGAGAGAGAGAGAGAGAGAGAGAGAGAGAGAGAGAGAGAGAGAGAGAGAGAGAGACAAGACCTTCGCTGGAGGGGCTGCTGGCATCCTATCTAAAGGTGCCTACCACCACAGCCTCCCGCTGGAAAAAAAAAAAAAAACTACACAACAACAACAACAACAACAACAACAACAACAGCAGCAGCAGCAGAGAAACAGTGGAGGCCCACACAATGGAGGTTAATGTCTTAAACTCTTAAACTCCACGCCCCATATCACTCACTTCCACCTAAAAATCAGACCCAAACTAACCTGCTTATAACGTTAGAAATATGACAATCAGACCCAAACCCAGACCCAAACTAACCTGCTTATAACATACTAACCTGCTTACAACATTAGAAATATGACAATCAGACCCAAACTAACCTGCTTGCAATATTATACATATGACAATCAGATCCAAACTAACCTGCTTGCAATATTAGAAATATGACAATCAGACCCAAACTAACCTGCTTGCAATATTAGAAATATGACGATCGTACGTAAAAGCGAGGTGCCGTAGGAGAGGACAACACCGTGGGAGCTGTGTGGATAACGCTCCGACCACAGTTCACAAACAACCTAAATCTACACAACACACAAGACGATCAAAGTGCCCCAATTACTGGGCCCGCCCCCGCGAGGAGCTTAACAGCAGCACCAAACCTGAGCAAACCGGCTGTAGGAGGTGTGCAGTGACAGCTCACCTAGCAACTCCCTCCCTCCCCAGTGAGAGCTCACCTGGCAACTCCCTCCCTCCCTCCCCAGTGAGAGCTCACCTCTGCAGTAACAAATCTCTCCCGAGTGAGAGCTCACCTGGCAACTCCCTCCCCAGTCAGAAGCTCACCTCTGCAGTGACAGCTCTCCCCAGAAGCTCACCTGGCAACTCCCTCCCTCACCAGTCAGAGCTCACCTGGCTACTCCCTCCCTCACCAGTCAGAGCTCACCTGGCAACTTCCCCCCCAGGGGGGCCCCCCTGTCAGAGCTCACCTCTGCAGTAACAACTCTATCTCCAGAAGCTCATCTGGCAACTCCTTCCCTCACCAGTCAGAGCTCACCCGGCAACTCCCTCTCTCCCCATTGAGAGCTCACCTCTGCAGTAACAGCTTTCTCACCAGAAGCTCACCTGGCAACTCCCTCTCTCACCAGTCAAAGTTCACCTCTGCAGTGACAGCTCCCCAGAAGCTCACCTGGCAACTCCTTCCCTCACCAGTCAGAGCTCACCCGGCAACTCCCTCTCTCCCCATTGAGAGCTCACCTCTGCAGTAACAGCTTTCTCACCAGAAGCTCACCTGGCAACTCCCTCTCTCACCAGTCAGAGCTCACCTCTGCAGTGACAGCTCTCCCCAGAAGCTCACCTGGCAACGCCCCCCCTGTCAGAGCTCACCTCTGCAGTAACAACTCTATCTCCAGAAGCTCACCTGGCAACTCCCTCTCTCCCCAGTGAGAGCTCACCTGGCAACTCCCTCCCTCACCAGTCAGAGCTCACCTCTGCAGTGACAGCTCTCTCCCCAGTGAGAGCTCACCTGGCAACTCCCTCCCTCCCTCCCCAGTGAGAGCTCACCTCTGCAGTAACAGCTCCCTGCCCAGAAGCCTCGTAGACAAGCGTGTTATTAGCCGGTGGCTGCGTGTCCTAACAGCCCTGCTAGGAGGTTAGCCGCTAGCCTGGGAGGTTAGCCGTGGCTGTGGCTGAACCTCAGTGTTGTTGAGCGTTGGGTGACGCCGCCAAATTCCTTCCTCCACATTTCTGGGCAGCACAGAGAGAACAGAGTGAACTCCGGAGGTCGTGACGGAAGGAGAGAGAGACGCGTAGCAACGTACGTGTGTGTGTGAGTGAGTGTGTGTGTATATCCCGTTGTCCTAGAGAATGACCAACCAAAGCAGCCCTGTACCGAGCTCTGAGTGAGTGAAGAAGCAATCACACACACTCTCAACACACACACACACACACACACACACACAGGAAAGGTTAGGGGTATTTATAGACTCCAGCTCTCCAGTTACAGAGAGTGAACTGCGTGGGCCTTCTTTTTAAGCACCTACGTATATCCCCCCCCATCCCTCCCCCTCTATCCCGCCCCCCCAATCCCTCTATCCCTCCCTCCCCCCCCTCAATCCCTCTATCCCTCCCTCTCCATCCCTCTATCCCTCCCTCTCCATCCCTCTATCCCCCCCCATCCCTCCTAGGGCTGGGTATCGCCACTGATTTCCCAAAACGATTCGATTCCGATTCACAGCTCGATTCACAGCCCGATTCGATTCGATTCACGATTCGATTCGATTCGATTCGATTCCGATTCGATCTAGTTACAATATACATTTTTTGCTTGAATATGAAAGAGATTCTCTGAACTAATGCTATAAATGGTTCAAGGAACCCTATAACATGTAGCATTGTTAAACATATCAATGAATTGACTCCAAAGCAGTTACATGAATGTACTTTTTATTTACATATGACTTTGCTTTTGTCCAGCTCATCTCTATCGTCACATTTTTTAAATCCAAAATGCACCCAGACATCTGACTTTAAGCCTGGTGGTGACTTGAGTGTCCCTGCCATCGCCATGTTTTTAGATTTTAGTGTTGAGACCTCACGTTGCGTGAGATATGATAAATTCTTGTAGCGCGAGATCTGGCCACGAGATCTCGTTGCGGGTTGAAGCTGCAAGCAAAAAAAAAAAAAATCGATCTCGGGATTTATGAATCGATAATCGCTCATTTTAATGAAGATCGATTCAGAATCGGGAAATCGATTTTTTGAACCCAGCCCTAATCCCTCCCTCCCCCCCAATCCCTCTATCCCCCCCCTCCAACCCTCCCCCCTCCCGTCATACGCGTGTTGACCCAAAAGCTAGTCTCAAAAAAACTAAAAACTAAACGTGGTGGAGAGAGAGAGACATTCAGAGCCTAGGCATGTTAGCAACAACGGCGCTGAAAAAAATAACAATTAGCCAACGTACCGACGACACGGAGGAGGGAGTGGAAACCCTGTGTTCTAACCTGGAGGGTCCCCGGGGCGGAGCTCTGCTCATTCATCGGTCTGGGGCAGGACAAGTTGAGACCGCTCTCTGGGTCGGGAGGAAGCTATTTGGAATCGAATGGCTCACGTGGAAGGTATTCCTCCGGTCTTTTAGAGCGCAGTCGACCGTGTGCGGAGCAAAACCGTGAGGTTTTATATGCCGTGTACACACAGGTTGTAGTGAAGTCTCGTGAGGTGGTGACTGTATGCGAAACAACGCATCTTCGGTATCACGCGGAATATTAATTAAGAAAGTTTCTTCCCATCTGCAGTTAGCCTCATCAACAAGGCCCGGGACCCCCACTGACACAGACTCTTACCCCGCCCCCATAGACACCATACTATAAATATCTTACTTTATTTTTATCGCTTCTTGACATTTTGTTGTACTACTTGCTTTTTAATTCTTCTTCTGCTTATGTTGTCTGTATAAACCAACAACCACAGCAAATTCCTTGTATGTGAAAACTACTTGGCGAATAAGAGCAGTCGTTGTCATGTGCAGCTCAAAGTGCTCCAATCATTATATAATCATCATTTAATAATTTAGTCATTTAAAGGCAATATTAAAAAGATGGGTTTTTAGTCTTGACTTGAACATATGTGCTGAGGTTGCATCCCTAATGTAAACTGGCAGTGCATTCCACAATCTGGGTGCATAACATGAGAATGCAGCCTCACCAAATCTCTTCTTTTGTACAGGATGGGGAACAAGACCTCGACCATTGAACTCACACTGACACCACACGACTGACACCACACTGACCCTTGACCTCTGATGACACCGTAGATCTTCTGACCCCTTGACCTCTGATGTCACTGTAGCTCTTCTGACCCTTGAACTCTGACACTATAAATAGTCTCTCTCTCTCTCTCTCTCCCTCTCTCCCCCTTTTCTAGTTGAAGAAGCAGCAGCAGCAGCAGCAGAGGTGGTGGTGGTGGGGGGGAGAATTATTGACGGAGTCAGGACTCTTTCGTTGCTAAGCAACCTTATCAGTGACCGCGGCGGTACTACGCGCTGTATCGGCAGCATCAGCAAAGCTTGGCTTTGACAGTTGGGCGTCATTAGAACAGAGCCCTGTTAAATAGAATCGTTGACATTTTAGCCTTCAACTGTCAACTGAACTCGGACATTGCTGTGGCGTGATGTCAAAGGTGCTTTTCAAAGGCGTGACAGAACAGCTCACCTGGCAACTCCCTCCCTCCCCAGTGAGAGCTCACCTGGCAACTCCCTCCCTCCCCAGACTAACAAATATCGACGACAACATACAAACTCACGCTTGTACAGACACACAGACACAGTCGGGCACACACACACACACACACACACACACACTCGGACACACACACACACACACTCGGACACTCACACACTCGGACCCACACACTCGGACACACACACCCACACACAACACTCCAGCCTCACCTTCAACAGAGCACAGAGAGAACACATCCATCTCCCAAGTCCAACTTTCCAAAATGGTGTTGTCATGTCAACCCCTGGCCGGGGGTCCTGCTGCATTACATGTAACTAGCCCAGAGCAGGGGACCAAGGGTGACCGGTTTCCATTTAGCCATCCAATCCTTTCTGCCCCCTCCCTGTCCCCTGTCCCCTGTCCCCCCCACCCCCAGTTAGGCTCACCACTAGTGGGTGAGTGAAACAGTGCCTAGGGGGTAGTGGGGTAGGGGTCATTTTTGGCTGGGAATATAATCTACCCCCTGAAATCTCCTGAGCAGCCAAGGATCATGAGCACCCCCCCCCCACACCCCCACCTGACCTGGCCTATAAATAGTCTGAGCTCAACAACACAGAGGATGCTGTCCTGTCCTGCTAAACATAACACAGAGAGAGGGGGGGGGGGGAGAGAGAGAGAGAGAGCTCAACAGAGAGGTCTTATTTAAAGCTTATGGAAAGAGAGAGAAGAGAGGGAGAGAGAGAGAGAGAAAGAGGGAGAGGGAGAGAGAGAGAGAGAGAGGGAGAGAATATGAGAGAGGGAGAGGGAGAGAGAGAGAATATGAGAGAGAGAGAGACATCAACAGGGGAGTCTTCTTTAACAAACCTGTGTGAGCGGGGGGTAATGCAGGGGTCACAGCGCTGGGGGGGGGGGGCAGGGAAGGAAGGGGTGTGTGTGTGTGTGTGTGGGGGGGGGGGGGGAAGATAGTTCTCACCTTCCGTGCCGTCTGAAGAGGTGGCGCCGAGTCCCGTGTCCGCGCTGTCCGCTGTCCCTGGCCGCCGGCCAAACCGGCTCTGGAACTTCTCTGACACGGCTGGTGTCTGCCACTCCATGTCAGGGTACCCGCCTGGAGGAGAGGAAGAGAGGGACGAGAGGAGGCATGAAAGGGAGGACGAGAGAGTGAGAGGGAAGTAGTCTGATCGACATCCACAGGGTGACACTCTAACACACACACACACAGACAGACACAAACACACAGATACTGACACACACACACACACAGACAGACACACACACACAGATACTGACACACACACACACACACAGACAAAGACACACACGGTGTGTGTGGGTCTTTTGTGGAGGCTTACCTGAGAGCTTGGCCTCCAGGAATCTGTGTGAGGTGGTCATTCCACTCACCTTCACCTGAGAGAGAGAGAGAGAGAGAGAGAGAGAGAGAGAGAGAGAGAGAGAGAGAGAGAGAGAGAGAGAGAGAGAGAGATCGATCAGGGAAGTCTTTAAGCAGCGGGGACAAATTGTTCGGACTTCTCCAGTCCTGGATCAATGTGTTGTGCAGACTGCAGAGCAATAACAGAACACAACAACGGTATGTTCCTTCCTGTCCTTGACACACACACACACACACACACACACGTTACGTAACGTGTCATCCCAATTGCTCTGAAACTACAGAGCCCCACCACAGCAACAGACACCACCAGGAGAGTATTTCGGGGGGGTAATTTCTCTGGGCAGACAGACTAGGGACAGACTAGGGCTTAACAGCGCTGGCAAGAACACACACACACACTCCCTCCCTCCCTGTCCTGACATTACATAACGGGAACATAATAACATGGTTGGGGGGGGGGGGGGTTAATGTGGGGGTGTGAGTGAGAGAGTCTGACGACCTGCTGTCGAGAATAGCCCAGAGGGGAATGCATCAGAGAGAGACACTCAATGTCAACACCGACCAAGAGGCTCCATGTTGTGGACCTGTTACGAAACAGATGGCACTGAGCCAACGAACTAGTAGAAACCCAGAACGAAATCAGATTTTTTTATCAAACAAAAACAAAAAAAACACAACAAACAGATCTCCTGTATTTCGTTTGTTGTTATATCTGATTTTGCTGTTTTTATCTCATTTTTTGCTTTGTTGATTTTAACGTTTTGATTTGATATGTGGTTTTAAACTGTATTGTAAGGTGTCCTTGAGAGCCTTGAAAGGCGCCCATGAATAAAATGTATTATTATTATTAAACAAACAAACAAACAAACAAACAAAAACACAAGTCAACGTACATTTAGGACCGTTGTCTTGGCTACCACCGGTCGCTAGCCTGTTTATTTAAAGGGTCTCTAATCTATATCATAAGGCCTCTATAATATAATCATATTTCAGGTCCATATCACTGACAGTCACTTCAGTGTGAGCTCAAGTGAACTAGAATCAGGCGCTGTTTGACCGTCCCTCTCAAGTTGGCCGCTTTTTCTGTATTGTTCGGCCAGCAAGAATACCTAACTACCTCAGACCTAAGAAGACCTAACTAACTAACTAACTAGCTAACTAACTAGCTAACTAACTAACTAGCTAAGACCTAACTACTTACCTAACTGAGCTGGCTAGCCACCAAGCTAACTGGCTGCTAACACATCAACATCAAAGAAACAGAAATGTCTTGTCGTAACCATAGATACTCACAGTATCACATCTGCCGTTAAATGCGTTAAGAGTTGATGTAGCGATGTTCAGTGTTCAGTGCGGATGCGAAATGGTGTTTAGCACATGTCAGCTAACTTCTCTCGCCTTCCAGAAGTGGTTGATGCAGCCAGCTGTCCTGGACCACACTACAGATTATATATTTATATATATGTGATTAACCAACCGTCAGTTCTGATGTCAGGCTGCGACTCTGCAAACTCTGAGCAGCTTCAGACTAGTCCCGCCCAGTTCAAACACAGGCAGGGGAACATGGGAACACAGACTGGCCACGTGGTGTCAGTTAGTCATAGGGACGTCTGACGTCATGACGTGATAATAATAATAATAATTTAAAAAGTGCTTTATTTATATAGCACTTTTCCTGCAAACGTTGCAAACGTATATCACAGTGATATCATTATAATTAAATAATCATCATTTAATAATTTAGTCATTTAAAGGCAATATTAAAAAGATGGGGTTTTAGTCTTGACTTGAACATATTATGTGCTGAGGTTGCATCCCTAATGTAAACTGGCAGTGCATTCCACAATCTGGGTGCATAAAATGAGAATGCAGCCTCACCAAATCTCTTCTTTTGTTTTTCTTTTTGAGTTTAGAGTTAAGCTACCGACTGTTGTATGTTGTTGTTGTTGTTGAATCGATATTAAGTAAAGCTGAGATTCATGTATAACCTTGTATTGGTAGTCTATGTCTATGAAAGAACCCAACACGACAGTACACAGGCTTTATTTTGAAATGAACAGGGTTGTACAAGAGCTTTATTTTGAAATGAACAGGGTTGTACAAGAGCTTTATTTTGAAATGAACAGGGTTGTACAAGAGCTTTTATTTTTTAAATAAACAGGGTTGTACAAGAGCTTTTATTTTTTAAATGAACAGGGTTGTACAAGAGCTTTTATTTTGAAATGAACAGGGTTGTACAAGAGCTTTTATTTTGAAATGTCAACCAACACGTAAGGTCCCTGCCCTCCCTGTAGTCCCCATATACATTGGCTGCGTTCGTAAAATCGCTCTGGAAATCTGATCAGCACTCATGGAATGCCTCTCGTCCAATCAAATTACGTGGTCACTTTATGACGTTGAACCCAGTGTGCGCTCCGGCGCTGTCAGAGCAAAATTACGAACGCAGCCATAAATAACCATGGCAGCGAACGAGGAAACAGAGCCTGTTCAGGCTGATGTTGCCAAATCAAACGGTCAAGGTGAAGCCTACGACAAGAAATGCATATTCTGTAAAATTGTCAATAAGGAGATGGGAACCGAGCTACTTCTGGTTGTAAGTACGACGAGACGACACTAGCTTAAGCTGTCAAACCGGCTAGCTAACTAGCTGTCCTGTGGGGTATTCCATCAACGTCGCTAAAAGAAAATCTAGGCTTATTCCGATAAGTCTCGCGAGACTTCTAAAAAACCGGGCTTATTTTGATAAATCTCGCGAGACTTATCAAAATAAGCCTATATTTTCCTTTAGCGACGTTGATGGAATACCCCTCTGGCTGTCAAACCGGCTAGCTAACTAGCTGTACTGGCTGTCCAAACTTGCTAGCTAACTAGCTGTACTAGCTGTCAAACTGGCTAGCTAACTAGCTCTAGCTGTCACAACAAGAAGCAGTGATGATGATGATGACAGCTCAGACTTAGAGGCTCGCTGTTGTTTTGGCTAACCCATTAATATAAAATCTGATTTATGATTCTGTATGGGACAACAATAAACAGAGGACCATGATCCACTGCTGTCAGGACTGCAGAATCACTCCCCATCCTCCGCTGTAGACTGAAGACCT
>NC_137680.1:25903308-26043308 GCF_963989245.1 Nansenia antarctica
GGGGGGTGATGACGTCGTTAGGCCTGGGCATCCGGGGCGAAAATAAAATGTTAAAAGTCGCCATTTAGCGCATCGCTGTCGATTTAGCGCAAGCTACCACCTGTCAATCAACAAAATTACCTGCTATTACTATTAACCCCCCCCCCCCCTCAATGAAACGTGGGGCTAAGCCCCCAATGTTTCAAGATCCTAACAACAGCTCTGTTAAGAAGCACTGAAACATCTGTTTGCTTAACTATATACACCATGTCTGTATTATTAAAGGTGTAAAGCAGTGGAGCCTGGTAGAGGTAGAAATCGAGGACACACACACACACACACACACACACACACACACACACACACACACACACACACAGACTCATGATAATGCATGGAATGAAATGAACGGATATCAAACACAGGCCTCTGATTTCCGCCTCCACCAGCCTCCCCCTGATGTAGAGGCATTCCTAGCTGGGTGGTTATAACCAGGAAACCAGAGTGGTGTTGAAACTGGGAAGCTCTTGTACCAGGAGACCGTTGGTCAAGATGACTCTTGCATGTGCAACATGACTGAATGCACACACGTATGAGTATGACCTTGTTAATGAGCTACATTTTTTACATAGATTTTTTTTTTACATTCTTGGCATTTAGCAGACGCCTTTCTCCAAAGCGACTTATACTACCGTACATACAAATGTGTTATTATACAAATATAATTCATCTATCCACCAGTCATCGTAAGAAAAAAGGAATCTACAGTATGCTAGGACTGTTGACTGAAGAAGTTGATTTGCATGAATGGTAATAACAAGAAAGAGAAGGAATAGAAAGTACACAAATAAAGAGAAAAACACAGATAATACAAATAAAGAGAAAGAACACAGAAAATACAAACAAAGAGAAAGACGCAGACCCACAGTAGGAGCCTGGTGAGACCCACTGTGCAGGAAGGGCCAGGGGAGGCTGGAGGAGGTAGACGTTGGAGGACAGGGTCATGTTAATGCATGGAACGGAATTAGACCTATTAAGAATGAAACCTGTTTGATACCTTTGATACTTCATATGACCCCTGACCTCTACTCTGCTGACTTGCATGAATGGTAGTCTATAATATGGTTATAACACTGTGCATTCTCTATAAAGTGAATGGTAGTCTATAATATGGTTATGACATACTGCACATTCTCTATAAAGTGAATGGTAGTCTATAATATGGTTATGACATACTGCACATTCTCTATAAAGTGAATGGTAGTCTATAATATGGTTATAACATACTGTAGCCTACATTCTCTATAAAGTGAAAGGTGCAGAGCTACTGTAGTCCACCTGACTGTATCTAAGTACTACGTTCATTAACTATTCATCAGGATACATGATTTAGTGAAAGGAACTCAGTCGCATCCTGCAACACTTGTTTCGAGTGCCCAGCAGCGATCTCCCAACATAATACACTACTGTAACATACACTTGGCTACTTGAAAACAAACTTAAGAGAGTAATTCTTGCTCATTATAATCACATAAAATATGAATGAACGTACGATGACTGTACTGTAAGCTTCTGAATGACATGACGTTTATTTGTATTTATCAATTCATGAATTGTTGTAAAAAAGAATCAATGCGTGATATGTATGTACATAATTCTTATTCGTGCTTAAGTTTTAATAAATGTAGCGTTGCTGATTCTGCGCGTCTGTGTTGTGGATGAGAACCCTAAGAGTGTGTATCAATTCTCCTCTACGCTCTTATACAGTCTAATGAAACGTATCCAACAGTTAGTTCCGACCAAGTAATTTGATTGGACAAGAGGCATTCCATGAGTGCCGATATACAGTATAACAGCACCGGGACTTTTAACTATATGTATCACTCCGCCGCACAGGTGTTCTATTAAATGACCGTTAATACAAAGTAGCTAGCCTGCGAATGTTTGTGTTCGGGTTACTAGGCAACAGTCCAGTTGGAAATTCAGTTGCAGAACATTGTCCATCTGATCCCATCCTACAGGCAGAGACTAAAAGTGTCAAAACCTGTAGTTAAGTCGTTCAGAACATGGGACAGCGAGGCTAAGGAGAAAACCAGCGCCTGGTTAGAGCGGGCTGGCTGTGACGAGGGCTATGTGGAGTGGGCGGGGGCTGAGGCCGGTAACGACTTGGATGCGTACACTGACACTGTGACGTCATTCGTCAGCTACTGCGAGGAGGTGTGTGTTCCAACTCGGACCAGGGTCAGTTATAATAATGACAAACCCTGGTTCACAGCCCAGCTCAGAAGGCTGAGGTTGGAGAAGGAGGATGCCTGGCAGAGGGGTGACAAGAACAGGTTTAGAGACGCCAGGTACAAGTTCGAGGCAGCTGTTAAGCAAGCAAAACATCGCTACTCTGAGAAACTGCAACAACAATTCTCAGATGGCAACGCTGCCTCTGTCTGGAAGGGTCTAAAACAAATTACAAACTATAAACCAAAACCCCCTCTGACCATAGAAAGCACTCTCCTTGCAAATGAACTGAACAAGTTTTACTGCAGATTCGATCCACAGTCTGCCCCCCCCCCCTCTACTACTGTCCCCCCTCCCCTCCCCCCCCTCTCCCCAACCTCCCCCCCTCCTCCCTTCTCTCCCCTGAGCCCCACCCCCTCTGCCCCCTCTACTACTGCCCCCCCTCCCCCCCCCCTCTCCCCAACCTCCCCTCCTCCTCCCTTCTCTCCCCTGAGCCCCACCCCCTCTGCCCGCTCACACCTCTCTGTCTCAGAGAGAGAGGTGAACCGCCTGTTCAAGAGACAGAACCCCCGGAAGGCGGCCGGTCCGGATGCTGTCTCACCCTCCATGTTGAAGTTCTGCGCTGACCAGCTGTCCCCTGTGTTCAGCAACATCTTCAACTCCTCCCTGGAGTGCTGTCAGGTACCAGCCTGCTTCAAGACCTCCACCATTATCCCTGTCCCCAAAAAGTCGAGGATCACAGGCCTGAATGACTACAGACCCGTTGCCCTGACCTCTGTAGTCATGAAGGTCTTTGAACGCCTCGTCCTTGCCCACCTAAAGTCCATCACAGACCCTCTCCTAGACCCCATGCAGTTCGCGTATAGAGCCAACAGGTCCGTAGAGGACGCAGTCAACATGGCCCTACACCATGTCCTAAAACATCTGGACACGGCCGGGACCTACGCCAGAATCCTGTTCGTTGACTTCAGTTCGGCATTCAACACCATCTTGCCACCCATACTGGAGTGTGGGCTCTCTGCACTGCAGGTGCCTGACTACACCTGCAGGTGGATCACGAACTTTCTGTCCAACAGGACCCAGCGGGTGAAGCTCGGGAAGTCCATCTCTGAGCTGAGGACCATCAGCACCGGTTCCCCGCAGGGCTGCGTCCTGTCTCCCCTCCTGTTTTCCCTCTACACCAACTGCTGTACCTCCAGCCACCAGTCGGTCAAGCTCCTCAAGTTCGCGGACGATACCACCCTGGTAGGGCTCATCTCCAAGGGGGATGAATCTGCTTACAGGAGCGAGATTGACTTGGTGGTCTCCTGGTGCACCCGGAACAACCTGGAGCTAAATGCTCTTAAGACAGTGGAGCTGATAGTGGACTTCAGGAGGAACCCACCCCCTCCCTCTCCAATCATACTGGGAGGCACTCCAGTCACCACAGTGGAGTCATGCCGCTTCCTTGGGGTGACAGTCTCTCGGGACTTGAAGTGGGGGCCCCACATCAACGCCCTCACAAAAAAGGCCCAGAAGAGACTGTTTTTCCTGAGGCAGCTCAGGAAATTCCACCTTCCTAAGACCACGCTGGTGAACTTCTACACGGCCATCATTGAGTCCATCGTCACCTCCGCCATCATCATCTGGTTCCCCGCTGCAGCGGCCAAGGACAAGGCCAAGCTGCAGCGGGTAATACGCTCGGCGGAGAGGGTGATTGGCTGCCCTTTGCCCCCCCTTGAGGCCCTGTTTAAAAGTAGGGCTTTGGGGAGGGCCAGGAAGATCATGGCTGACCCCGCACACCCAGGACACGGTCTCTTCGCCCCGCTCCCCTCAGGCAGGAGGGTGCGGTCCATAAATACTGTGAAGGTCCGACACACCAACAGCTTTTTCCCCACAGCCATCCGGCTCCTAAATGCCGCTGGCCCCCCCCCCCTGACCTGACCCCTATCTATCTACCCTCCCTCCACCCCCACCCAGAGAGCTTTGCACTGTCTGGATATGAACACTTGAACACTTGAATCTCTGCACTTTATATTTATATTAATTATGACTCTTGCACTTTGATGTTGGTTTGCACTGTCTTGTCCTGTCTTGCACCTGTCCTTCTGTAAACCGTGCTCCATGGTACCAAACCAAATTCCTAACATGTTTACATGTCATGGCAATAAAAGTCTTCTGATTCTGATTCTGATTCTGAACTATTATTTGTTGTCGGAGCGGAAATAAATGATTAAATAAACAAACAAATCATAATCTGTTGTCGCTTATTACTGTTAACTAATAAATCGCGCTGTAGAACTGTTGTATAAAAGCAATAACACACTCGAGGTCGTGCTGTTATACTGAATATCAGCTCGGCTGTGATTGTCTTTGGTACTCGGCCTGCGGTCTCGTACCTACGACCGAATCACAGCCGTGCTGATATTCAGTATAACAGCACTCCCTTTCGTGTGATATTGCTTAAATAAAACTTGTCAAATGTCAACTGTCATTCCAACAAAATAGGACCCTTGAAAGACTGTTCTTTCTGTGTATGTTTGTGGCATACCCGTACCGTGATGAGATTAGGTGGATATGTGGAAATAAGATATTTATTGGAAGACAACAGTGCTTCGTAAACATAAATTGTGTTCAACATTGCTTCGATTCACGACATAAATACATACATTTTGAAAAGAAAAAAATGAAAGAAGTGATGTTCACATTTTACAGTACCTTGCATAGGGTGTGCTGTTGGTGAATGTGCAAATACATGACATGTCGATTTCACAGTGGGCAGGTAAAGGTAAAGGAAAAAACACAGTGTGTGTGTGTGTTGTGTACCTCACATACACTTCTGGGGGGTGTTCCAGCAACGTGGCTAAAGGAAAAAAAAATCCAGGCTTTTTCTGATAAGTTTCGCGAGACTTGCGGAAAGAAATCCACACTTATTTCGATAAATCTTGTGAGAACCTTTAACAGAATACCCCCCCGAATTCCAAAAAAGTGACTTGATGCTCAACTCGATTTTCGGACGACCAGCTTAGAATATGACGTGCTGTATCGAAGCAGTCTAGTCTGTCAGTCTATTCACAGCCTTCACAGCTCACTGCAGCTCTGGGGCCGGTTGCATAAAGAGCCAGACCCAGTCTTAGACTTAGATCTCACTTTAATAAAGATAGACCCAGTCTTAGACTTAGATCTCACTTTAATAAAGATAGACCCAGTCTTAGACTTAGATCTCACTTTAATAAAGATAGACCCAGTCTTAGACTTAGATCTCACTTTAATAAAGATAGACCCAGTCTTAGACTTAGATCTCACTTTAATAAAGATAGACCCAGTCTTAGACTTAGATCTCACTTTAAGTCAGTCTTGCTATAGACTCTAAAATGTTCCTGTTGCGTAAAGCTCACCTATGAGTGACTAAAGTAAGACTGACTTAGATAGCCTGTCACGCAATGCATTCTAGGTAAAATAAGACACTTGACAGAGACAGCTACACCTAGCGTCGGAAGATCTGAGAGATCAACTCCCTTTTCTTCTGCTGAAAATGTATGTATATTGGAGGAATATAATGTGGAGGGGGGGGGGGGGGGTAAGATGGCTAACTTTCTAACCTTCCTAAGCCAGTCTTATTTTTGATGCAACAGGCAGTCTTAATTAGTCTGGTCTAACCTGATGATATAAGACTAGTCTAAACTGACAAGACCAGGCTTAGACCAGTCTTAATCTACGGTTATGCAAGCGACCCCAGGTCTACCCCCATCTTTAATCACCTAGCGCCTTGGCGTGTCGAGAGTCACTCTATCTGAATTACAGCTCAAGAGCGGCGGCGGGGACGTCCATGTGGGCCAACCGGATCAGGTTTTTCCTGCGTCCTGGCGGGCCGCGGCGTATCACGTGTCAACGCCTCGGGTTCCTCTTGGTCACCGTCGCCCAGCGGCTCTTCTTTTTCCTCAATGGTTAGAAACCTGATTCCTGGCGGTGTCCTCTCCTCCTATCCTCTCCTCTGTTCTTCCTCTCCTCCGTCCTCTTCTCCGTCCTCTCCTCTCCTCCTATACTCTCCTCTGTTCTTCCTCTCCTCCTATCCTCTCCTCTGTTCTTCCTCTCCTCCTCTCCTCGCTCCTCTCCTCCCTTCTCTTGTCCATCCTCTCCTCCCTCCTCTCCTCTCCTCGCTCCTCTCCTCCCTCCTCTCTTCTCCTCTCCTCCCTCCCCTCCTCTCCTCCCTTCTCTCCTCCCTCCTCTCCTCCCTCCTCTCCTCCCTCCTCTCCTCTCCTCCCTCCTCTCCTCCCTCCCCTCCTCTCCTCTCCTCTCCTCTCCTCTCCTCCCTTCTCTCCTCCGTCCTCTCCTCTCTCCTCTCCTCTCCTCCCTTCTCTCCTCCCTCCTCTCCTCTCCTCCCTCCCTCCTCTCCCCCACTCGCTTCCCTACTCAAAGAACACCATCGGAGGACAAGCGTCTAGCGTTCCTTTCCCCTTCAGATCTTCTTCTCCGATGCTCTTTTGAGAAAGAAGAAGCGAGTGCAGTACGGAGGAGGGGAGGAGGAGGAATTGAATTTCAGACCCTTGAGAATGGGGGGCCCTAGGCTACCCCTTGGGAGGGAGGAGGAGGAGAGGTGTGTGTGTGTGCGGGGGTGTGTTCACTGTAGCAGGGTGATCACCACCCGGTCGTCCTGCCCCTGCCACAGCATCTCGCCCTCGAACCGGACCAGCCCCTGTCTGCGGGCGCGCAGCAGGACCCCCACCACCTCAAAGTCAAAAAGTCAAAAGTCAAAAGTCACTTTGTTGTCCCATGACTGGGGAAATTAGTTTTGGGCTAACACCACACTGCAGCCAAAAATTAACAACACACAGACAATACAACATGTTGAAACACAGACAGAAGGCAACCCTGATTCAGACAAGGGCAGAAGTACAACGCTAAGTAAAATCTGTCCAACATTCATCTGGTGCTTTTTAAAAGTTTAACTGAAATCGGAATAAAAGAAGTTTGAAACCTGTTGAATCTAGAGCGGGGGACTCTTAAACCTCCTCCCAGAGGGCAGTAGGTCAAACTCTGCATGGAGGACATGAGAGGGATTCGTGAGAATTCTATTAATAGCCCAGGGTTCCCACACCTTCTGAAACATCAAATTCAAGCACCTTTCGAGGACTTTCAAGACTCAATTCCCTCAAATTCAAGGACCCAACACGGCATAGTTTGAGACAGATCTAGATGAGAATGTATATAATAGGAACTGTCCGCTCATAGACAACAATTAAAAAGAGAGGCTTGAATGTGTGAACACTAGATGGTCTCTTGCCTTCTCTACCACAGCACAGCAAAACAATATATTGTGAAATGTGTGTAAAGTTAAGCAATACAGAGACTTATTTAATAGTTGACGAGCTAAGTAAAACATTTTTGAATAATTTCTTTGGGACAGAGAGAGAGAGAGGGAAATTCAAGCACTTTCACTGACCCATGCCTATTTTCACAAACGTTTTGCTCAAATTCACAAACTTTCAAGGACTTCAAGGACCCGTGGTGGGAACCCTGGGCTAGTAGCCTGTTCAAAAATACAACCCTGCAGACCTTGTTGGAGATGTTCTCGTAGTGCCGGAACAGTCTGCCGAACTCCACCGCCGCCGGCTCCCCCTCGCAGCCCGAGGCGCCGAGGTCCCTGATGGCGGCGCACAGCTCCTCCACCTCGCGGCCCACGCGCGACCGCGCGTCCCTCCCCCGCTGCTCCGTCAGCGAGCCCTCCAGGGGCGTGCCGTAGCCCTCCGAGCCCCGCTGCCGCTGCAGGGTCTGGGGCTTGTTGCCGTCGGTGAAGGGGTTGTGCTTCTGGTACTCCTGCCGGTCGTCGGACCACTTCTGCCAGTTCTCCTTCAGGCCTTTCACCGACACCACGCCGCACGCCGCCGTCCTGGCGTCCTCGAAGGTGCAGCCGAAGTCGCAGTCGCAGTCGAGGTCCGCGGGGGGGGCGACCACGTCTGTCTGCATGGTGTCTCTCTCTCTGTCTCGCTCTTCCTCTCTCTCTCTCTCTCGCGCTCTTCCTCTCTCTCTCTCTCTCGCTCTTCCTCTCTCGCTCGCTCTCCCACTCTCTATCTATCTTTCTCTCCCTCTACCCCTCGCTCTCTCTTTCTATCTCTCCCTCTCTTTCTCCCCCTCTTTCTCCCTCTCCCTCTCTTTCTCCTTCTCCCTCTCTCTCTCTCCCTCCCTCTCTCCCTCCCTCTCTCTTTCTCCCTCTCTCCCTCTCGCTCCTTCTCTCCCTCTACCTCTTTCTCTCCCTCCCTCTCTCCCTCCCTCTCTCTTTCTCCCTCTCCCTCTCTCCCTCTCGCTCTCTCTCTCCTTCTCTCTCTCTCTCCTCTCTCTCTCTCTCTCCCCCCCCTCTCTCTCTTCAGTGTCCTGCTGTCAGGTGTTCAGGTGATCCATCCACGTTCAGGCATGGCTCACCTCCTGTCTGGGCAGGATACAGGTTTGGATGAACACCACATCTGAACATCAACACATGCACACCTAATGATGTACTGTATGTATCATAGTAATTCTGTTTTGTTTTTTTCCAGACTGTTTTGTCCTTTATATAACCTTCCGGTGCCTAAACAATATAATTTTTCCTGATTTCCAATCACATAAAAATCTACACTCACCGAAACATTTTATTAGGAACACCTCTGTACACCTTCTCATTCATGGAGGTGGTGTAGTGGTGTGGGGGATGTTTTCCTGGCACACTTTGGGCCTGTTACTACCAATCAATCATCGCTTTAATGCCTCAGCCTATTTGAGTATTGTTGCTGACCATGTGCATCCCTTCATGGCCACAATGTAGGCCTACCCATCTTCTAATGGCTGCTTCCAGCATGATAATGCACCGTGTCACAAAGCAAAGGTCGTCTCAAACTGGTTTCATGAACATGACAATGAGTTCAGTCAGTGGCCTTCCCAGTCACCGAATCTGAATCCAACAGAACACCTTTGAGATGTGGTAGAACGGGGGATTCACAGCTTGAAAGTGCACCTGAAAAATCTTTTTTGCATGATGCAGTCATGTCATCATGGACCAGAATCTCAAAGGAAGGTTTCCAACATCTTGTAGCCTAGAATTAATACCACAAAGAAATGAGTCTGTTTTGAGAGCAAAGGGGAGGCCCTACCCAGTATTAGTATAGCGTTCCTAATAAAGTGTTTGGTGAGTGTATGCAGAAAACACCTACATTTCTAAAACCTTAAAAGACTGTAAGAGAAGTATGGACCGTCGGACCATCATCATGTTACAGATCAGCCTGCTCCGGTAAGGTTGCATCATGTGGCAAAGTTCCACGACGTCCTAGTCAACTAGTTTTACAAATTATTTATAAACATTTTATAATTATTACAATTTTATAATAATAATAATAATAATGGTATTATAATTCCAGCTGATGATGGAACAAGTGCACTGGGATGACAGAAGAGTAACGCCAATAAGTCCAACTACCGAGATTTTACACCTCTGTCGAGCATTATAATTAACCTAATAAATAACTGACGATCATCGCGACACATTCACGTACCTTCCATCTCTGGTGTGACGGACGACCTCTCCTCTTCACCCGAGGCAGGTTTGACTGTTGGCCACATCGTCGCGTCTGACACTGCTGATACCGACACTTCTCTGACCTCCGGGCAGAAACACCGATTGACGTCCAACGCAGCCAATGACGAGCGGGTGATGCTGCGACTACCTGGTTGGCTGAGCCAATCGCTGCAGGAGATGTGACGTGCGCCGTTCTGAATGAAGTAAAGCAGCTTACTTATGGGTTACTTACAGGGTTGCCAGATGGGGCGGGTTACCGCCGAATGGGCTACTTTTGATCACACTGGGCCTGGAAAAAAAAAGAAGCATTTGGGTGGGTTGGGCTGGATAAATAGGGCGGTATCAAAATGCCAGTGCCTGAAAGTTACAAAATGCGTGAAGTTAAAACACAGTTAACACACTTTTTTATTTTTTTATTTTTTATTTTTATTTTTTTTACATTTTACAAACATCGTTGGCAACAGACATACAGTTTAGGGGCAGGAGACGGGCACCTGCCCAATAGTAATGAGCGGTTTTCTGACAATGGAATGTTTTGGGCTGGTGGTTTTTGGTGGATTTAGCATTTTTTTAGTCTGTAGTTTAGCTGGAAATTGTCAATCCCAACTGGCAACCCTGATGGGTTCCGTTAGGGAATCTTTCATCCTTCGGCAGATCATTCGCTGTTCAAGTGGATGCCCTGTAACTGGTCGAGTACAGCTTAATATACATTATTAATATATATAATTAATCATATTATCATTATTATATAATCATATATATTATCATATAAAACATTAGGTTATTAGATTGCTTGTTTACGGAACGACAGGTAGACAGGTAGACAGGTAGACAGGTGGGCAGGTAGACAGGTAGGCAGGTAGACGGGTAGACGGGTAGACATGGGGGTAAGCGCCGAGCTAGTGAGTTCATAATAGCCGACAAACCCACCTCCGCCGGTAGCATAGAAGGAAGCAATTTACCATGAGAGGAAGGGGGTTGTGGTACAGGGTTGAACAGTGACAAACCCTGTACAGTGGTAAATGACTCCACAACCCCCGCCCTCGAATGGTAAATTGCTTTTCTACAACAGCCACCACATAATATATATTTAAAAAATACACCGTTGTAACATTAAATTAATGAAGGCTCTCCGATGGCCTTCCTCCCATCCCACTTCTGACACCAGAAGTAATTAACACTTAACTAGTGTATAGCAAGATGGGGCTACTTAAATAGATACATGACCCATTCATTCATTCATTCATTCATTCATTCATTCATTCATTCATTCATTCATTCATTCATTCATTCACTCAATAATGCTATACAGTAAAACGTGACAACATGTGAAGTACTAACGCCATATGCTCATCGTATGCAGTAGGCCTAACTCAGCATCTAGTAGACTCATTTACATTTATAAACATACATACATACATTACATATGTATATATATATTTTTTAAACAACAGTATAGAAACTGTTCAGGGGGTAGAGGGGAAGTAGATAGATTAGAGATTTAGCATACCATAAATAAACATGGTAAACAGCGATCAATGAACCACAAACAATATGCAAATTAACTTAACAAATATATAAGAGAGAGAGAGAGAGAGAGAGAGAGAGAGAGAGAGAGAGATGTTTGTTTGTATTATTGACAGTTGTGTTCCACATTAAGGCATGTTAGCATACTGCCCTCTACTGTTAGCATACTGCCCTCTACTGTTAGCATACTGCCCTCTACTGTTAGCATACTGCCCATACTGCTCAAGTCAAGACTAAAGTCTAAAAAACCCATCTTTTTAATATTGCCTTGTATTACTAAATGATTAAATTATGATTATATAATGATTGGAGCACTTTGAGCTGCAACGCTTGCAGGAAAAGTGTTATACAAATAAAAGTTATTATTATTATTATTATTAATTAGTAATTAGTTGTGAAACAAGGTGATGCCATATAATTGTGATGTAACACGGTGATGTAATATAATTGTGATGTAATATAATTGTGATGTAACAAGGTGATGTAATATAATTGTGATGTAACAAGGTGATGTAATATAATTGTGATGTAACAAGGTGATGTAATATAATTGTGATGTAACAAGGTGATGTAATATAATTGTATTGGCTGTTGCTGTTTATGTCACTGTCAACCTCTCTTGTTATCTATGAATAGCTGAGGTCTAGTAGAATCACTAACATACAGATGAACAGTACAGTATTGTACAAATGTGTATAGCACATTTCTTAATAATGTAAATGCTGTCTATGTGTGCAGATAATAATGGAACTGGGGATTGTTTCTAGGGAAGTTTCACTGTTTAATGATTGTGCATTTACAATAGTTCACGGCACGTTGAAAAAAGACAAAAAAGTTCCTCATTGCCAAAGACACAACCAGTCAGATATACAGTTGAAAGGAAATGAAACACACTTCACACTTCTTCTTTCAACCTTGGGCAGCACAGCCTACTGTAGCCTATATTCTACAGATCAGAAATAACGGTAAGCTACTTAAGTATCATACTGTTGTAGCAGCAGATTATTATTTGTCATCTTTATTCTTCACCTTTTGTTACAAAGAATACTACGCTACTGTGTGATATTGTCAATTATTAATTCATGATCGGTTCATCAATGTTGAAATTGTGTGGTGAATGGTGTGTTAACAACATGTTGCAAAAGAGCTTTACTACAGTAAGGGCTGTTTATTTAAGTAGTGTGTTTATTGAATAATAATACTTTAAAGAAGCTCCCTTTCATGTACTTTTTACTGGAGTGCCCAAAAATAAAAATAAAAGTTTGTTTTACATTTGCTCTGTCACTGGGACTTGATAAACATGTTGAGTCTATGCACCACACGTATGAACACCCATTAAACAAAGGTGAATTCTGTCTTTGGCCACTCCATGTCCTTGAGATGTTCTACTCTGCTCCATCAAGTGCATTTCTGGCTTCCACTTTTTGATTATCAAGACTAAATATTATAATGTAATTTGTGTTAAAATATTGAAAAACGTCTGAACAGCAGAAGTTATAATGCGTAGAGGAAGTGACAAAAGGGATGGGACTTTTCACCAAACTGTCAAACAATATCTGACCATATTTTGAAGTTATACGATAAAATAATATATATTTAAAATCACATTGTTTACAAACAAATAAAACACTATTATTTCTATTTTGGATTCTGATGGGATAAGATAGTTGAACTGAGCTCATGAACAATCAATGACTATGCTCTTTAACCCTAACCCTAACAAATGGATGTACCGATCGCAGACTGCCCCTTTAAAACTATCATGTTTATCTCCAGCCCCGTCCCTCAGCTGTTTACCAAAAGAAAAGTGGCAGCTGGGATTACCTCTTGTGTTGTTGTTTGAATCCCAGATTGTCCCTTTACAGTGAAATGTCATATTATCGTTCAGTCAATACATCACATATTTGCCTCACTCAATGAAATCTAGTTGAGTAGATCTTTAATGTTCTAACCTGAGTCATCTGTCTTTAGTGTATGAATGTCCTCACATGCAAAAGTGATACAAGGACATAACTGTTTCATCCACTTGTTCTGAAATGTCCACAACCTCCAGTGTCACAGGTGACTGAGCTGCTCTGCTGCCCCCTGACACAGAGACATGGCTGGGGCTCAGGGACTGCTCCTCATTGGCTGTCTGCTGCAAGGTGGGACACTCTAGTGTTAGCATGTGTCTATGGGGAGAGAGGCTGGGACACTCTAGTGTTAGCATGTGGCTATGGGGAGAGAGGCTGGGTGGGACACTCTAGTGTTAGCATGTGGCTATGGGGAGAGAGGCTGGGACACTCTAGTGTTAGCAGGTGGCTATGGGGAGAGAGGCTAGGTGGGACACTCTAGTGTTAGCATGTGGCTATGGGGAGAGAGGCTGGGTGGGACACTCTAGTGTTAGCATGTGGCTATGGGGAGAGAGGCTGGGACACTCTAGTGTTAGCATGTGGCTAAATGTTCCTGGAAACATGAGCCAGCTAGTGGAGATATATCACATTCTCTAAACCTGAATTAACATGCGCAAATTCATGATAAGTAATACTTATCATGAAATACTTTTATTTTGTGACATTTTGAAGGGGAAAAAGGTACTTATTGCACCTTTAAATAGAAAATAAGAACATTCACCAAAACAGAAAGTGGATGTGAAACACACATTATGATATGTACAGACATTGTCAGGGCTCTTTCAGTCATATCTCTCTCCACTGTTGGTTTGGTAGCCTATCAGTCACCTCCACCTCCTCACAGAGTTGTGTTGTGTGTGTTCCAGGTGTTTTTGGCCAATCCTGGGAAGTCTATACTCCTGGGAGTATAGAGGCTCTGAGTGGATCCTGTGTGGTCATACCATGCTCATTTCAGCTGGGTAATCCCCAAAAGTTTAATCCTCTCCTAGCTCAGGGAGAATGCAAAGGAATATGGTGGAGCATAGGTTCATACTTTTGGCCACATGTGTTTGATTCCAGTTCCACTAGTACAGACCCAGGCACTCTTACAGGACGTCTTACTGGGAACTTAAAGGAGAAAGATTGTACCACCATCCTGAATAACTTCACTACTGGTTTCAACGATGACTACCACTTCAGACTAGAGTGTAATCACAGTCTAAGGTGGAATTTTTAGAGCCACAGGTAGGACACACATCTATATCATAATGTGATAAGAATAATTTAATAATAATAACAATCATAATAATCATAATAATAATGTGCAGTGAGTGCATATGTTTTTCCTTTTATATCTTACTAGACTGTGTAGTGTTCACGTGCAGAGCCATCGATAGACATCAATGTAATGCTATGAGAGCTGTGTGAGTTATTCTATTGCTTTAACAATAACCAGACCCCTTGTCTCTCTCTACTGTATATCAGCCTCTCCACCCAAACCCACTCTTACCCCAGCTACTGTGGAGGTGATGGAGGGGGCCTCAGTGAGTCTGACCTGCTCTGCTGCAGCCCCCTGTCCCTCTCTCCCCCCAACTCTCACATGGACCCCCACACTTGGTGACAGTGGGGACAAACTGCAGGAGAATCAGGATCAAACTAAAGACATGACGTCTGTTCTCAACTTCACTGCTTCACCCCTCCATAATGGACAGAACATCTCCTGCACAGCTCTCTACCAACGCCAACATGGCAACAGTGACCTGTCATCTGAAACAAGTCTGACAATCATCGTTTTATGTAAGATCAACTTGACCTTGTTTTGACCTCATTTAAACATCAGTGGGGTGATGGTAGTTGTTCATTAACATAACAGGTTGTGTTCTTTCTCTCAGTTTCCCCCAGGTACACCTCAGTGTCAGCCAGTCCCTCTGGTCCAGTGGTAGAGGGCAGCTCTGTGACTCTGACCTGCAGCAGCGATGCCAACCCAGCAGTGGAGGACTACACCTGGTACAGAGTCAATGGAGATCAGGTGACATCAGTGGGGTCTGGAGAGAGCTTCACTACCCAGGTGTCTGCAGACTACAACCAGTTTTACTGTCAGGCTGGAAATGACCGTGGAAGTGCGAACTCAACAACCTACACAATCAACGTGCTCTGTAAGAACATAACTATAATCAACTATCTGCATTCACTTTCTTTGCTGCATTCTGGCTGTAATAATAATGACCATGTTATGAATAGCTCTTTTCCCAGATCCCTCCAACAGCATCTTTGTAAACAACAAACCCTTGATAGCGTGCATGGTCGTCATTCTGGTTATGGTGTGTCTGTATATCATCACTGTCGGGGTTGGTTTGTACAAATTCAAACAGTAAGTTGCATGAATATTGTCAACATTGCCATCATAATGAATCATGTATCAATAGCCAGTAAACCAACATCACTGCTGTAAATGTGTTCTTTTATCTCCCCAGGTTGTCTAAGAGGCTTTTGGTAAGTTCCTCCAGTCTCTCTCTGTCACTGGGTGTTAGTAAGGCTTGGTCTATGGTCTAGTAAGGCTTGGTCTATGGTTTAGTAAGGCTAGGTCTATGGTTTAGTAAGGCTTGGTCTATGATTTAGTAAGGCTTGGTCTATGGACTAGTAAGGCTTGGTCTATGGACTAGTAAGGCTTGGTCTATGGTTTAGTAAGGCTTGGTCTATGGTTTCATTCACCTCATACTGTGTGTGTTGATGCTGTTAACCCTTTAAAGGAGAAGGAGGGGGGGGACACCTACGCCAATCTGCAGCTGTCCTCTGTGAGTCCTGACTATGACACTCTGCAGGTGAATCAGGTGAGAAACACCACAGTCTGCAGACAGAGAGGCCATTCATGACTGTTACTACTGACTGAGGTTTACCACTGAACAATGTCAGTTTGCTAAATGATTATCATTCTTTAGTAAACAACCAGCTGTATTTAGTCAATTGATACTAATGGGATTTGATTCAAAGTCAGTATATACTGTATGTCATGGAAGGTTTTGCTTACAATGACTGTGACGTATAGTTGATTCACTTAGTTTACACTAAAGTACTCGTTGTCAGTCCCTCTGGATAAGAGCGTCTGTTAAATGACTGAAATGTCAAAGTAAATGTAAAGTAAATAGTGTCTGTGTGTTCCAGAGACATAGACTGCCTTAGAGCTGAAGGAGTGAGACCTTATTCACCATGGAAACGGAGGCATAGTGAGGATGATGTGCAGCTTCAATTGGTTCCAAAGGTTCATTTAGATCTTTTAGACGACGACACACAAACTGCCAGAAGAGAAACATTCTTGTGACTTTACTGTTGAGATCATTAGTTCTGTTGTCATGGAAACATCTTAGGAACGGTTAATATATAGTATAGTTATAGTTATATTGTAAATATTAATTATATTTCTATGGCTCTACATTTTCAACATCCATGAGAGCTAAATAAATGTTGTGTAACACCTTTAGCATGTCAGCATGATTTAAACCATATCTGTCTATGAGTCATGGAATCTGTCAGAATAAACTTGGCTAAACAGCCCTCTCAGATCAGCAATGACAGAACAAATTGGACTTCTTCATTGATTGGTGTTGAGATTTTTCATTTACTGTAAACCATGGACAAAGTTCAATGTGTAGCTTTCATGTAAAACATTATCATTTATGTTATTTTTTATTTTTTTAGCTGTTTCTGTGCAAGTGATATAATACATGTTAGAATCCATTTGGATGTAGTTTTCAGTCCTTATATGCGATGTTTTTTGTTTGCAGCAATTGATTTTTAAAAAGGTAATTTGCAAATCCTGCAAAATATGTTTCTGTCTGTAAATTGCTTCTCTCAGTTAATATGTTTCACATTTAAAATGTGTTTTTTCATAGTGTATCACGGTCATGAATGCCAATTGATTAACACACTGTCAAAGAGTGTTCACATGATTTGTGGCATATTCATGCACTGAAAGTTCAATATACCTAAACACATTTAGCAGCTTCTGTACCTAAAACAGTGGAAAGAAGCTAGCAAACATTAGCGCTTATGTTAACAGGCAGTTACATGATAGAGTGACCCTGGGAAATCTCATGATTTGCATAGGAATCAATTACACACTGTGTGGATCAGCTTGTCATTATAAATTGACAAATGGAGAGGAACAAAACTGCTCAGGAATGCGACCCTGAGGCCTGGGGAGACTTACACACATCTACACAGTTGAATAGTGGAGAGGAGAAAGCACAGTCGATGAGACAACATCATCTCAGTCACTCTACAAAATTGGTCTATAACCAAGTGGCCAAAAAGAATCCAGCACATGCAATCAATGTAGTTTCTGCACCATCTCTCCTGTGAAGAATATTGGCAGCAGCATCAAGTTATGAGTATATAACACTGGCAGGGACTGAGGAGTTCGTCAGGATCAAGAGAAAATTATAATACTTTGTTTGATTGTTTAATTGAGTTTTTAGTGACATCCTAATCTACACAGTGTGTAATTGATTCCTATGCAAATCAGAGACCCTATAAAAACAAAGATATTGATTCCTAAATGACAAACTATTATCCTTGCATTAAGATGAACTCAATTCAACTTATTGAGTGATTATTACATTTGGGCTTTTTAGCTAATTGTAAGTGTCATAGCAAAGGGCGTGAATACTTATGTACATGAGATATTTCTGTGTTTCAATTTTAATAAATTAGCAGTAATTTATAACAACTTGTTTTCACTTTGTCATTATGGGGTATTGTGTGTGGATTGATGCCATTTTTTTAATTTATTTTTTTATTGAGTCTATAACACAACAAACTGTGGAAAAAGTGAAGGGGTGTGTTGACTTTCTATAGCCACTGTATGTGATCTGGAGCCTCCCCTTCCTCTGGTTGGAAATACAAAATGTACCATAATTATTCTCATGCAAGTATAGCCAGATAAAAGTATCAAACCACCTGTTAAAAGGCACCAGAATACAGGAAATGTACTAAATGTAAATCTACTCTGGGGGTTTTCTAGGAAACAGCCCCTTAGGCAACAGCTCATTAGGAAAGTGCAGCCGCACATTGCTAAACAACAGCTTGCCTGGTTCAATGGCTTCTTTTCTTTGCTGTGAATCATGTCAAAGCAGCTTTATGCACGAATGTGTATAGCATAATTCCTAATAAACTAAATGTTGTCTATGTGTTAGAGTTCAGATTATTTCTTTTTAAGTGAGCGGAACTGGGGAATGTTTCTAGGGACGTTTCACTGTTTAATGATTGTGCATTTACAATAGTTCATGTCAAGCTGAATAAAGACAAAAGTTCCTAATTTTCAATGACACAACCAGTCAGATATACAGTTGAAAGGAAATGCAACACACTTCTTCTTTCAACCTTGGGCAGCACAGCCTACTGTATATTCTACAGATCAGAAATAAAGCTAAGCTACTTCATGGTGTCATTATATTGTAGCAGCAGATTATTATTTGTCATCTTTATTCTTCACCTTTTGTTGCAAAGAATCGCTACTGTGTGATATTGTCAATTATGAATTCATGATCGGTTCATCAATGTTGAAATTGTGTGGTGAATGGTGTGTTAACAACATGTTGCAAAAGAGCTTTACTACAGTAAGGGCTGTTTATTTAAGCTGTGTGTTTATTGAATAATAATACTTTGAAGAAGCTCCTTTTCATGTACTTAAGACTGTACATGTCAGCTGGATGGGTTAGATGTTAGAATGATTTACTACATCAGGTTTGAGTGCCCAAAAATAAAATGCAACCTTTTTTACACTGGGACTTGATAAGCATGTTGAGTCAATGCACCACGAGTATGAACACCCATTAAACAAAGGTGAATTCTGTCTTTGGCCACTCCATGTCCTTTAGATGTTCTACTCAGCTCCATCAAGTGCATTTTTGGCTTCCACTTTTTGATTATCAAGACTAAATATTATAATGCAATTTGTGTTATTGCACTCTACAGCCCGTATGCATGGTGCTAAAGAGGCAAATATTAATTTGTGGATATCCACAGTTGTCGATCTTAAAAATCTTTTGAGTTGAGTGTAGGTTATCACAATTGTAACTGACTTGTCCTCTGGTCCCTGGGGTGGGTGGGTGGGGGTTATTTGATTTACTTTCTTTTTCGTTTTGGGTCCCGACTTGTAATGTATGTCCCTAATACCTAGATAGCTATATTGTAATTTGTGTGTTGTGGTGTGGTTGTATGGGCTGTTGGGGGCGTTGATTGCAGGATGTGGCCTTGTTGTCTTGTTTTGTCATTATGTTTGTTTTAAAAGAAAATAAAGAAACATTTGATCACAAAAAAAATATTGAAAAGTATTGTTCCTCATGTCTGAACAGCAGAAGTTATAATGCGTAGAGGAAGTGATAAAAGGCTATGGGACTTTTCACCAAACCGGCAAACAATATCTGACCATATTTTGAAGCTATACAAATAACAGTTTCTGTTTGAAATCACATTGTTTACAAACAATGGAATAAAACACTGTTATTTATATTTGATATGAATGTCCTCACATGCAAAAGTGACACCTACAAGGACATAACTGTTTCATCGACTTGTTCTGAAATGTCCACAACCTCCAGTGTCACAGGTGACTGAGCTGCTCTGCTGCCCCCTGACACAGAGACATGGCTGGGGCTCAGGGACTGCTCCTCATTGGCTGTCTGCTGCAAGGTGGGACACTCTAGTGTTAGCATGTGGCTATGGGGAGAGAGGCTGGGGCACTCTAGTGTTAGCATGTGGCTATGGGGAGAGAGGCTGGGACACTCTAGTGTTAGCATGTGGCTATGGGGAGAGAGGCTGGGTGTGCTAATATTGTGTCTTCTCTCAGTGCCATGGAAGTCATTCATTAGTTCTTCTCATGGACACACACTTTATATTCCAACCATGATTTGTAAACTTGGATAGAAAATACGAACCAAAACAGAAAGGTAGACAGAAACACACATAATGATTTCATATGATCAGACATTCAGACATTGTTATCCTGATATTTAATCTCTCTCCACTGCTGGGTTGGTAGCCTATCAGTCACCTCCACCTCCTCACAGAGTTGTGTTGTGTGTGTTCCAGGTGTTCTTGGCGAAGAGTGGAAAGTCTTCGTACCTGGGAGTATAGAAGCTCTGAGTGGATCCTGTGTGGTCATACCATGCTCATTTCAGCTGCTTGACCCCGAAAAGTTTAATCCTCTCCTAGCTCAGGGACAATGCAAAGGAATATGGAGGAATGGTTCAACAAATGTGTTTGATTCCAGTTCCCCTGGTACAGGCACTCTTACAGGACGTCTTACTGGGAACTTAAAGGAGAAAGATTGTACCACCATGCTGAATAACTTCACTACTGGTTTCAACGATAACTATTACTTCAGACTAGTGTGTGATAACGATCTAAAGGTGACTTTTGGTCAGTCTGTCAAAATAACAGCCACAGGTAGGACACATATCTATCTATATCATATCATAATATAATAATTAAAAAAAACTATAATAATCATAGTAATAATAACAATAATAATAATTGTGTGACTTACATTGCAGTGAGTGCATATCAGTAGATATGGTTCCATATCTAATTAGACTGTGTAGTGTTCACATGCAGAGCCATCGATAGACATCAATGTAATGCTATGAGAGCTGTGGGAGTTATTCTATTGCTTTAACAATAACCAGACCCCTTGTCTCTCTCTACTGTATATCAGCCTCTCCACCCAAACCCACTCTTACCCCAGCTACTGTGGAGGTGATGGAGGGGGCCTCAGTGAGTCTGACCTGCTCTGCTGCAGCCCCCTGTCCCTCTCTCCCCCCAACTCTCACATGGACCCCCACACTTGGTGACAGTGGGGAGAAACTGCAGGAGAACCAGAATCAAACTAAAGACATGACGTCTGTTGTCAACTTAACTGCTTCACCCCTCCATAATGGACGGAAGATCTCCTGCACTATCTCCTCTCTACCAACACCAAGATGTCAACAGTTACCTGTCATCTGAAACCAATCTGACAATCATCGTTTTCTGTAAGATCAACTTGACCTTGTTTTGACCTAATTTAACCTCATTGGCACATTTTTTTGGGCCTCTACCCACACGTTTAGCTGTGTTGCTCCTTCCACAAATGCATGATCCTTACAAGTTGTACCTCGTTGTAAAAGTGACTAATCAGGCCTTCCAACTATATAAAAACAATACCAATTGGTATTATTAAAGGGGAGGAATAATCGACCGAAATAACATTTCCAAACTTTTTTTGAGGAGTTTATATAGAAGAAAGACAGAAATAATATCTATATGACAACAATGTATTAGAGAGCAGAGCATACATTATACACATGAGAGCAGAGCATACATTATACACATGAGAGCAGGGCATACATTATACACCAGGCACGTGCCGTGAGCTTTTAGATTGGGTAAGCATAAGATATATATAACATAATTACACATACACGCTATCAGTGAACGCAGTTTCAAGGAAATGCAATTTTGATGCCCTAGAACCCGCTAATAAACCGTAGTGTCACTTTGTGATCAGATTACCAAAAACAAAAAAAACAGTTGCCAGTTTCGACTATATCAGGGGTGCTCATTGTTCAATCTTTTTTGAACCAAGATCTTTTCAAGTAGCCAGCCTGGATCTGGTAGTGTACCTGGATCTGACTGCTGCATACGACACTGTGTGGCACCGGGGACTTCACCTGAAGCTGCTGAGGACAATACCGGACCGCCACATGGTGAAGTTCATCATGGAGACACTTTCCAACCGCAGCTTCATCTTACAGACCAGCAGTGGCCAGTGCAGTAGGCTCAGAAGACTGAGGAACGGGGTACCGCAGGGGTCTGTTCTCTCGCCGATGCTGTTCAACATTTACATCCACGACCTACCTGATACAGCATCTAGAAAGTATGGCTACGCAGACGATCTTGCCATCATGCTGAGCCGACCAACGTGGAAGGCGATGGAAGAGGGTCTTAACGTAGACATAGGCACACTGGTAGCATACCTTCGAAGGTGGCGTCTACAACTCAGTGTCGGAAAGACAGTTGCAGCGGCATACCACCTTAGCACCAGAGAAGCCAGGAGGGAACTTGAGGTGCGTGTTGACAACAAATGTCTGGAGGTCCAGCAAGCCCCGAAGTACCTTGGAGTGCGCCTGGATCGGACATTATCCTTCAAGCAACACCTGGAAGAAGTCAAGGCCAAAGTGACATCCAGGGCCGCGCTGATCCGCCGCCTTGCTGGTACAACCTGGGGAGCCTCCGCTAAGACGCTAAGAATATCCACCCAAGCCCTGGTCTTCTCTGCAGCGGAATACTGTGCCCCAGTCTGGAGCAGAAGCCCTCATGCGAGAAAGGTCGACGTGGCTATCAATACCTCCCTGAGAATAATAACTGGATGCTTGAAGCCTACCCCTGTGTCCCTCTTGCCAGTCCTCGCGGGAATAGCACCGGCCGGCCTCCGACGGGAGGCTGCCACCCTCGCCCTGGCCAGGAAGGCACAAAAGCATGACTGGCACATCCTGCACAACACCACCATAACACCAGCACCTCCAAGCCGACTCAAGACCCGCCACCCTTACAACAAGGCAGCACAAGCCATGCTCAACTCCACCTCTGAGGACATCTCCAGAGATGCATGGTTGGCAGCAGCTTGGAAGCAGGAGTGGGAGTCAGCCGGGCCCTCCCGAATCCACCGCTACATCTGGGACCCAGGAGATGGCGCCATTGGAGGAGACGACCTACCACGCCGGCAATGGACCACACTGAACCGTCTACGAACTGGTGTCGGTCGCTTTAAAACATCAATGAAGGCGTGGGGCCTGGCGGACAGTGCGGCATGCGAGTGCGGTGACCCAGAGCAGACCGCCGACCACATAATCACCATCTGCCCCTTATATAGACCACCCTCAGAAGCCAGCCTCTTCGACCTAGAACCAGAGATGCGGGCATGGCTACGCGACACCGAGTTGGACCTCTGACGTTACACGAAAGAAGAAGAAGTAGCCAGCCTGCTGAAATCTACAAGTCCAGTTTCAACATCGCAAAAGCACACATGCACAACACAGACACACACCAGTCCAGTCTACGAAATCCCTTAAGGTCGCTGACAGTAATGTCCATATTCACAAAATCAAGCAAGTTATCCTTATTGATTATTATTATTTAGATCGTTTGAGCTAGCTGACATAAGCTATTCTGCCGGGCGAGAGGTGAAATGTTAAGTGAACTTGAAAGTGATGAGAGCCAATCAGTAGCTCTTATCGGAATGAACGAACTACTGATTGGCTGTAAGCATGCTTACCATGGCCACATTAAACAGCGGGCTGAGGCATCGGAAAAAAATAAAAAAGACATTTTCACGCATTCGAATGGACGCGAGGGAAAGCAGAGCGAGAAGTGCTTATATGCAACGCAATGCAGAGTAGGAAGTGCTTACTCCTGCAGGTGGCGCTTAAAATGCAACGTCAAAATGAATGACTCCTGCTGCCCTGGGACCTAAAATACGACTCTTTTAATGAAAACAAACAAACGGTTACATGCACTTTTATTTTAATATTTTCACGGTCCTTTTTTATTTTTTCGTTGGGTAAGCACTGCTTACTCTGCTTATATGGACGGCACGTCCCTGTTATACACATGGGCCTGAGACCTTGACTGGGATTCATGCTGAACTCTTCCTCCTCCTGTGTTCTGTAGTCGCTCCTCAGATCCTGTCCTCCTTCAACTGCAACAGAACTACAACCCAGATCACATGTTCCTGTGAGAGCCTTGGGAACCCGCCTCCCACACTGCAGTGGCTATTGGATGGAGAGCCTGTCAATCACTCTACAGCCACAGCCATCAGGGAGGAGCCTCTGGGCAGCGTCCTCACCATGAGCCAATCACAGGAGGACACGCCCCCTCTGGTCTGCCTCAGCACCAACTCTGTCGGATCCGCCAGCCTCCAATTCTCTGCTGCTGATTGCCCGGAGGCTAATCAAGGTAAATACTTAATGTTCTTTATGTATATTTGATGTAATCAAATGTCATGAATGAGATGTCAGTCTTTTCAGTTTTTTCCTCTACGAGACAAATTATTTTCCCTTGACATGGAGTTTTTAATATATCATTTTCATAAGCTGTAGTTTAACATTTTGGAAACCATCTCAGTCTTGTTTATTAATTTTGACACCCTTGATGATGGCGTTTGAACATGTCTTGTCCATGTGTAGGTCTGCTGTCCCTGCCTCTCTTCCTGACGGGGATATTAGTTTCTGTGTCCTTACCAAGGCGAAACGGGGCTCTTGTCTGGTGAAGCTTCTGCAGTTAACCTATTGACGACCAGCTGATACTGGCCTGCGGAGGTAAAGCTAGATAGGACCCCTTTCCATGGAATGAAATGCAATTGCTTGCTGATGTGCACAAATAAATATTCTCTTAAAGAACAGTTCAGTAGTGGTGCCTAATATTTGATTGGATCATTTTATCTTAGAAGTTATATCAAGGACGTCTCGTTGAGATTAAACGAACTCGCTTGTAAGTAAAGACTCAATTAACTCAATTCTGGAGAAGTTGATCGCCTTACAGTACTGTATAGGTCCAGTATAGGTCCACTGAATTTGGCCGTTCAGCTTTTTCCATCAGAGCTGTACATTTCTGGAACTTAATACCCAGCTCTATCAAATAATGTTCTAATCTGACAGGCTTCAAATCAAAACTGAAATCATGCCTGGCAGATAACCAATCCCGTGACCACTAACCACATAGAGCCAAAAATGATTTCTTTCTTTTATTTTGTATTTTCTAAGATGTAATATTTGATGTAATGTTTTCTTGAGTGTAAAGTGTGATGTTTTTATTTCCTGTAGTTCTGTTTTAATGTGATATTTTTATGTCCTGTAGTTCTGTTTTAAATTGTTGTTAAACACCTGAGGCCGTTGTCGTAGATTATCTTGTTGGTTATGGATCACGAAAACAATTCTGAGTTTAAGACTATTTATTTGAACAAAGTACATATGTTACAGAATACGGCTATCGTCTGGAGGTGCTGAGGTGAGTTGAATGGTGACCGAGAGAGAGAGAGAGAGCTGGTCCTTGCTCCCCACTTTATGTCTTTTCGTATGCAAATATAACTACAACAATGACCCAATCATGTTTACAGTAGATGCTTGAGGTGTGAAAAAGGGGTAGCCTATAGGTCAGAGGCCATTTTAAGATCCAGGCCTTTAGGTCATCCATTTTGTGATGGTCATAGATAGAACAAAGGGTCATAAATATCTTGCCCTAGCCCAACAGTCAGGAGGCATTCCTTCATAGCATACATACAGTCCATGTGTGTGTTTAAGTAAAATATACTACACCGTATTTCCCCTGTGGATTTACTTGCCTAGGGACTGCTGATGCAATTTAGCTACCCAGCTAATTCAGGGAGAGTCAATGACTGTCCATTGTCCCTTTTAAATAAACGAATAAATAAAAATAGTAGCTAAAACTATCACCATCGTTAGAGATTAGGGCTGCAACAACGAATCGATGAAATCGATAAAAATCGATAATGAAATTCGTTGGCGACGAATTCGTCGGGTCTTGTTCCATAACAAACCTACTTCCTGTTGACGCACGCCACGCTGTCTTGCGATCGCGAATCATAGCGAATCATAGCGCTACCTATGGCCTGAAAGGGCAGAACCTATGACCGGAACCGGAAAAGTGGGAAAATCCGGTACCTACACCGGCGCGGCGGCTACATTTAAATCATGCTACTCAAAAGCCTTGAGAGTGAAGCTGTCTGCTGTCAGGACATGCTAGTGAGTTAGCTAGCAGGGTTAGCTCGCTGCTGCCGCTAGCTGACTGTCACTACGCTGCTCGTCCAGCTGTAGTCTGCGTAGCAGTGCTGAGAACCAGAGCACTAACTATGTTTCTATAGAGGAGGGTTACAGCTAACTTCCTATTGTTTTATTATATCAGCCCTGCCATGGTCTCCTGCTCTCCATGCAAATGCATTAGTGTGAGTTCTGGCGAAGCGTCAGCTAAATGACTGTAATGTAATGCGATAGCCAGTGAGTGTTTGCTCGCATTCATGAATTCAATATTGCATGACAAGTGTATTTAGCTAGCTGGCTAACGTCAGTGGTAGAGCAGAGGTGATAAGCTAAAGGCTAGCTAGTGGTAGCCTACCAAGCTACCTGTGAGTGAGAGTGAGGCACTGACTGTAGCCTAGCCTATTGTATGGAGTGAGAGGACACATTGCATTGTTTTGGAGCATATCTGTTATATAAAAACATTAGTGTCTTGTCTGTAGCCTATATTGCACTTTGGGTTACTGACCTTTACATTAAGCAAAGTTATTAACTAAAACAATGCATGTATTGAGCTAGAGTTCAATTACTTTATTGAAACAATCTACCGCCATAGTCCATGGCCTGTTGTTAAACCTATTTGATGTAGCAAAGCCTTTTTTATTTATATTATTTATAATTTTTTATTAATACTTATTCATTTTGCACATGTATATGTATAGGCCTGGCTGATTTAGAAAACATAAAATCAAATTTACAACAAGAAAAAAAGTGTTATTTTTTGTATCCGATTAATCGAAAAATAATCGGCAGATTAATCGATTATCAAAATAATCGTTAGTTGCAGCCCTATTAGAGATGCAAGTTTGTTACTAGTTTGGCAATGCGTGGCGCAGAGTGAGAGAGATAGAGAGAGACAGAGAGAGAGAGAGAGACAGAGACACAGAGAGAGACATAGAGAGAGAGAGAGACAGAGAGACATAGAGAGCAAGAGAGAGAGAGAGAGACAGAGAGACATAGAGAGCAAGAGAGAGAGAGATAGAGAGAGACAGAGAGAGAGAGATGATGGATGTATTTTTATCTTGTAGATAGTAATAGTTATTTGTCTGTATTATCTTGTAGATAGTACTAGTTTTTTTTTCTTTTCCTGTCTGTCTTACATGTAACGATGAATTGAAAATCAAGGACCCCAATTGAAATAAGCCAGTGGCTTTCTTGGGTTTTTATCCTTTTAGTTGACCTTGTATGTAATATGTACCTTCATGTACCTACTTCTGCAAATCTTCTAATAAAGTTTTCAATCAATCAATCAAAACAGTTGTGCTCCACATTAACATGTATGTTGGTATATACTGCCCCCTACAGCATGTTGTGGTTGTTGCCATTCAGATGACTGTCTCCTCTTCTGTTATCTCACCATTCCATCATCCATTGTGAAACTGAGATGTGAGGTAGTGGTTTGTGTCATAACATAATTATTAGCTATTTTTACTGTTTACACCACTGTCAACCCCTCTTGTTATGAATAGCTGAGGTCTAGTAGAATCACTAACATATGAGGGGCACTTCTATTATACATATCAATGTCTTCTTATGTTGCGGCAAGATAGGGCCTGGGCTATTACCAACCATTGCAATGAAATCATAAAGTCTCTCATTGTTTTTATCACACTTTTATTAAAGCAATGCTGTATATTCTATATAAGAATTAAGATAATTATTATTATTTTTTTTTATTTCTCATGAAGACTAAAAAGACTGCGAGAACATTTTCGTTAAACGAAGAAGAACTTTGCTAGCCGAAAAGAAAAAAAGTACTACTTTGACTATGAAGGATTCGGGAGGGAACTCACCCCCTCATTTTTTCTAAATCTACTGTGAAACAAAGTGCAACTATGAAAACAGGGGGGGGGGGAAGGCAACACAGCGGCAGTACTGAGAGAGTTAGTGAGGTCATCACTGTGCGCCTCCTTCAGTGGAGGAGGGTGACGGAGAGGGCGGAGGTCAACAGCACCAGAAGGCTGAGGCTCGCCTGCTTGGCCCCGTTGCAGAGGTTTCCATCGCAGCACGTAATGTCCACACTTATCCCCGTGCTCGCCTGGGAGGCGAAGCCGTCCTTGGCACACACGCTCTTGGAGGCGCAACCCTTCATCTTCATCTTCTTACCGCCCGCGTCCACTAGAAACACACGCGTACACACAGACACGCACACACAGAGAGAGACACAGACACACAGGCACAGACGCAGACAGAGAGACACACAGGCACAGACGCAGACAGAGGGACACAGACACACACACACACACACACACACACACACACACAGAGAGAGAGACAGAGAGACACAGACACTCACACACACACAGACACACACACGCACACACACAGAGAGACACACACACACACACAGAGAGACACACACATGGAAAGAGAGAGAGAGAGAGAGAGAAAAACAGTGTTAAACACTAACATGGGAGGGTTCTATATGACAGAGAGCCATATTGAGGAGGAGGAGAGACCCAGGGTGTCCTGCGTGCCATAACCCTGGGTTAGCCTGGAGAGCTAAAGCCTGCTGGGCGCGGGTGGGAGAGCGCTGGAGCACTGGAGCACAGTGTTATCAGGGGCTAACGCTAGCGACCCTCAGGTGACAGGCAAGGTCACTGCGTCACCCAGGAGATAGAGACCCGTCCACCACTACGTCACCCAGGAGATAGACCCCTCCACCACTACGTCACCCAGGAGATAGACCCCTCCACCACTCAGACACCCAGGAGATAGATCCCTCCACCACTCAGACACCCAGGAGATAGACCCCTCCACCACTCAGACACCCAGGAGATAGACCCCTCCACCACTCAGACACCCAGGAGATAGACCCCTCCACCACTCAGACACCCAGGAGATAGACCCCTCCACCACTCAGACACCCAGGAGATAGACCCCTCCACCACTCAGACACCCAGGAGATAGACCCCTCCACCACTCAGACACCCAGGAGATAGACCCCTCCACCACTCAGACACCCAGGAGATAGACCCCTCCACCACTCAGACACCCAGGAGATAGACCCCCCCCACCAAACCACCACTCAGACTGGTCCACATTCCTCATACCAGCAGCCCAACACAACCATATGGTTCTATCTGCTGCAGCGGGGGCACAGGGGGGTATGTAAACGGTATGGAAATGATGACACCATGGAATACTGTATAAACATAGTCAATCATTCATGTGACTACATGCCTATAAGCTGATCATTTGTGATCATATCTGTATGGTAAAGGCCCCGCCAAAAAAGCCTACAGTTCCTCAAATGAGGGCCAACTGCAAATAGCCTCAATACCTACATACTTGTATACCCTCAATACCTACATACTTGTATATACCCTCAATACCTACATACTTGTATACCCTCAATACCTACATACTTGTATATATACCCTCAATACCTACATACTTGTATATATACCCTCAATACCTACATACTTGTATAAATACCCTCAATACCTACATACTTGTATATATACCCTCAAAAGTTCCTAAATTATCTCAATAGCTTTAAAACTATTGTTATTTGTAAATGTGTGTTTATTTGAAAGGTTTCAAACATAAAATCATGCCACAGTATTTTATATTGAATATATTATTATTAAAATACCACTTTTAACAGTGTTCTTATCTGTTCCTTTGTTGAGACGGTTGTACCACCTGACATTTTTGGGGTTTGAGATGCTAAAACACAAAGTAATCCATATTATTAGAATGTACTGACAATACATTCAAACTAACCATGTTGGATAGAATAAAATCATATATGACTTGAATTGATTAATCTATTTTTAAATGGAAATAATATACATGACACAAAAATATGCACGTCACGTCATTGACCCTGGTTCTTCCTCCTCAGGCCTTTTCATCCTATACCATCTATCCATCCTCTCCACCCTCTAACACCCTACACCCTCTATCCATCCCTCTCCTCTCCTCTCCTCTCCTCCCCCCCTCTCCTCTCCTCCTCAGACCTCTCCACCCCCTAACACCCTACGTTACCTTTCTCTAGAACTGTGAGTAAGTGTAAGAAGTAAGTGAGTAAGTGAGTAAGTGTGAGTAATTGTAAGTGGCTTTGGACGAAAGAGTCTGCAAAATGACTTAAATGTAGACCTCCTATGGTTGAGATGTGATTAAACAGGGTAGAATACCTATGGTTGAGATGTGATTAAACAGGGTAGAATAACTATGGTTTAGATGTGATTAAACAGGGTACAATAACTAGACTGTGGACAATTCCTGTGGAAATTGTGAAGTGTGCTTGCCCTTGCCCCCCCCCCCCCCCCCCGGGCCACTCCACTGCATCCCCCGGCGAAGACCACATTCCTCTAGCTCACCCAGGGGCCAAGCTAACTAGCACTGGCTAACTAGCGCTTACTAGCGTTAGCTAACTAGTGCTAGCTAACCACCCTGCACCCCCCGGTGAAGACCGCGTTTCTCTAGCTCACCCAGAGGCCGAGTTGTGGTTTGTGTGTGTGTGTGTGTGTGTGTGTGTGTGTGTGTGTGTAGGTGTGCGTGTGTGTCTGGGTCACCCCCCTGCGAAGACCCTGTGTCTCTACGTCCCCCAGGGGCCGAATTGTCGTTTGTGTGTGTGTGTGTGTTTGGGTCACCACCCTGCCCCCCCCCCCCCCCCCTCCCCCGGCGCAATCTGTGTCTTGACGTCACCCAGAGGCCGAGCTGTGGCGTTTTTAATATGGCACCATTCATTGTCTATGGGGATTTTTATCTGCTAAACAGGGCATTGTGGGTAAACCGTAATTTAACCGTATAATTCCTGTACAAGCAGCGTGAGTTGGAATGAGCCGCACGTTTTGACACCTCTCATGTCTACCTAGTCCCAAAACTGTGGGACAAGTAGCCGGTGCAAATTTTGCTATAATAATAATAACTAGACTGTGGACAATTCCTGTGGAAATTATTAAACAGGGTAGACTACCTATGGTTGAGATGTGATTAAACAGGGTAGAATACCTATGGTTGAGATGTGATTAAACAGGGTAGAATACCTATGGTTGAGAGGGTAGAATAACTAGACTGTGGACAATTCCTGTGTAAATTGTGCTTGCCCCCCCCCACAGGCGACTCCACTGCATCCCCCGGCGAAGACCGCGTTTCTCTAGCTCACCCAGGGGCCGAGCTAACTAGCACTAGCGCTAGCTAACTAGCACTAGCTAACTAGCGCTAGCTAGCTAACTCCCTGCACCCCCCGGCGAAGACCGCATTCCCCTAGCTCACCCAGAGGCCAAGTTGTGGGGTTGGGGTGTGTGTGTGTGTGTGTGTGTGTGTGTGTGAGTGTGTGTTTGTCTCTCTCTGTCTGTCTCCCTCTCTTTCTTACCCTTCCTGCTTCTGTAGATCAGAGGGACACCTGTAAAGGCCAATGCACACGGCGTGCGATTTTGTCGCACCACAAAATTCGATTCTCAACTCACACCATTGAAGTCTATGAGAAAATCTCATCCCAATGCACACGGCGTGCGATTTAATCGCACCGCGAAAATTCGATTCCATTTGTTTTGAATGGGACAAAGCACACAGCGGATTTTTGCGTCACAATAGGACAATTGGGAAACTTCAACTGGTCTATCTAAATTAATTGAGTCACTCATAACGGGGAGAGAGACTGGAGCATACATTTTACACACGTCTTTCAGGTCATAGACAGCTAGCTTGCTGAGCATCAACTAATTTTCCATAACGTAAAAAGGAGGCGGTTGGTTGTGGGTCTACGAGATATTGCAGTCTCACAATGAAATGAGAGTTCAACTTGGTCAACAGTTGAGGCTGTAGTGTACAGGAGGACCGCTCCAGACAACTTACTTCAGGTTGAACAGACAGGAGTTTGACGTGGATCTGGGAGAGATTGGAGACGTCGTCACCAAGATGCCAACTACATTGCGAGAGTATAAAATATGTGCTTTAAGGAGGGTATTGTAGTGCCAAAAAACGAGAGTCATAAGCAGCGTATCAAATGACAAAGCTAAACGTTTAATGAAGGACATGAATGATTGTCAACAACACACTCAAGCAGTAAGTAGAATAAACAACTCCGGTACCCGAACTCCCAACCCATATTTCAGTGGGTGATGTCAACACGTGTGGCTTTTAAATTGACTTGACTTTAGTCATGTTCCAAGCCCTTTTTTTTAATGGTAGCAATACATGGAGACTAGCCATTAATGAGGATGACTCAGATTATGTACCTTAGAAGGCAACGTGATCAGCATAGTGACCATATATTTCAGCTCGGATCAATGTCTATTATACCAGTATAACTTTGCATACCTGCATTCTTATGAATATGTTGGTTTTGTTTTTGATGAAATACGTGCTTTAGGGAGGGTATTAAGTAAAAGGCTATCGTAAATCTTTGAGCAAGTAACGTTATTTATATAAGACCTTTACTAGCTTTACGACCCCAGCTATGAGCTGTATAAGGATATTATTAGAAGAGACCAATCATGGAGAGCAATATCTGTTGCTATTGGATTCTCTGGTAAGTTAGCTAAGTAGCTACTTCAGATAACTAATGTTAGCGTGCAGCTCTCACTCAGACTAGCTAAGTAGCTAGCTACCTCAGATAACTAACGTTAGCTTGCAGCTCTCACTCAGACGCCCCTCGAGTCATATTCATAAGTCAAGGGAAAAATGTATGTCTTAAGACAGCAATGTGTGTCACAAGTTAACCAAGTAATTTATTCAATCATTGTATCACCATTAAAGTATAAAACGTATAGGAGTAATTTATTATAATAAACTGGAAAGTAAACAAATGGGTATAGCAGAAATAAATGGTTCAAAGAAATGTAATAATAAGCATCACAAAATAACGTGTATATAATTAAACATGAAGTGTTTCAATACAGTTGGTGTGGCAGGCAGGCGGTGGTCGGCCTGGGTAGGACTGGTGGAGCATAGTGGGAAGACAAAGTTAAGGTTTGAAGAGGAGGAAGATGAAGTCAATGAATTTGGACTAGGCCTAAATGAAGAAGACGCTGCCGTCCCAGCCACCCCTGCGTGAGCCCGCACAGCAACCCCTCTGAGTGGCTGGGGCAAGAAAAAAAAAACGAAACAGGACATTGATGAAGCTCTCGTGGAGTTCATCACTGCTCCGCCGAAGCCTGCAGCCCCCACTGCAGCTGAACTTTTCCTACTTAGTCAAGTGCCTGTGATGGAGGGTCTGAACCAGGGTTCGAGTTATAAGCTGAGCTTTGTGGGGGTCTCCAAAATAAGTGTGAAATGTTCTCATGCACGCGTGCGAATCATGCCCACACAGCGTTGGGACTTACAAGTTTTAATTAGCCATAGGCTACTCATTTCACCACATCAACAGCACCACATGAAACAACAGCTATAATAATAATACATTTATTTTATAAGGCGCCTTTCATGGCACTCAAGGTCGCCGTACAACAACAAATCTAAAAACAGCCACAAAATTCAAAATACAAAATACATAGAAAACAGTATAAAACATAGCCAGCAGCAGAGCAGCACGGGAAAAGTAAATCAACACGGGTATGCCTGCGTAAACAGGTGGGTTTTGAATGAGATGATAGAATCAATGTTCCTGATGTCGGGGGGGAGGGAGTTCCAGAGGCGAGGGGCGGAGCGGCTGAAGGCTCTAAACCCCATGGTGGACAGACGGGCTGGGGGGACGGTCAGGTTGATGGAGGAGGCAGACCTGAGGGACCGGGTGGGAATGTTGATGTGGAGGAGGTCGGACAGGTATGGAGGGGCGAGGTTATGGATGGCCTTGAAAGTATGGAGAAGGATTTTGTAGTCGATGCGGTGTTTGATGGGGAGCCAGTGGAGTTGGTGTAGAATGGGGGTGATGTGACTGATGACAGGGGTTCTGGTGACAATACGGGCAGCAGCGTTCTAGACCAGTTGGATGTTGTGGAGCAGTTTGTGGGGGAGACCAAAGAGAAGGGAGTTACAGTAATCTAGGCGGGAAGTGACGAGGGAGTGGACCAGGATTGCGGCGCTGTTGGGAGTGAGTGAAGGGCGGAGGCGGTTGATATTACGAAGATGGAAGTAAGCAGACCGGATGGTGTTGTTGACGTGGGAGTGGAATGAAAGGGTGCTGTCGAGGACGACACCCAGACTCTTAACCTGGGGGGAGGGGGAAACCAAGGAGTTCTAAAATGTACCTGCCACTTATTTTTACCAAATAGATTTTTTACAATACAAAAGAACTGTCAAACTATAAGCGATAGTCACAGGTATGTCGGCCAATAATTGTTGTTGTTTTTGCTATACAGTCCATTCACTTTCCCTGTTAGCACGACACATTGTCCACATCTCCATTTCCAGTGACATCGCACCTGACATAAATAATGCTCGTCCATGAATTGTGCTTTCATCTAATGTTATGCTACTACGGGAATCAAGTGATTTGACATTAGAATTGAATTTGTTTCATCTCTTGTGCAATGTGCTCTACAATCTGGGCACATGAATGATCGGATCGGTTAGCAGGGGCCAACTGTCGCGCCATTCATCTCATTAAGTTTCATAATTGGATTCAGTTTTATATAAGGCATCCTTTCTTTAGCGACAGTATATAGGCTGCCCTGAACGAACTAGCTGTCTCTGGAGGTGAGTTCTGCTACTTTCTTCGGAAGCACTTGCTTTTGTTTGAGCTCTGCTATTTCAACAGTTTCAACGTTAGGTGTCATAACAGGTGCAGCTGAATTCAAGTTTGGTTTCTTGGATGAAAACCCGAAACTTTCCAGGCTTGTCGACTCGGTCGGCAGCAGTGGCCTATTTTGGGGCGGCATGATAGCTAGCTACTGAATGTTTTCTTCTCAATAATCGTGTTTTCACGTTCGCAAGCTCTCAACGATCATATTCTGCTGTTGCACAATATTCTACTGCGCCCCATAGTGTCTTGGTGGTAAAGTGCAGGCAGTCAAAGGCCTTCTGTCATTCACAGGAGATTAATGCTGGTGCATTAACAAGTGGCAGAGAGTGCCAGTAACTTGTAGTAACAAACAACGATCTGGTTGAACCTTCTTCTTACTGCTGCTGGTGGATTCTAAAATGTACCTGCCACTTATTTTTACCAAATAGATTTTTTACAATACAAAAGAACTGTCAAACTATGGTTGGTTACCTGACATGGGGTTGGTATGAAAATTATGACAACGCTAGCTAGCTAACATTAATGAAGTGTCAAGTATAAACACAAATAAAACGTTAACAAAAAAAAAAAAAAAAGTTACTATTAACTAGCTAGCAAAAAAGCTAGCTATCATTACATAAAAGCATATCAACGTTAACGTTGCTACTCACCCATTTTCGTTGTTGATCGACTGTCTCCTTTCGTTGCTGATCGACTATCTCCTTTTTTGAAGAGAAGTTAAGTGACCGTTTTTAACAGTCTGTGTAACCAGGGAGTAGCTGAAAAGGACTGTATAATTTAGGAAGGGGCTGGTTATCTAACTAATGGAGCTAAATAGGCAGTGTAGGAGGATACAGGCAGGGGGCGCCAGCAAACCGTTAGACTAGCAGTTAATATCGTTAGCATTAGCATGGGAACTAGCATTAGCATTAGCCTTCAAACAACTAGCATTAGCATTAGCCTTGTACTTAGCATTAGCATACAATTAGCATTAGCATTGGAACTACAAACAACTAACACACAGTATTACATATGAACAACACATTTATTACACAAATGGTATATGTCTATATCTCCCAAAAATATACCCTCCCTCCCAGCCGGCCACACACGCACTCAATCACTCACTGACAGTCTCGGGCCTGAACAGGCTTATAGTCCAGGGCTGTGGTGCGCGTTGAGGCCTGGTTGGATGGCATGTGCGTCGATGAAGTTAGCCGACGAAAGGGGGGGTGACGTAGCAACGCGGAGGGAAAGGGCCGTCTTCGTGGTCCACCACGAGGTGAAGGGCCCAAGTCCGGTGGTCCGCGTCGAAGCTCCGCTGGAGTCAGTGTTCGGTCGCAGTCCGCTCGTGGAGGCGACGATTATGTCCAGCTGGCGTCTCGCTTGGTCCAACGTTGAACAGCCGGCTGCTGGCAAGGCGGTCCAACGGGAACACAACTAAACGGGCTACAGTGGTACACTCAATAATCGCTTTCCTGGCGTCCTCAGCTTCTGCACGGTGTGCGTCGTACTGAATCCGCCATCTTGCATTGACTTCGCGTTACTCTCTCTCTCATTTGGTCTCTCTCGTTCTGATGCTCACCACACACTGACTCGCGGACTACTTCCGTTTCTTATATATACCACCACCGAACGTAGCATCCGGGTCACGGACACACCCCGGATATACTACGTCATCAAACATATGCATAAACATTACAAGAATAATACATACACTTCATAAAACGTACAGAAATAGTATAGAAAATAACAAAGAAATAACTGGGGCAAAATAGGGCTGGTTTGGGGAAACTAAACTGGCACTAAACTGTGGGCCTTCACAACAGCCGCCCCATGAAACCCTCGGTTTCAGTTAACTAAAGAAGGCACACTGGCTAGGCTGCTCTAGCAGCGTGAGGTATGAGGTGATAGGACCTTGGTCACTCTGCCTGTCTGCCAGGCGGCGCGTGGAAGGGACTGGTCGATCACCAGTACCACGGCACCTTCGGACATCTTGTCTCTCTCCCTCAGCAGAGTCTTCTGCTTCTCCTCCTTCTCCAGGGCGCGGATGTGCTCCTCGAAGCAGATCAGAGCGTCTTCCTTGTCCATGTTCTCCAGCTCCTCGTACTCAGCGAAGGTGGGGTCGTCCAGCAGGTACTGCTGGGCCTCGGACCAGGTGGTGCGGTAGGTGACGCTGGCCATGTTGTCCAGAATGCTCTTCAGCGCCTCCCAGTTCCTCTTCCTGAGCTGCTTGGCTTGTTCCTTCTCCTTCTTAGCCTTGTAGGCCTTAAACGCTTGCTTCTTCTCACTCAGCTTGAGCAGGGCGCTGTAGCGTGGGTCGTTGATGATCATTCTCATGGTTTGCTCCCATGACGCGTTGGATGAACCACCATTCTCCTTCAGAAGCTCTTTGAATGCCTGCTTGGCCTCCTCTTTTGGGTTCCACTTGTACGTTTTCTTCGCCAACTCCGGCCTTTCCTCCTTGGAGGCGTCTACAATACTGGCTGAGACTTCCATAGCTGACGTGTACTCGACGGAGTTGACGGGTGCGTCAATGCTGACCTCGGCCACGTGAGGGTGCATGGCCACCTGCAGGTGTTCCTCGGCAACAGCTGTTGCCGCCATGGCACGGTAGCGCCACCACCGGGACTCCTTAGTCTGGGAGTTGTAGTAGTAAGGCTTCCCATCCAGAGACTTATGCTCTGTCCACAGAGACTTCTCCTTTGGTTGGTCATCCTGTGGTGAACCATTCGTGGTACTAACTGTTCCAGGTGCACTGGCAGCAATAGATTCCACTCCAGGCGGTCCGGTTGGTTGGTTTGCTTCTTCGGTTCGGACATGGAGGGATGACGTAGCTCTCCCGTCTCTATCTCTCCCCTCGGTAGCGCCTTGGAGGGCCCACCCAAGCGCAGTCTTAACAGCCATCGGGCAGCCTCGTGGTCCTCTCAGCGGAGGACGGAGCGACACGATCAGGTCAGCGTTGTCCGAGCCGATGAGAAGGGTTGGCTCCGCTCCTTCTATCGGGTGTAGGTCTACTCTCCGTAGGTGGGGATATCTTGCGCGTAACCTCTCCAGGGGGTAGTCGTAGCGGGAGAGCGCTAGCTGGTCGGCGGTGAAGACATTCTGAAGCCGATGTCTATCCGACGGCCGCCCCGCCGGGGAGATAGAGAAGTTGATTCTCGCCCCGGTGACCTCTTTAAGGTCGCGACGTATCGTGCGCAGAGTCAGCTTCTCCGCAGTCCCTTGGAGCCCCAACTGGCGCACTGCCCCCTGGAGAAGGATGGTCCGTTCCGACCCGTCGTCTAGAACGGCGTACGTGTCGTACACAGCGTTGTTGTGGTGAAGTCGGACCTTCACCACCTTCAGTAGAACCTTGGAGCCGCTGCTCTGTGGCGAGTCTAGGTAGTAGACAGGGGTTTCCTCTTCCGGTGCGCGACCGGACCTAGGGCTTCTGTTGCCCTCCGTGGACCTGGCGAGGGAGACCTCGTGTAGGATGTGGAGGTGGACCCCCTCACAGCGGTTGCACTTCCTCCTCAAGGTGCAGTTCTTCGCCAGATGGTCGCGCCCACAGTTCCAGCACCTCTTGTGCTCCTCGAGCCACCTCTGCTTGGCCTCGGTACTCAGGTTGTTGAAGTCACTGCACTCATTGAACCAGTGCTCGCTGGGGCAGTACGGACATGGCGGTGGACCTCTCCGTCCCTTTTGAGGGGGTTGAGAGGAATCCTTTCCCTCAGGTCGGGTGGTCCTCTCTCTCCGAGGCTCCTCCTCCGTGTGCAGCACTCCTACTGGGCGTCCTCTGTTCGAGCTCGGCCGGTCCCAGCGGTCTCCCTTCTCCCTCTCCTTCTTCGGCTCAGCGTAACCCATGGCGTCTACGTTGGTGTCATGCACTTCCTCCAGTAGGAACTCCGCGAAGGCAGCCATGCTCAGACCCAACTTCCCGGGGTTACGAACGCGCTGCTGTCGCCGGAACCTCTCCTGCCGGAAGCGTGGGATCTTGCGGAGCAGCCGCTCTACGTTGGAGGTGCTGTTGATCTCGCTGGCGCCAGCTGGGCCCTGCGTCTTCAGCATTCCAACCAAGGTGTGCACGCGGAGCGCGAAGTCATCCAGCGCCCGGTCATCCTTGATGGGGGCCTGCTGTTCGAGGGCTTGCAGTTCAGCAAGGGCGTGGTTCCAGGGACGACCGTAGCGGGCATCCAAGTCAGCGAGCGCTCTGGTGTAAGGTGTCGGTGCGGAGGCATGGGCCAGTACCATGTTGTGGGCTCTGGGGTTCCTCACATGCTGAAGGAGAATCGCATATTTGTAGGACTCTGAGCAGGAGTTGTCCAAGAGCGTGTCTAGGCAGATGCGTAGCTCCACATACTGGCTCCTGTCCTCGTCCTTGAAGAAGGGGAACTTGGGTCCCTCCACCTGGGGGAACATCCTGTAGTGGATCATCGGTGCTGGAGTGACGGTCTGGGTGTCCGGCCTGCATGCATTTTGGTGCACTGGAGGACCTAGGGGTGTGCTACGCTCTTGGGGGATGGCTCCCCTCCCGGGCAGCGACGCTGGCTCCCTCTGGGCCGCGTAGCGGTCGGGTCCCTGGTCCTCTTCCTTCCAGGTGGTCAGCTGGGCCTGCAGTTGGACAGTCATGGCGGGGGTCATGGAGCCATCGGCGGGGGGTTCAGGAGATGGCACTCGAGAGGGCCGTGCGGATGATGCTCTGGAGCTACGGGCCGACGGAGTTCTGCTGATGCACACGTCGCGCATGGTCTGCATCATTTCCTCCATCTTCTCTGCGTGCAGTTGCTCTCTCGCCATCTGCCTCTCCGCCGCGCGTTCCGCCCCCTCCATCTGTCTCTCCGCCGCGCGTTCCGCTCCGTCCATCTGGAGGCGTTCACGTTCTAGCGCCTCCTGGTGCTGGAGGCGTTCACGCTCCATCTGGAAGCGTTCACGTTCTAGCGCCTCCTGGCGCTGTCTCTCCGCCGCGCGTTCCGCTCCGTTCATCTGGAGGCGTTCGCGTTCTAGCGCCTCCTGGCGCTGGAGGCGTTCACGCTCGAACTGGAGTCGTTCCCGCTCTAACGCCGTCTCGGCCTGTTGGCGCTCCCGCTCTAACGCCATCTCGGCCTGTTGGCGCATACATTCGGACAGCGCGGCACTACTCCCTCTGGAGTGCAGGCTATCCGCCCCAGAGGCAGAACTGCCCACGGAAGCCCTGGACCGGTAGGAAGCCACTGAGCGGCAGGAGCTAGGTCTCGAGCGCGCCGTACTGGGAGGCAGATCGTTAAGGCTGAGGCCCTCCCTCTTCCGCCCGCAGGCGCTGTCGGACCGGGCCTCTCCTTCCTGTTCTTCCGTTTCCACGGCAAAACCCTGCGGTTCTGCCATCTCATCCTCAGGCTGGTGCTCTTTGAGGGCTGTCTCAGTGCTAGCCACCCGCGCGCCGGCGGACACCTCGGCCTCTCCGACCACTGTATCCCGTGGAGTGCGCTCCTCGCTACCACTCAGTGAGCTTTCGAGCTCAAGCTCATACTCCTGTAACCTCGGAGGCAACCGCGGGACTCTCTGTGGTCGTGGCTCTGGCTCAGGGGGCGGAGAAGGGGGGGTAACTGTCTGGTCTGGTTGGCTGCGCTCAGCCATGCTATCACTACACTACCGATCCGGCTCGAAGGACCAATTGTAACCAGGGAGTAGCTGAAAAGGACTGTATAATTTAGGAAGGGGCTGGTTATCTAACTAATGGAGCTAAATAGGCAGTGTAGGAGGATACAGGCAGGGGGCGCCAGCAAACCGTTAGACTAGCAGTTAATATCGTTAGCATTAGCATGGGAACTAGCATTAGCATTAGCCTTCAAACAACTAGCATTAGCATTAGCCTTGTACTTAGCATTAGCATACAATTAGCATTAGCATTGGAACTACAAACAACTAACACACAGTATTACATATGAACAACACATTTATTACACAAATGGTATATGTCTATATCTCCCAAAAATATACCCTCCCTCCCAGCCGGCCACACACGCACTCAATCACACACTGACAGTCTCGGGCCTGAACAGGCTTATAGTCCAGGGCTGTGGTGCGCGTTGAGGCCTGGTTGGATGGCATGTGCGTCGATGAAGTTAGCCGACGAAAGGGGGGGTGACGTAGCAACGCGGAGGGAAAGGGCCGTCTTCGTGGTCCACCACGAGGTGAAGGGCCCAAGTCCGGTGGTCCGCGTCGAAGCTCCGCTGGAGTCAGTGTTCGGTCGCAGTCCGCTCGTGGAGGCGACGATTATGTCCAGCTGGCGTCTCGCTTGGTCCAACGTTGAACAGCCGGCTGCTGGCAAGGCGGTCCAACGGGAACACAACTAAACGGGCTACAGTGGTACACTCAATAATCGCTTTCCTGGCGTCCTCAGCTTCTGCACGGTGTGCGTCGTACTGAATCCGCCATCTTGCATTGACTTCGCGTTACTCTCTCTCTCATTTGGTCTCTCTCGTTCTGATGCTCACCACACACTGACTCGCGGACTACTTCCGTTTCTTATATATACCACCACCGAACGTAGCATCCGGGTCACGGACACACCCCGGATATACTACGTCATCAAACATATGCATAAACATTACAAGAATAATACATACACTTCATAAAACGTACAGAAATAGTATAGAAAATAACAAAGAAATAACTGGGGCAAAATAGGGCTGGTTTGGGGAAACTAAACTGGCACTAAACTGTGGGCCTTCACAACAGTCTGTGTTTTAAAAAAAATTAATCGGGGTATCGAGGTACTATTAATTCATCTACCCACACCAAGTAGCTTCACAGCATACCTATACAGTACACATTACATGACCGCATAATATAAGTTCACATAGCTATCTGAAACAGGAATTCAATGGTGTAGACTAGTAGGCTACTGTAGATGTCAACCTGACATCTTCAATTGTGGATGGAGCAATCATCTATTTTAACGGTTTGACAGTCAAGGGCAAGATATGAACATCACCATCAGCCAGCCACTACACCTATATAGCCCACAGCTGCCACTATACACATTATTAGCTCTACGAATTACTGCATGCATGATTTATTTCCGTGTCATGCCACATAGCTACACGGCCCATCTCACATACAAGACGCCTATAATACATAATAATAACAATCGAGCATGTAGGCACAATATGTCCAGTTGTATCTTGTAGAAATTGTGGAAGCAAGGCAATCAATATTGGTAGAGCATAATGTAATCAGCCTGCCTGGTCCGACTCCGTAACAATTGAGAATGGAATGTTGTGGTGCGACAAAATCGCATCGCACGCCGTGTGCATTGGGATGAGATTTTATCATAGACTTCAATGGTGTGAGTTGAGAATCGAATTTTGTGGTGCGACAAAATCGCATCGCACGCCGTGTGCATTGCAATTGAATGTTGTCCTGCGACAAAATCGCACGCCGTGTGCATTGGCCTTAAGAGTTAAGTGGCAGTTGGCGGTTGCTATGACAACATGGTCTAGCCCAGGGGTCGGCAACCCTAAATGTTGAAAGAGCCATATTGGACCAAAGAAACAAAAAACGAATCTGTCTGGAGCCGCAAAAAATGAAAAGCCTTATATAAGCCTTATAATGAAGGCAACACATGCTGTAAGTGTCTATATAAGCTATATTAGCCTACTATCAAAATTACTAAGTAGGCTACAAATACATAAGCCTTAGCACATATGCAGGGCTTAAAGTGGGAAAAAATCCTGTGCCTGAAACTTTTTCTTGGGGAGGGGGGTCACAGTTTGAGATATTGGGAGAGCGGGTACAGAAGACAGCTTCTTGTCTCAATGTTTAAATGCATTAAAACTATTTTATAGTCAATACAAAATATATGTCTCAATGTTAAAATGCATTAATACTTTAAATGAATGTGCAACAATACTATGTGCAATATGACAACCCTTGTGTACATAAGGTTCAGATATAGGAAAAGTTAGGATATTTATAGCATAGCATAGAGTACAGCACAGTGTTTTATTGTATAGTATCAGTGGCGGGCGGTGCATTTCACACCTAGGCCTTCAGTGATGTCCGACACATTCCTACCTGAATTATTCTACCTCTTAATACCATCGTTATGACGCCATGGCTCTAGAAACTAGACAGAAACACAGTATAACCGGGCGTTGCATCACCTTAACATAGTCAGACAAGTACAACAGAGTTATATTAATATTTCCGAAGCATTTTTAATCAATAAATCCGCATTTACAATGAAGAGTGTTAAACTAACATCTTTAAGATCGCTACATTACCCACGTCTGTCGTCTCGTCCACCATAATAGCGACAAAGGGTGCCTTTTTAATCTCCATTTTGATCTCTTCTCCCATCACTTGAGCAATAGCAAAAATCAGGTCGTTTTGTATTTTGCCTGACGTCCCAGTAAACACTTTGTTTGTGGACAGGTGGTAATGTAAATCTGGGTTGTTTTCAGCCAGAAAAGAAAGAAGCTCAATGTAGTTTCCTCTGTTCGTGTCCCCTAAATGAAAGTTATTGTTTACCCAAAAACAGGACACAATCGATCAGTATTATCGATCAGTCAACGAAAGCTTTCGTTGTGATGCTCCGTTTCCCTGCGCACTTTCAAAAGTTTCACATCTACCGGCATAGTTACTCATCTCAATAGTGAATATCAATAGTGCGTATCAATAGTGCGTATCAATAGTGCGTATCCAATCAAAAGACGTGCTGGGTGCTGACATCATTGAGCCTTACAGCAGGCGCCGTTGTTGCTTTTGCTCGCATCTACGTAGGTTTACTAGGTACGCCACAGGTTTTCTCGTTCCAACGTTAAGTTACAGGTCGAATCCGCGGCACCGTTTAATGTGCAGGCGGACAGATTTTTGAGCCCCCTAGCAACACATTTTGATTGGATAAAAGCTCTAACATAAAGGCCAGCCCTCCAAATCTCAATCGGAGACTGGAAGCAGCGCAACCAAGAGGAAAGCTATGAAATGAAGAGAATAGACTATGGGGAATCATTAATACATATTTGTGGAAAAAATTTATTAAAATAAAATGTATATTCTGATGATGTTTAGGCCAGCAGAGAAGGCCTTGCTGGCCCTGACGGCACACCACTGTATAGTATAGTAGTATAGTAGATAGTGTACGTAGCCTTATTTATGTAAACCAGCTCTTTTCCCTTTTTTATTTTACCCTTGGCCCTCGTGTTTTTAGTCTTTTTCCAAGCACCAGGGGAGCCCCCCCTCCTAAATGTCGTTGTATGGTACCTGTACTGTATTACAGTTTTTCTCAATTGCTAAAACACATTTCACAAAACTTTCCTCCATTTTCCCAAAACTCTAAACACAACACACTTTTCTAAAGCTACATAAGCAAAACCACACCTTCTCTCTTCAAAACTCAAACTCAAACCCTACCCCTAATCCTAACCCTAACCTTACTGTAACCCTAGCACCTAACCCTAGTTTTCCCACATGTATGATATCTCATGCATAAAAATAAATCTGCGCTCCCTGTCTAACGTTATATCTAACATTACATATTTTACATTACAGTAAGGCTGATTTTGCATGATAGTCATGCATTTTTAGATATCTATTTCCCCCCTTTAAATGGCATATGATGTCCGAAATGTTACTAAAGTTCAGCCGCGAAGTTGTTACACTGTTGTCCTATCGAGTTTTAAGTAAATAAAGGTTTGAAAAATGTTACCGTATTCCCACATGTACCGTAACATGTACAATACTGTACTGTATCACAACTCAATGCAAACACTACAGAGGATCCATTACACACAACAATACTCACTGAAAACAATGTTCAGGGTGTGATGTTTTTTAATTTATTTATGGAACTATACCACACACACGCACACACACACACACACACACACACACACACACACACACACACACACACCACAATCATTTGCAACAAGTGTCTTACATTTTGAGTCGTTATGTTTAATGAATGAAGCCAGGTGTGTTCATTGTGTTAAAATTTTGCTGACTGTGGCAAGCATTTTGCATCACATGAGCTTTAATTTGAGAATTTGACATTTTGAGCAGAGTTTTTTGCAACTTGTGTTTTAGCAAGACAAATGTGTTTAGACTTATGAGAAAAGGAGGATTGTGTTTTGTGAATTGTGTCTTCATGTGAAATGTGTTTATGGTTTTGGCAAATGGGAGCTAGTTTTATTAAATGTGTTTAGAGAACTGGTCATTTGGTTTAGAGAATTGGCTTTTGTGTTTTAGCAATTGGGAAAAACTGTAATGACAATAAAGACCATTCATTCATTCATTCATAATACTGTTTTATACTTAATAAAAAAATAAAAAAATTAGATGTCTTTAAAAGGCCAAACGGATTGCATCACTTATTAAGCCACTATCACTATAACAATACAGAATAAAATATATACATGTCTTTAAAAGAACAAACTGATAACTTATTAAGCCACTATCACTTATATTCTCCTTCTTGGCACCACGTCCCATAAGGCTTCCCGTCACTACTCAGGGTTTTTCCTGGCTCAAAATGAGGCGGAGGTGGTACCAGTGGTGTTTGACATCGGGGGGGACCCATGAAGCAGGGCTGTCTGGGGGTCCTTAAACGAGCATCAAACACTTAATTTCTTGCATTCTGGTGAATTGATATGCACCAATTTGTGCCCTTTCGCCATCAATTTATGGTGGAAATGTCATTATATATGTAAAGGAAAAAACAATATTCAGGCACCAGATGGCCATTCAAAATATAATGTAATATAATGCAACATAAGGCTCTCAGGCATTCTGTACTTTCAAATATGTATTCTCCTTGAGCAGTCAACATCAACTATCAGCTGTTTCGCTAGCAAACACGAAAGCTAAGTTATTTGTGAAACAGCGCCCCCGCCACCACGTCGGCGCAATTGCAGTTTTTTTTTAATTCTCCCGCGCCGGAAATCCGGCACTGTGCCGGAGTACTTTAAGCCCTGCATATGCATACCAGGGTTTCCGTTAACCGGTAATTACCGGTCTTTGTCCGGTAAAATCTATTTAAGTCCGACAAATTGAAATCTCTTCGGTCATAATGTCCGGTGAAAATAATTCCCTCTAACCACAATTTGAATTCGCTAAAGTTGAATTGTCACATTCTGATTCCTTCTATATTAAAAAAGACGAATATATAGGCTATATTTCTTTTATTATTATATGATTTGACGCCGGCATGAAGATGACTCCGCGAAACAGCGGTGGCAGGGTTGCCAGATGGGATTTTACAGCCTAACCAGTCTATTACCGCTAAACCCAGTAGCCCATTCGGCGATAACCCGGCCCATCTGGCAACCCTGCTTTTAACCTGCAAACGTTGCAGCTCAAAGTGCACATAGCGAGCGAGAGGTAAACATGGCAAGACAAAGTAAGCTTAACAATAAGCTGCACTCTCAGCTACAAGTTGCATTTCACATGGCAAAAAATGGCATCGCATGTCATCAGTATGTGGGACTGACTGAGCTACTGAAAGCAGTTAAGTTCATTTAAAGCCTATTTATTTTCAAAGAGTTTTATTCTATTTTATTTTATCTGATAAAAGGCATATGAACGGAAATTAGGCTAGCCTATGTGTCACGCCAGAAGCCTACATGTAACTTCTTGCACTTTTCAATACAATGTTATACATCTAGACATTGTGGTATTTCTTTATACGTATCCCAGCCTGCCTATCAATCGTTTCTCAATAAACAGTTATGTTCTCCTCATTGTCATACTCGCGAGTCCGATTAAGATATAGAAATGACGTTGTTTTATTGATAAAAAAGGGTCAAACTGGAAAGAGAAAATAGAAAACTCACATTAATCCCAAACAATTTAACAGACTTCAGTTAACGTAATGTGGAGTCCGTTCATTGATCGATGCAGTCTGTTCAGTTCCCAGTGTGGCGCGTTCAGCGCTGGACATAATATTATGGCATAGCGCATGCGAATCATGAAAGCCTATATTATATAGCTCGCATCTAATCGTATCGGATGAGAAATAGACATTAAACGGCATATACTGTATTAGGGATGCTCCGATTTATCGGCCACCGATTGAAATCGGCCGATTTCACTCCAAATGACTCGATCGGTGATCGGCAAAAATGGCCGATCGCAAAAGCCGATTTTTTTTTTTTTTTTTTTTTTTTTTTCTGGGGAAGACAGATAACTGAACAGAAAACATAGGAGGACGTAACAGTATGTAAACCATGAAGGCCACGTTTATGATGTCTTTTATACAGCCATATCGACTGACTTGGGCTTCAGGCCCTAACTGGGTGATAGGCCAGACTTTTACTATGCCATAAAAATGGGTCTGCGTTTGCTTGGTGCCTAATGGATCAAAACTTTTGTCTAAAAAGCCAAAAATATGTAGGCTATCCAGTCAGTAGGCCTACAGTTATGTATTTTAAAAAAAATCGGTATCGGTATCGGTTGATCTTGAGGAAAAAAATCGGTGATCGGTATCGGCCCCAAAAATCCAGATCGGAGCATCCCTATACTGTATAGGCTACACAACAGTAATCACCGCGACAAACAGCTATATTATATTTTAATATGATGACCGGAATTTCTCACGTTTGTCCGGTAAATTGAAATCTTCCCGGACACGTTGACCGGCACAATTTTTTTCTAACGGAAACCCTGATGCATACAACCGAATGCAAACGTATTGTGCTTTACAAAAGTTAGACACTAGGATAGCGTAAAGGGGGTCTGGGGGGTTCCCCCCCAAAACATTTTTAACAGAGTAGATGCAATTTCGTGTATTCTGGTGCCTTTTAACAGGTGGGTTGATACTTTTATCTGGCTATACTAGCATGAGAAAAAATATGTTTGTAATTTCATCCGGAGGAAGTGAGCAAACCAAGAGATCAGCCAAAAAATCGACAAATCTACAGACTGTAGACTACAGTACACCAAATGAAAACTAGCCTCCCTCGTCCTCTTTTCACTATTTACTATCTAAACCATCGTTTCTCAACGGGGGCGTTCAGACAACACCGGGGGGCGCTGGAACAGATATTTTAAAAAGGGGGGCGTTGATGTGTTCTTGGGGGGCGTTCGCACATTAAGTATTTTTCTCATGAAAAACAGCTGTGTTATTACGGGCACATTCGTAAATGCACGAACGCTGAATGTCGATGCACGATGAACGGTCAGTTCGCTCGGAAAAACCGTGTTTCGGTCGACTGTTCGACCCTGCTGGCTGCCTGTCCCGCCCTAATGCGAGCCACGGCCGCTGCTATTGGTTGATAGAACGACATGTAGAAATGTGATTGGCTGAGCGGGAAGCCTTTTCTAAAAAGCTGCTAGTTTGGTTGCAGTGCGCCGTAGAGCCCTACACGTGCCCATCTCTGAGCGCTCTGAACTTGGCCGGGCTCTGACGCAGACACAAAAAATAAAAGTGAGAGTGTCATCAAGAAAATGGAGAAGCTAAAAACTCAGCTAGCAAAGGCAGAGCTTTTGATAGTTTCCAATGTGTCTGGGTAAGCTGCATTGTAGAAGAATCTTGACAGTTCATGTACAGTGCAGAAATTGCAATACTATGCTACGATAGAAAGAACCCCGGTTCATCCCATCTGTAACATCATGTTGACCAATGCCCAACTTCTATGAGTGTTTTCCTTGTAGGCTATGCTTGAGTGACATATGTTTCAGTTTGTGGGCTCATTGTAATTGTTGCGTTCGCTTCGTTCGCTTCCTTTCAATACAGCTTATTTAATTTAGTTAAAATGAGTGCTAATGAATGAATGAATGGTCTTTATTGTCATTGCTATAGTACAGGTACCAAACAACGAAATTTGGGAGGGGTGGCTCCCCTGGTGCTAGGAAAGAAAGAAAAAAAAAAAAAAACACAAGAAGGGAAGGAGCTGGTTTACATAAATAAAGGCTTTGTACACTATCCACTATACTGTACAGATAGACGACTAGGGTACCATATACCACCATACCAGAACATCACAGCAGGAACAACCTATCTCAAAAAAGCGATCTTAATAAACCAGTCCTGAAAGTTCTCTGTCGCTTACCAATAATCAAACCTAGAGAAATCAGCTACGAATGTCCCCTCCCCTCGCAGGTTCATCACAGTATATTACATAAATGTATTACTGTTAAGTGTTGTTGTGGATGTTATCCCTAGTGCCATTCTGAGGTTAGCATTGCGATGTGTTTGCAAACTAAAATACGATCGCTTTTTTGTGATATGTTGCTCCTCTTGTGATGTCCTGGAAACGAACGCATCAGCTGCAGCGTCTTTTGTATTGATCAGCTGTCAGCTGTGTTATTACGGGTACGTTCGTAAATGCACGAACGGTCAGTTCGCTCGGACAAAACCGTGTTTTCAGTCAGAGCGCCCATCTCTGAGCGCTCCCAGAGCGCAGAGCTCTGAACTTTGGAACTTTGTTATGTTTTGATATGAGAAATTCGAAGTGGTCAGTTTATGAAAATAATACCATAGAATACTAAATAAAATATTAAAATAATAGCCCCCTAGCGTTTGCCGCCATATTGTGACACCACCCACCCCCCCGGCCCCCCCAAAGTCCAATCAAAAATGAATAAATATTAGCATCATAAAACAGCAATTTGGAGAAATGCACCACCAGCACACTTAAAAAAAACTAACAATGTTAGTTGTAATGTACAGTTCTGCAGCCTACTGTTTGTTCTGCATCGGACATGTGTGAAATTGCTGCTGTTCCGTAGCAGTCTGTTTGTATTCTCTGATGTTGTCTGAGTTTGTTTAACACTCAGAAACAGCATTTTTATTCACATTCACATGGCTTTTCTGCTCTCTGGTAAACTAATGATAATGATATTCCAACTGCCCAGTTAAATCCAATCTATTATTTGACATTCAGTGACATGCTTTTAAAATGATATAACACAGAATATTAGTCAACATTAATATCTAGGGAAGAAAATAAGCCTACTTTTTTTGATGGGGGGGCGGTAAGAGGCCTGGATAATGGACAGGTGGGCGTTGGCCCAAAACAGGTAGAGAAACACTGATCTAAACCCTCTCAGACCCACAGGAGCGCCGGCGCTCCCAAATATCATACCTTCTTTAGAAGTTCATAATTCTGAAACGGTTTGAGCTAAAGACAAGCCGATTTTTGCATTTAAAAGTAGGCAAATAGCGCTCCCTGGGAAGCTCCCGTTCATCGATGTGCGTCGGCGATGTCCGTCTATAAATCTAGCCACAAAGTTGTAGACAATGTGGATAGTTTCTTTCTTTGCCTGCCGCAGTACTTCGTCAATCCCTGTGGATATAGGTCTACTCTTGAAAAAAAAACGTCACATCCAGTCTCGTGTTGGGTCCAGTCAAAATGTATAATACTAGTCATGTGCCAACATATCCGAATCCTATTGGCCCACGTACAACATTACAGCGTAAGCAGGGAGTTGTAGTTCAAGGAGAGAGACCGCGGCAACGTAAAAAATAAATGATCGTTGTTAATTTCCATATAATTTGTGGTCAAAGCCACAGGGAGCCACTGAAGATGGGCAAAAGAGCCGCATGCGGCTCCGGAGCCGCGGGTTGCCGACCCCTGGTCTAGCCAGACTTGCTTTTGTCTTTGGCTAGCTCTTTTTTTCTCCACAAAAAGTCTCTGTCTGTGTAAACCGTATAATAGAAGCAACGCGAGTTGGAACTCCTACTCCTTCATACGATCCCTCAAAAGCCATATTTTTAAAAACTTGCTTTTAATCTTTAACTAGGCTACAGTATTTTTGTTGTTGTTTCTACTGATTGTGCTTTTGTTTTTTTCTTGTTAATTTTTTTTTATATTCTTGTTCTGTCCATGGAATGTTGTGTATTAGAATACTGAGAAAAAGAGCTATTATTATTATTGTTGTTATTATTATTGTTGTTGTTATTGTTATTATGATTATTTTTATGAGTTGTATTATTGTTGTTGTTATTATTATTAGCATTATTATAGTTATTATTATTATTATTATTATTAGTAGTAGTAGTAGTAGTATAGCTATTATTATAACAGTATAGGCCTATACTACTATGGTTGAGGTGTGATATACCTGTGAAGGAGATGCAGCTGTCCTCATCCCCCGTGCAGCTCAGCTCGTTGGTGCAGTCCGCTCCGATGCACGTGTAACACTTCTTCCCGTTAGCAGCGGTGCTGATGGCACCTGGAGGAGAGAGAGACGAGAAGGCTTTAAAACGCACGCGCGCACACACACACACACACACACACACGCAGGCAGGCAGGACAGGAACAATCACATACACGCACGCAGGCACGCATACAACATATCTAAGACAAAAAACATGATAATTGATTTTAGAAGACATGCCAACAAACACGAAGCCACATCGATAAAGGGACCGACACAGGAGTGTGTGCACTTTTACAAAGTATTGACTCAAAACCGAACGCTGAAGCAAACTTTTAGTTTGAGGAAACTGTCAAAACCATGATGACCCGTGCTATTCTACCGTGCTTTTGTTTAATCGATTAAAAATAAAATAAAAATGTCTTTGATGTCATGGTTCGGAAACCTGTCCTTTTAAAGAACAGAAACTCTCCTTTAAAGAACAGAAACTCTCCTTTAAAGAACAGAAACTCTGATTCAAAATGTGACGTAGACGGATGCATTTCGCGTCCAGGGTTGCGTCCAGGGTTGCCAGGTGGGGCGGGCTACCGCCGAATGGGCTACTTGATTTTGAGGTTATAGAAAGTTTAGGCTGTAAATTGTCAATCCCATCTGGCAACCCTGTGCGCTTTCAGCCTCGTCAAACTGCGTCATACAAACCCGTCATACAGCTGTTGTTTACATTGTCCGATAGCCTGGGGACCGAAAGCTCACAATAAACATCGTTTTTTGCACAGATTTGAGTGTGCAGATGCTGCTTTTTTGCACTCTATTTGATACTCTTCAGCTGCAGCACCCCAGCTAAGTCTGATCACGGATGAGCGGTGGTATTTTCACTATACTGGGAATCTACATGGTGAAATGCATTCTTAGACAAGGCTACGTCGTCATGATTACACATATGCCACTTGAAATGCATGAAATCCAAGTTTATTTGTGTCTTACACACATGTTCACCTAGTATTTGACTGCTTGTAACCAATCACGAATGATCCCAGTATTGTAGCTTAAGACGGACAAGTTGGTTGTAGTGCTTGTCCACGATATGTTATTGCTCATATATATTTATTTTAATCATGTTATTTTACCAACTGCAGAGCTGCCAAGTCTCACGCATTCGCCGTGAGACACACGCATTTCAACCAGTTCTCACGCTCTCACGCCGCATCTCTATTTCTCACGGCGAGAAATAACAATTTGTTTTACGGGACTTCCTTGAAAGAAAGCTACCGTTTCGTGGCATTTTTCTGCACGCGCGTTAACTTGAGTCAGCAATCGAAGCGGCAGGCGAGCGCTGATGGAAGAACCTGTGTTCACGCGAGCTGCAAGAACGTAGCAAGCAGTGTTGCCAGATTGGGCTACTTTTGGTCACACTGGACGGGTGGATTCGGCAGCTTTTAGACCGGTTGGGCTGGACATTGTCAATTCCGTCTGGCAAACGTGGTAGCAAAATATGTGCATACATTACAACATCATATCTGGTAGCCTACTGGACTGGGTTGCACCAATTTGGCGTAAGTTATTACTAAATGCAGGCATTTAGTAGTTACTAAACCCCTAGTTGTTACTAGTTAGTTTCAAACTAGTTGTTTACTCATTTTGGTTGCACCACGCCAATCTTTTGCCAATTAGCTAGTAAATACTCCGTTTTGTAATTTTTTTCTGTTTCTCTACTGTAACATAACCAGGTAGCCTACATGGTACATTAATAATAATTACAATTTATGAATGAATGAATGGTCTTTATTGTCATTGCTATAGTACAGGTACCAAACAATGAAATTTAGGAGGGGTGGCTCCCCTGGTGCTAGGAAAGAAAAAAAAAAAAAACGAAAAAAACAAGAAGGGAAAGGAGCTGGTTTACATAAATAAAGGCTATGTACTAGGGGTGCAACGGTTCAGTTGGCCCACGGTTCGGTACAGTTCGGTATTTTGGGTCACGGTTTTCGGTACGGTTCGGTTCAGAAACAAATTCTACTATTTATTTACAAACTGTTACTTTACTTTATTTTGCTTATACATAATATGGAACTTAAACATACGCATGTATATGTTATGTATATAATGTACATATAATTGTATATAAACAAAAAACACTTTCAAATGTCCAAAAATAAATAAACACTTTCGAAAGTAAAAGTGCACTTTAGCCTTGACAGCTGGTAGCCCTTATACAAACAGGAGGAAAACAAATTCACACTACAAAAGTAACACTTTCCACATAGCGTTCCAACATGTCATGTGTTGTATTCCAACGAGTTGCGACATCGTGGATTAATTTGTGTTTTGGTAAGTCTAACATATCTTGTTTAATTGTCAGAATATGGTGGGCTGTGGTGCTTTTGTGGAAGAAAGTGACTGCATGTCTGATCTTACCCAGGAGGCGGGACACCGCGGTTATTGCCACTGCCTTCTTGGCGGCGAGATTTACGACGTGCGCAAAGCAGCCGATCTGTGGCCCCAGTCCACCAGCTTCATGGATCGCATTTACGATATTTGCTGCGTTGTCTGTTGTTACGGGAATTGTTATGTTTGGCCTCTCCAACTTCCACTCAGTCACTGCATTTGTTAGTTCCTCTGCCAGGTGCGCGCTGGTATGGCTTTCGTATAGTGGACGAGTTTGCAGTACTGTGCTCTTCATCTCCCAATCCGGTGACATGTAGTGGACCGTGACAGTGAGGTAACTCTCCGTTGCCCGGGAGGTCCAACCCTCCGTAGTCAGTGCAAAGCTCTGTGTTTTTGCCAAATCGTCTTCAATGCCTCTGCGCGTTGTTTGGTAAATACCGGGGATTATTTTGGTGCTGAATGATGTACGGGAGGGGACACTGTAATGGGGCTCGAGAGTTTTTATCAGATTTCGAAAACCCAAATCTCCAACCACCGAAAAGGGCTGCAAATCCTTTGCAATGAACATCCCCACTGCATTGGTTATTTTTTTGTGTTTCTCTGAAGTGGTAGTGTACGTCTGTCCGAACGCATCAGAGAGAGACTGCTGTCTGCTCACTGACGCTACCTGACTGGCTTTCCTGCTCCCAGTCAGTGTTATCGTTGAGTGGTAGCGGCGAATATGCTGGTTCATGTTAGAGGTGCAACCATTTGCATATGGCACACGCTTTAAGCAGAGCTTGCAGACAGTAATATTTCTGTCCACTGTTTCCCCCCCCTTATTGTCGTATTCAACGGGAAAAGCAAAATGACCCCACACCGCAGACTTGTAGGAATCCGGGGCTTCCTCAAACTGTTGCGGCGCTCTCAGAGCTAATTTACGAACGCAGCCAAATCGCAGCATAAACCGAAAACCGTCACGGTTCACTAGTGAATTGAGCCGTGGAACGCAAACCGTACCGTCCGTTAAAAAAACGAGAACCGTTGCACCCCTACTATGTACACTATCCACTATACTATACTGTACAGATAGACGACTCGGGTTGTCATATTGCACATAGTGTTATTGCACATTCATTTAAAGTGTCGCAGTTTGCAGGCTTGAAATGTACATATTTGTGCCTCAGCATTACACCTGATGTTTTCAATACAATACAAATACAACAATTGGGGGTCCCTCCCAAAAAATTTGGGTGCGCTGTGCGCGCACAAGATCAACCACCAAGCCCTCATTCTGACCCAGGAAAAACCCTGGTATGTAGCCTACTGTATAACATGATGGCCATCTATGAGCAATGCACTGTATATAACATGATGACCAATGGTCTTTCTGCTGCTGACCAAGGGGCTGAGTCCTGTTGATGGGGCCCAATTTTCTTTTAGAGTCTGTCGGCTGTTTATTAAGATTTCATAAATATGATATATTGTCAGAATTTTGGTCTTGTTTTATAAAATGTAAACATGTAAACATGTAATGTTGCAGGAAACTAGCACAAATAATTGGGTGGGAGAGAGGGGCCGCCGCTGCCAAAACGTGCACAGTTTTGGGTCGCTCCACCGCCAAATCTCACTCCAAACTTTTGGTGAAACTTGGCAGCCCTGCCAACTGTTAAGACAACAATATAGTAAGCTAGTTACTTGAGCTAGCTAAAGATATTAGCCCCCCAAATCATTTTACAACGTGTTGTAATTATGTTACGATATTTCTGTCGAACTCCGTAAGTGAAGGTAAGCAACGTAGGGTGTGTTAGAGTAAATTATTCAATAATGGCAGCCTGTTTCGTTTCAAGATGTATAAGAAAAGATATTTAATATTCTTCTGCAGAAGGAGGAAGTTTACAGGTCCGTCAGACGCATCTGAACGTTTCAATGGTTCCTCCCAAAAGTGACGATCATTCATTATATGTCAGTATTTATACAATCAGATTTCCACAGGTAAGGGGTCCGCCCTCGGGTGAGGTCCAGACCAATCACGAGCAAGGGGCGTGAGTCTGTACATGGATGAAGATGATTTTGATGAAGGCTAGGGGGGAATCGGCCCCCACTTTCTCCCAGGGAGACAAAGGTGAAAACGGAACACAATAGCCACAAACTGGTTCAGTCTGGTCCCAGAGCACCGGGTCTGGGCAACACAAAAAACCCAAAACTGCTCCAGATGGTAGGGCAATCAGGTCTTTGTAATCATGTAAATGTGTCTATTGTCTTAGCCCATGTCAAGCTTCAAGTAGAGAAACTGGTTCTATTGTGTGACAACAGGAAATCATCTTCTACAGCCCGCTGCAGACATTCAACCCAAGATGATGTTTGGTTCTTAAATGTAGCTTATAACATATAATAATTTTCTCTCACAGGTGCGTTCGTAAAATCGCTTTGAGAGCGCCGGAGCGCACACTGGGTGCAACGTCATAAAGGGACCAGGTAATTTGATTGGACAAGAGGTATTCCATGAGTGCTGAACATATATCCAGGACGAATGTACGAACGCAGCTAGCGAACAGAAGACGCCAAAAATCGTCAGATCAGATATATAAACGGGTTATTTTGGTAAACTGGACACATTTTGGGAATATATGTGCTTACTTTCTCGCCTGAAAACATATTAAAACTTAATAAAATGACATGTTAAGGGCCAATCCCAATTCACCCCTACCCCTTCGTTTTCACCCCTATGGCTTGATTTGCGCGTTCACGTTTAGGGGGAGGGCTATCCCAATTCATATTTCATCGAGCCATGGCTTCATTTCGAGGGCTAACTATGACTTCGTTTCGAGCGATTCCAGGACCAGACTAGCTTCGAAGCCATAGGGGTACGCTACCCCTTGATTCCAGGATGCATTGCGAATCATCTACAGAAATCTTATGTCATTTTACTTTCTCTGTAATTACTTATTAATAAAGATTTGAAAAATTATGATAACCATCTTATTGTCTTAGTTTAATGTCATTACAATGCATTATAGACCTTTTATTTATAACAAGCATAACCAAAAAAATGGGTTCGCTTTTATGTCGGTGCTGTGTCTAACGTTACAGTAACGCAACGCTGCATGACAGTCGAGCATTTCAGAGATGTACAATCATAAATCAATTATTACCTGTGGCGTTTGACAGCGGATGATGGTACGCATATGTAAAGTTATCTGTCAAACGTTCGGCTGACTTGTACATGATGCACATTTTTACCTATTTCCATGTAGCGGCACCCGCAATCTAATCTGAGCAGTTGTTATTATGTAATATTATTAATGGGTTGTATCATTCATTTAAATGCATTATAGACCTTTTCTTTATAACAAGCACAACAACAACAAAACGTTATTATGCCGATGTGCTGTGTGTCTAACGTTACAGGCTGCATGACAGTCGAGCATTTCAGAGATGTACAATCATAAATCAATTATTACCTGTGGCGTTTGACAGCGTATGATGGTACACATATGTAAAGTTATCTATCAAACGTTAGTTTAATGTCATTACAATGCATTATAGACCTTTTCTTTATAACAAGCATAACAAAAAAATCGCTGTTATGCCTGATCACTTCCATTAGACTACCGGAGCACTCATTCACTCGTTCCTCTGCCCCGGCAACTGACCCATAGAAATGTGCGCGATTAACATTTCAGAGACGTACAATCATGAAATAAATTGTGGTGTTTGACAGCGGATGATGGTAGACATATTTAATGTGAAGTTATCTATCTAAAGTTTTCTATCCACAGGCTGATATGTGCATGATAGGCGCGAATTCCCCCCCCCCCCCCTTGGTGGTATAAATTGTATTGCGGCATACCAAAACAACTCGCAATCTAATCCGAGCAGTTGTTATTATGTAATATTATTGATGGATGTGACATTTTTGATGGAGGGCAGTGAGCGGGAGACTCATCAAGGTAGTTGGGGCGTAGTTGGGGCGCTTAGGTGGCGTAGGCGGGTTAAGCGTCGACCATGTAACTGCAGGGTCCCCGGTTCGATTCCGGCCGGGGACATATCCTGCATGTCATCCCTCCTCTCTCTCTCACCCATCCTTCCTGTCATAATCTATACTGTACTGTCAATAAAAAAGAAAAATATGAGTGGGACTGCCCCACTCAGAAAAAAATACTTTAAAAAAAAGGACATGTAGTTAATTAATGCAGTGGACAGCGGCTGTTTCTCCAGCATTCCTGTCACTTCGGATTTCGGAACGTCATAAAATTAAATATGTAAGTCATGCATTTTTCCATGTTTCCCATTGATGGTATATGACGCCGTACATTTAACTAAAGTTCAGCCGTGAAGTTGTTGCACTGTTGTCCTAAATCAGTGCAGACTGGCAGGGTAGGAGCACAGGTCTCATACAGGTTGGAGCGCCGTTATTCTGTCATGGTCTGATAATGAAGCATTGTTTTTTTATATTTGATGACTTGTTTGATCGATTGATAGCGTAAAAGTGAAGTTGTGAATGAGTCGCGAGCGTCAATGCTTTTCTACAATACTCCTGATGACGTATCAGTCTTGAAGGGTTGTCCCTCATCCATGATTTCTCAGGTGTGTTGATAATAAACGAAAAAAGATGCTTATAGCACATGCAACAGAAATAAACACAGCTGAAGAAGGCATTGCGAGATGTGAGAATTTGCCGGCAACATAACGCGTCACCCGTACCGCGTCTATTTAAATCACTGTTGATGACGTAGCCTCCGTGAAGGGCCGTCCCAATTCATAGGGGTAGATTTCAAGGGGTATGGCTTGTGGCTCTGTTCGAAGGCCGTGGCTTCGAATCGAGTCACACTCGAAAACGAGCCATAGGGGTAGAAAAGGGAATCGGGATTGGCCCTAACACTTGTAAAGCCAAAATTACATCTTTTAGCTAATGGAGGTTTAAAATGGAGGTTTAAATTCGCCGCTCCGGGCGAAATGCATTCTGGGAGGCAGTATGCATACTGTGTAAATGGTCGGCTGATTTTCGCATACTTATTATGAATTTAGTAGGCAGTATGCAGTATATACTCATTGAGTATGCTAGTATGCAGTATGCTAGTATACCATTCCGAACACAACCACAGACTTCATCGCTCTATCCCAGACAATTACAAGCAGGATCATTGCTTGGCCTATGTATTTGTATTTTTGTCAATAAATAAAATCAAATGAAGAGAAACGGTCTAGCAGGCTGACTGCTGAGTCACAGCTCAAACGCTCCCCTGCGCACCAGACAGCAGCAGACTGCTCCACATTGGGCATGACTATCGGCCAGGTGCCCATCTCCTGCCCCCAAACTTGCCAATGATGTTTGTAAAATAAAATAAAAACCTGCACATTGTAGGCTATGTAGCTACTAGGATGTAAGGTGTTTTAACTTCACGCATTTTGTAACTTTCGGGCACTGACATTTTGATACCGCCTAAATTCTAGGCTATTTATCCAGCCCAAACCTATAATAATAATAATAATAATAACAATAATAATAATAATAAATGCTATTTATCCAGCCCAACCCGCCCAAATGCTTTTTTGCTGGCCCAGTGTGATCAAAAGTAGGCTAGCCCATTCGGCGGGAACACGCCCCATCTGGCAACCCTGCACATAGACTTTGCACAGTGAATTTCAGCTTCTTCTTTCTGGACCAGGGGCGGCGCTAGGGGGTGGCTACTTGGGCTCAAGCCCCGGATGTTTTCTGAAAAGCCCCGAATGTTTTACTTAAAAAAATAATAAAAAAAACTCTCGTGAGTAACGTGCAGTACCGGAGTCCAACAGAGAGGCAGCAGCTGCGCGACATTAGCCTGCGTACTGCGTAGCCTGCCCTGCCCTGAAGAAGAAGTGATTTCAATCAGTGCCTGACTTGCAAAATTGTAAGGATGGATATCCGAAAGTTGTTTTCAACAAAACAAGCGCCTTGTTGCAGCAGCCGTATCAGCAGCTGACAACAATGACATCACCAGCAGCAGCAGATGATGTTTCAGGTTTGTGAATCTTATTAGAAAGGAGACTGACTCACTGACACTACTTTTCCGGTTTGCTAATGCAAGCTGGCTATCATAACATAGCGTTATGTTATAATGAAAATGAAACATAGCAAGGTACTGTTACGGTACATGGTAAGAAATCAAACAAAGGATAATACTTATACAAATAAAGTGAATAACAGGCTGATAGTCTTTGATATCTGCACTCTGGTTGACTGAGTAACAAGTGAAAAAGAATGATGTAATGTTAATGTTACAGCTAGTAAATATGGAGTAACCACATTAAGTATGCCCTTATGGTAGTCTGTATGTATACAGAACATGACTCAAATCTATCCTAAGATGTAATGCTAACTAACTAAGTTTGTTTAATGTCCCAGGGGGGATTTGATTTCACAGTACTATACACAGGCCAACAATACATGTAATATCGTCATATAACACAGGACAAGACTCTAAATACAATATAAGTGGTGAGCACAGAGTCTGCCCTGATATACATACTGTAACATAACTAGCCTCAGCCCATCAATTATGTAATTCTATACAAATATAAATGATGGTGACTGACAGGGAGCTACGTGTGCTGACCTCCCTCTGTGCCCAGAACCACCACAATTAGTTTGCTTCATTAAAGGGTGTGAATGTATTATGTGTTCTCCAGTGCCTTTTGTCCGCTTTAAGGTGGTGGTAAGTTGAAGGTTGAAGGCACATTTTTCACATTATATTCTCCCTCTGGGCTAAGCCCCGGATCTCCTACGATACTAAATCCGCCCCTGTTCTGGACCAATGTTCATTATAGTCAATGTTCATTGTTCTATTCTGTAATCTTGTTTTCAATCATTGTAAAGCGCTTTGAGTTGCATCCGTGTACGAAAGGCGCTATATAAATAACGTTTCACTTCACTTCACATAGTCCAACGTGCAGAACAACACGGTATAAAAATTGCACACTCCATCACTCAGATAAACAATCTTGTGTCAACATGGGTGTGTCGTTTACTGCGATAAACCAATCTACCTACGGGTAGCTGAACACACATACGCACGCACGCACAAACACACGCGCGCGTACACACACCACATAGTAAGCGCTGATTCAGTGATACATTTAAGTCAAGTTAACTTACCAAAGGCAGGGCCGGAGGCGGAGTTGCACAGATCGGTGTGGCAGCATTTCGTGTTGATGTACACCGCTGTGATCCCATAGTTAACGGACGCTTTTGTGCACTGCTCCGCCGTCAAGCACAACTTCATGTTCATGTCGGTCACCACAGAACCAGCTGCATAAGAGAGGGAGATGTCAATGGGTGCGTTCGTAAATTCGCAGATAGACGTTAAGCACAATGCTATTATTTGTTTTTGTTTGGAAAAGCTTATATTGTCCTATTTCACATTCGATAGAGTAGCCTATTAGATATAGCCTATATAACCTATAATATAGCCTATAGCCTCAAATAAAACATAAAATCTATAACATTTAACAAAACAAAACAATTAACAATCAAGCACTAAGAAGACTAGGTCCCTGCATGCAATCGGTTATTTATTCTCATGTATTCTGTTGAATGAAAAAAAAAAAACATATTGAATGTTTATTGTCTCACTCTTCGTCATCATTGTCGTTGCGCCACATTGGGTGGATCCGGGACAGTCCTTCTGCGTGTCCGTGCACGCTGCAGAGCCTCTCGGAATACACTCATAACATCTCAGTGAATGTGCTGAGAAGATAAGTTTACATCACAGATCAATACGGGCCATGAAACAGGTTCAGGCCGATTCCGTTTTTATTGGCAGCCATTTAGAACTTAGCGGACACACTGAATATTTTCTACGACATCAACAATCTAGAAAGTTAAGTTAATGGATTTACTTACATTTTTCTTTCTTTCTTTATTTTTAACTTTTTAAAAAAAATATTTCATGATTTAAACATTTAATCATTGATAGGCTATAGTTACTGTTTCAAGTAGCCCCATTAATTGATAAGCCTAAACATATTTGAAAAGTAATAAAATATATATGGCAAAAACAGTGGCACTCAGAACTACATATATGCATATATATATATATATATATATAGATATAGATATAGATAAAATATCAATAATACCCAGCAAATAAACGATTAATTAAAGAGACATCCAGTTACTTATAATCATATCAAGACTAAAAACATATCAAGACTAAAAACATATCAAGACTAAAAACCCATCTTTTTAATATTGCCTTTAAATGAAAAACATATTAAATTATGATTATAGAATGATTGGAGCACTTTGAGCTGCAACGTTTGCAGGAAAAGCGCTATACAAATACAAAGTTAATATTATTATTATTATTATTATTATTATTATTATTATATCAAATCTGTACAACAACAAACACAAAATAAATGAGTTTACCGTTGTGGAGCAACACGCTCCCGAGGATGAGGAGGATCAGGTGCATGTTGAGAGCTCGTGCGGAGGGGGGTTACAATGAGTCGGGATTCTCCAGTTACAGTATTTATCTCTGAGGGGTGGAGAAACTGAGTGCACCATGTGCACGCGCGCGCGCACTGGATATGCTTTGGCAGGATACAGGTCGACAGATGTTAGCAACATGATATATGATATCAATAGTGATAGAATGCGTGTGTGTGTGTGTGTGTGTTTGTGTGTGTGTGTGTGTGTGTTTGTGTGTGTTTTCAAAAGCTCAAAAGTCATGACCATGTTCTAGAGAGAAACAGAAAGTGCGAGCAGGACCTGACAAAGTTCTGTCTGGACTGAAGCCAACACATGGATTAGAGAGGTATGTGTTGGAGCATATCACTGTGCATGCATACAAACATACACACACACACATACCTACATACATATTACATACCTACGTACCTACCTACCTATCTACCTACCTACCTACGTACCTACCTACCTAAATAAATACATACCTACCTACATACGTTATCCAATAATGCGTTGTCCATGTGTTGAATAGAAGTGATGATAGTTGAGTATGGTTGAAGTCTGCAGACTAGTTACTGCTCCTAAATAGTGTTACTTTATTAGATGACTCAGTGTTGCTTCTGAAGAGTCCGGAGGGAGCATGACTATGGGAAAGTGAAAGAGGGGAGCAGTGCACAGCAGAAAATGAACACACTCCCCTGAAGTTGCGTCAACACAGTAATATGGTTTGTGGGTATACAATGTGACAAATTGAATGTTAACAAGCTGGTTAATATCAGAATAAAACGTGCAGACTGCAGAATGAGTGTTTCTGGTTTATTTTATGAAGCTGGTTCACATGACCAAGGTCAGGCTAGTACTGTATTTACACTGTGTTGCCCAGTCAATAAACATGTTTCCTTATGACTTCTAACCTTTCTTGGTGTAGGTAGGGGCCCGAACAATGACTCAAGCCCAGGGGCCCCCACTAGGTAGGGGCTATGCTTGGGAAATGGAGTTCAATATAAGATCTAAAGAATTAGCCTACTTGTTGTGAGTTTGATTTCAGAATTTAGCAGTTGGCATTGTTTCTCATGTTTTGGTCTGGCCTATTTGTCCTGAATGTGCCTTATAGCATACTACTGGTTATACTATGCTCTCAATAACGTTGTGTGGATTGTTGTCGGCACTCTGAATTCATCAGCGATTGTAGTGTGTCAGTTGCGTGTGCGTGTGTGTGTTACATTTGTGTTCCAAATGTCTACATTCGATTCTAGTCAGTCTGGTTATCTCAAGCTTTTTATGTTAACAATCCGTGTTGATGTTGCGTTTGGAAATAGGGCTGTTGTGTCACAAATGCCAGGGCTGTTTTTTGATCCCAGTCCGCCCCTGGTTACAATATACATTTTTTGCTTGAATATGAAAGAGATTCTCCGAACTAATGCTATAAATGGTTCAAGGAACCCTATAACATGTAGCATTGTTAAACATATCAATGAATTGACTCCAAAGCAGTTACATGAATGTAGTTTTTATTTACATATGACTTTGCTTTTGTCCAGCTCATCTCTATCGTCACATTTTTTAAATCCAAAATGCACCCAGACATCTGACTTTAAGCCTGGTGGTGACTTGAGTGTCCCTGCCATCGCCATGTTTTTAGATGTTAGTGTTGAGACCTCACGTTGCGTGAGATATGATAAATTCTTGTAGCGCGAGATCTGGCCACGAGATCTCGTTGCGGGTTGAAGCTGCAAGTAAAAAATTTTTTTTAAAAAAGAAATAAAAAAAAAGATAGATCTCGGGATTTATGAATCGATATATCGCTCATTTAATGAAGATCGATTCAGAATCGGGAAATCGATTTTTTGAACCCAGCCCTACTACCTACACACATACACACATACTGTACATACATACACATACATACATACGTATTACCTATCTATCTACCTACCTACATACATACACACATACACACATACAATATACAGTTATACAGTATAACTTTATCTTGATCCTGAACTCCTCAGTCACTGCCGGTAACAAATATACCCATAACCTGATGCTGCTAACCACTAGACACAAGAGATGATGCGGAAACTGCATTGCATGTGCTCGATTTGCACTAAACTTAATGCTTTGTAGTAAAACCAAATAAACACATTTCCAGCCACTTTCTTTGCTGTATCACTTGAATTCATTGTTGCAAACACAATTATGGATATCAGATAGATTATTTATCCATTAAGGGATTATTTTTGGCCACTTGGTTATAGACCAATTTTGTAGAGTGACTGAGATGATGTTGTACCATCGACTGTGCTTTCTCCTCTCCACTATTCTACTTTGCACATTGTGTAAGTCTCCCCAGGCCTCAGGGTCGCATTCCTGAGCAGTTTTGTTCCTCTCCATTTGTCAATTTATAATGACAACCTGATCCACACAGTGTGTTGATATGCAAATCAGAAGATATAGATTCCAAATTACATGAACTATTATCCTTGCATTAAGTTGGACTCAATTCAACATATTGAGTGATTTGTTGATGACATTTGGGCATTTTAGCTAATGTTGTGTCATTGCAAAAGAGTATGAATACTTATGCATATGAGGTATTTCTGTGTTTCAATTTTAATACATTTGCAGACATTTCTACTTGTTTTCACTTTGTCATCATGGGCTATTGTGTGTGGATTGATAATTGATGACAATTTCTTACATACATGATACACACATACAAACATACATACATACATACACACACACACACACACACACACACACACACACATACATACATACATACATACGTCACAGGGGTTGTGTTTGCGTGGTTTCAGGCTAGTAGAGCCTTGTTGACAGTGTCGGCAAAGACGAGAGACAAGAGACGAGAGACATCTATATCGAGAGATTGATATCTATGACGAGAAATCTATATCCTCCACCATAATCAATAACCAATAAACGATCAGATCCGTCATAATGTTCTTTGCTGAAGAACAGATCCTAAGCCTAACACGAACCCTATGGGGTTGAGCCTTAGACTAAGTACATGGATGGTTGACCTGGTTAAACATGATAGAGAGACCTCAGGTGACCTAGTTAACCCTGGTAGAGAGACCTCAGCTAGTTAACCCTGGTAGAGAGACCTCCCCTAGTTAACCCTGGTAGAGAGACCTCCCCTAGTTAACCCTGGTAGAGAGACCTCAGCTAGTTAACCCTGGTAGAGAGACCTCAGCTAGTTAACCCTGGTAGAGAGACCTCAGCTAGTTAACCCTGGTAGAGAGACCTCAGTTGACCTAGTTAACCCTGGTAGAGAGACCTCCCCTAGTTAACCCTGGTAGAGAGACCTCCCCTAGTTAACCCTGGTAGAGAGACCTCAGCTAGTTAACCCTGGTAGAGAGACCTCCCCTAGTTAACCCTGGTAGAGAGACCTCAGCTAGTTAACCCTGGTAGAGAGACCTCAGTTGACCTAGTTAACCCTGATAGAGAGACCTCAGCTAGTTAACCCTGGTAGAGAGACCTCAGCTAGTTAACCCTGGTAGAGAGACCTCAGCTAGTTAACCCTGGTAGAGAGACCTCAGTTGACCTAGTTAACCCTGATAGAGAGACCTCAGCTAGTTAACCCTGATAGAGAGACCTCAGCTAGTTAACCCTGGTAGAGAGACCTCAGCTAGTTAACCCTGGTAGAGAGACCTCAGCTAGTTAACCCTGGTAGAGAGACCTCAGCTGCCAAACAAACAAATTCCAAAAGCATCACAGGAGCAGGAAGTTTTGTTTCATTTGAAAACAGCATAACATTTTTGTAAAAGCAGAGTATTCTCTAGTTATCCACCTCAGTGAGTGTGTGTGTGTGTGTGTGTGTGTGTGTGAGAGAGAGAGTGTTTGAGAGTGTGTGTGTGTGTGTGTTTAGGATAGAGAGCTATTCCTGTGCTGCTCTGTGTGTGTGTTTACGTCTGTGTGTGTGTGTGTGTGCCAGTGACGTGCGGTGAGGTCTATGGTTGGGTGGCACTGGCTAGTAGAGACAGATTTACACACATATGAACCCCGATAGAGGTAGCTTTAATTCACCATTCAATGCACCTATCGCTAAGCCACGCCCCCTTTGAAAACTCTGACAAACAAACAACGCTTCACTGGCAGTGACTGACTGACCGACCGTGACTGAATGACATTCAACGACTTACAACGGTGGGAGTTGGCAAATTTCAGATTTTTTATTTACCACAGCAAGTAATAGTCCAATCCAAATGTTTTTTTAAAAGATGACAAGAATATTTAGTCTAGAAGCTTTTCAGCATTAGATATTAGCAGTGGCGTGCAGTCAGGTGAGGCAGGGTAGGCAGTGCCTCACCCAGGCATTTAAGAAAGAAAAAGAATATCAGTCTTTTACAAATATTTTTGTTTTTATCTAAAAAAGTTATATATATTTTTTTTAAATTTATTTTACTCATTATTCTTAACTTTAATGTGTTAAAATGTTGTTAAAATAAAAATAAATGATGTAAAATGTGTTGTTATACAAATATAATGCATGCCCTGGCACCAGGAGAGTTTGCTCCCAAAGCTAGCTGATTGCTGATTGCTGGCGAGAGGCTGAGGCAGACTGTGCTTGTGCTTCTGTGCTATGCGAAGTGATAGACCAACGGTTTCGTAGGTTTGCGCATGCGTAGTCTGTTCTCACATTGTCTTCATTGATGGACGTTGAGGCACCGTGCAGGCTGCCTCTGACAGCATGATTGACAGTTTGCGTTTGGCTTGCCGTAGCGGCATTCCAGTCGTCTGCTGTTCGCGCCGCGGTTCTACATTTCCACAGCTAACTTGAGATCAGCATCATGGATATCCAACAGTTAAGATAATGTAGGCTATTGCGTGCCGGTTCAAATACTGTAAATCCTGTGTTGTTGATGCAGGTGAATTTATATTGTCATTGAGCTGTTTTGTGTGCTGCTGTAAATCCTGTTGAGATGCAGGTGAATGTAGGCAATGCCATACAGGCTGTTGCGCTACGCTATGTGTAGTTATGAGATAACAATACATGACATTTTTTACCAGCTATTTGATAGTATAGTATATATGGGCTATGTGATTGACTTTATAGTATAGTATATTAGCCTACATTACATTACAGTCATTTAGCCGACGCTTTTATTCAAAGCGACTTACAATAATTGCATTTAACGTAGGAGTGTACTGCTTTTTTAAGGCAAAATGAAGAATAGCAAACTAAAAATACAGTATAGCAATATAGCAATAGCAATAGCATAGAGAAGTATAGCAAACTAACAATACAATAGGTGCTTGAAGGATTCTGGTAGTAGGCCTACTTCTTGAAGAAGTGAGTTTTGAGCCTGCGTTAAAAGATATAAGGGCTATTGATTGCCTTTATATTATGCGCTATGCCATTTGAAGTCTGGCTGCTGCGTTAATCGCATGATTTTTTTTAAATAGCTCACTGCCTACCCAGCCAATGACCTCACTGCACGTTACTGGTGTCAGTGTTTCCTCCCGGAAATTTTCCATTAGTGGCGGATAGCTCTGTCCGCGCGCGCAGATTTTTTTTCTCGCGTGCACGCGCATGAAACGCGCACGCGCGCTCAAAACAACGACCTAATTTCAAACTAGAGGGAGGATGGCAAAAAAAAAAAAAAACTACAAAAATCTTCCCAGAACCTGATTTGCACGACCAGCTGTCGCTGTAGGACACGTTCGATTGCAAAATTCATTTATCCTTTATGTTCCCAGTTGAGGGCGTGTAGCTGTCGTTAGTTGGCCTGCTTTTATTTAGTTATGCGTACGTTTGAGTTAGTCATCTCTAGGATTGTTGTTTGATATTAGCCTATACTTTCTCTTATCTGCATTTTGAGCAACTGTACAAGACCCAACAACACAACTCTGATACAGGACTAACGTTACCTAGCTGCTATAGCTAACCCTGCTACAAGACCCAACAACACGACTCTGATACAGGACTAATGTTACCTAGCTGCTATAGCTAACCCTGCTACAAGACCCAACAACACGACTCTGATACAGGACTAATGTTACCTAGCTGCTATAGCTAACCCTGCTACAAGACCCAACAACACGACTCTGATACAGGACTAATGTTACCTAGCTGCTATAGCTAACCCTGCTACAAGACCCAACAACACGACTCTGATACAGGACTAATGTTACCTAGCTGCTATAGCTAACCCTGCTACAAGACCCAACAACACGACTCTGATACAGGACTAATGTTACCTAGCTGCTATAGCTAACCCAACCCTGCTACAAGACCCAACAACACAACTCTGATACAGGACTAATGTTACCTAGCTGCTATAGCTAACCCAACCCTGCTACAAGACCCAACAACACAACTCTGATACAGGACTAATGTTACCTAGCTGCAAGAGACCCATTTGTACTAAACAACTACAACCTTGTATTGGACACATTTTTTTCGAACTAATCCACAGACAGCAGTCTTATTAACGGGCCCCTGTGGTGCCAGGTGTGGAGGCGACCCAGCACAGTGGGGATATACACTATCAAGCCAAGCTCTACTGTCAATATTTGCGTGTGTGTGTGTTTTACTTTGAACGCAATTTCAATTGCAATGTCCCAAGTATTACCTACATCTCCTCTGTGGAAAACTCTAATCCCGACGCAGCAGTTATTGTGCTCGGCGATTTTAATCACACCAACAGAACTTCCCAATTACAAACAACAGGTGTCATGCCCCAGCAGAGGAGCTAACATACTAGACCACTGCTACGTTACTATCAACGAGGCTTACCGTTCGTTCCCGAGGGCACCGCTGGGAAGGTCCGACCATGCCATGCTGCTCCTCGTCCCGAAATATAGAGAGAAACTTAAATCCTGCAATACGACACCCAGCCATGCAGTTTCGTATCGCTCATAGACACTGCTAGCTTCAGCAATGTTTGAAGTGTCTGGGACTAGGGATGCTCCGATTTATCGGCCACCGATTTAAATCGGCCGATTTCACTCCAAATGACCCGATCGGTGATCGGCAAAAATGGCTAGCTAGAAGGCCACAAGAAGCTCCTTTTCATGTACTTAAGACTGTACATGTCAGCTGGATGGGTTAGATGTTAGAATGATTTACTACATCAGGTTTGAGTGCCCAAAAATAAAATGCAACCTTTTTTACACTGGGACTTGATAAGCATGTTGAGTCAATGCACCACACATATGAACACCCATTAAACAAAGGTGGATTCTGTCTTTGGCCACTCCATGTCCTTTAGATGTTCTACTCAGCTCCATCAAGTGCATTTTGGGCTTCCACTTTTTGATTATCAATGTAACCCTCTCCTGAGGTACTATTTCAATAAATTAAGATACAACAGGATTAGCTGTTGATGGCATGGGCGTCACCACCATATATTTGGGGGGGGACGTGTCCCCCCCACCTTTGAAACAAGGTCGTTTGGACCCCCCCACATTTGCCATCAAAAATATGTTGCATGACTGGTCAGCGTTATTTTCATTGCTTCACAATCAAATCCGTTCCACTTTATGAGTAGGGGATTGCCCATATCCAGAAATCCACTCCGCGTTTTACTTCTGTTTTTAACGGCACGCAGCATCAGACACGCACGCAGATTCAAAACTTTCAGACTGAGGCAAGACGATATTTAGATCATCCACCAAGATGGATATAAGGATTATTTTTTTCTAAGAAGAGAAAAGTAAGTCAAAGTCATCCAAGTTTTCCCGTGAGTGGCCGAACAGCAACATTGCGTTCTCCCAAGGTCAAACACAGCCAGCTTTTCTGATAAGAATGTTAGCACCTTATGAGACATTCTCTGTATTAGCAATAGAATTAGCATAGCCTACTAGCAACCAAATACGAGCTAGATCAGCTATATGGCACTAGCAGTTTTGTTAGGCATTACTAGTGCGGTTAGACATGTTTAAATGCAGAACAGACACAGGCGAAATGTCATCAAAAGCACAGAATGGCGACAAACACCTCACAGTGCTTACCTGTCCTGTCATTATTGCATCTCCTGCCCGTGTTCATTGCCCTGAGCCTTTGCACTATTTAATTTGGCCATTGCACCCACCCAAAGAATCAATTTTGCATCTGATTGCTTGAGCTAGGGTTAAAAAATAAGAAGAAAACACCTGTTCCATTTATTTTTCTATTTCTAAAATGCTTGTGATTGTATTTTTTGTATTGATGATTGTATTTCTATGTCAAATGTTCTATTAGAGAAAAACAATATGAACAAGTGCTCAATGCATCCCCATTTCTCCTGATATAGGTGGTCGAGAGTGAGAGTGAGTCAGAGGCAGGGGCAGCAGGCAGGGGCAGTGGAGACAGCTCTAATTCACTCTTTGATTTTTGTTTTGTTTGTTATAGTTGTATGTTCTGCAATGCACTGAAGAGGGCTAAGTTTGATTGTAATAGCCTCATTCTTTTCTAATTCACTCTTTGATTCTTTTTTAATCTTCATATTTAATAAAGTACCTAAAAAGTGCCACGTGTCAGTGTCAGGCCTCTGTGAGTTAAACCAAAACATAATAGTAGTCAGTAATTGCAGACCATGCCAGCTCCAAGGAAAAACAAAGAAAGAGGGAGATTATTTTGGGTGTAAAACGCACCAGAATGCAGGAAATTGAATCTACTATTTAAAAAATTTCGGGGGGAGGACCCCCAGACCCCCCGAAAAATAAGTGTCCCCCCCACATTCAAAAAGCTGCTGACGCCCATGGTTGATGGTGAACTGACTAACTCTCCTTGTTTACAAACCCATAAACCAAGTAAGCATATAAACCCATATACAAAGGACAGCAATTTAGAAGGAATATCAAAAATATGTTTCTTTTATTTTAGGTATATGCTGTGAGCTACACTATGTGCTAGGGTTTGTATGTCAGTGTGCTATACTATGTGTAGGCCTATGTGTTGGTATGTAAGCTGGTGTGTGTGTGTGTGTGTGTGTGTGTGTGTGTGTGTGTGTGTGTGTGTGTGTGTGTGTGTGTGTGTGTGTGTGTGTGTGTGTGTGTGTGTGTGTGTGTGTGTGTGCAAAACAAAAATAACAATCAAGTTGAAACAAACACAAACCTTACTACAACAATCAATGAAAAATAATAAAGAAAGTCCAGAGTTCTAGATTCACAGTTTGAGGATTACCAAGCGCTTGGGTTTTGTTGGTGCACATATGAAAGAAAAATAAGTCTGTGGTATCAATAATCCGGTAACTCCCTATGGGCTAGGTGCACGATCTCACTACTTCCTGAAAGGCAACTGGTATGAACATATCCTGTCTCACTCTATTGGTTTAATTGATTAATCAGCTGTGCACTGTGTGTTCCAACGGTTTACTCACGGTAGAGGTGAAGCAGATGCGGTTGAGTTGTAAGATGAGTTGGGTTGCCGCGTTGCACACACGGACCCAGTCCTGATGGCGGCAATGTTGATAACAATCCTCTGATTCAGTCTAGGGTACAAGTTGCTGCTCCGGTAGCAGGCAGAACGTCCCCGGTTTGGTCGTTGTACCCTAACCCGTTATCATAAAATGAAAAATAACAAACCGGCTAACCCCTTTAAACTGAAACAAAACCCGAAATTGCTAAATGTCAAACAGTAGTCCAAACTTAAATCACAAAATAGTCGCACGCTCTCCAAACACACAGTCAACTCTGCCACAGGTGTCTGTTGTCCTCTCAATCATTCAATCATCTGTTTCCCCCCCCCCCTTGCACTTCCTCAAACTCTCAACAGATGACTTCTCAAGTGATCTGATTGGCTTAGGTGGATGTAGAAGGATGTGGAGGGATGTAGAGGGATGTCGAGGGATATGGAGGGATATCAATGTCTATCAATGTCTTTTTCCATTAACTATTGTCTTTTTAAATGTTTTATCTATTTACTTCTTATATTTGCTTTTATTCATTGTAATTTTTATTTTCTTATGCTCCTCTTGCTGTATTTTTAAATAATGCATGTAAAGCACTTTGAATTGCCCCTGTTGTATGAAATGTGCTATACAAATAAACTTGCCTTGCCTTGCCTTGCCTTGCCTTGCCTTAACGCGCGTGCAGAAAGATGCCACGAAACTCATGTCCGGTAGCTTTCTTTCAAGGAATTTCAAAAATAAAAGTCCCGTAAAACAATTGTTATTTCTCGCCGTGAGAAATAGAGGTGCGGCGTGAAAGCGTGAGAACTGGTTGAAATGCGTGAGTCTCACGGCGATTGCGTGAGACTTGGCAGCTCTGGTCACAGGTGACTGACCTGCTCTGCTGCTCCCTGACACAGAGACATGGCTGGGGCTCAGGGACTGCTCCTCATTGGCTGTCTGCTGCAAGGTGGGACACTCTAGTGTTAGCATGTGGCTATGGGGAGAGAGGCTGGGACACTCTAGTGTTAGCATGTGGCTATGGGGAGAGAGGCTGGGTGGGACACTCTAGTGTTAGCATGTGGCTATGGGGAGAGAGGCTGGGACACTCTAGTAGTGTTAGCAGGTGGCTATGGGGAGAGAGGCTAGGTGGGACACTCTAGTGTTAGCATGTGGCTATGGGGAGAGAGGCTGGGTGGGACACTCTAGTGTTAGCATGTGGCTATGGGGAGAGAGGCTGGGACACTCTAGTGTTGTTAGCATGTGGCTAAATGTTCCTGGAAACATGAGCCAGCCAGTGGAGATATATCACATTCTCTAAACCTGAATTTACATGCGCAAATTCATGATAAGTAATACTTATCATGAAATACTTTTATTTTGTGACATTTTGAAGGGGAAAAAGGTACTTATTGCACCTTTAAATAGAAAATAAGAACATTCACCAAAACAGAAAGTGGATGTGAAACACACATTATGATATGTACAGACATTGTCAGGGCTCTTTCAGTCATATCTCTCTCCACTGTTGGTTTGGTAGCCTATCAGTTACCTCCACCTCCTCACAGAGTTGTGTTGTGTGTGTTCCAGGTGTTCTTGGCCAATCCTGGGAAGTCTATACTCCTGGGAGTATAGAGCCTCTGAGTGGATCTTGTGTGGTCATACCATGCTCATTTCAGCTGGGTAATCCCCAAAAGTTTAATCCTCTCCTAGCTCAGGGAGAATGCAAAGGAATATGGAGCATAGGTTCATACTTTTGGCCACATGTGTTTGATTCCAGTTCCACTAGTACAGACCCAGGCACTCTTACAGGACGTCTTACTGGGAACTTAAAGGAGAAAGATTGTACCACCATCCTGAATAACTTCACTACTGGTTTCAACGATGACTACCACTTCAGACTAGAGTGTAATAACAGTCTAAAGTGGAATTTTAATCTGCCTGTCAACATAAGAGCCACAGGTAGGACACATATCTATATCATAATGTGATAAGAATAATTTAATAATAATAATAATAACAATCATAATAATCATAATAATAATGTGCAGTGAGTGCATATGTTTTTCCTTTTATATCTTACTAGACTGTGTAGTGTTCACGTGCAGAGCCATCGATAGACATCAATGTAATGCTATGAGAGCTGTGTGAGTTATTCTATTGCTTTAACAATAACCAGACCCCTTGTCTCTCTCTACTGTATATCAGCCTCTCCACCCAAACCCACTCTTACCCCAGCTACTGTGGAGGTGATGGAGGGGGCCTCAGTGAGTCTGACCTGCTCTGCTGCAGCCCCCTGTCCCTCTCTCCCCCCAACTCTCACATGGACCCCCACACTTGGTGACAGTGGGGAGAAACTGCAGGAGAATCTGGATCAAACTAAAGACATGACGTCTGTTCTCAACTTCACTGCTTCACCCCTCCATAATGGACAGAACATCTCCTGCACGGCTCTCTACCAACGCCAACATGGCAACAGAGACCTGTCATCTGAAACCAGTCTGACAATCATCGTTTTCTGTAAGATCAACTCGACCTTGTTTTGACCTCATTTAAACATCAGTGGGGTGATGGTAGTTGTTCATTAACATAACAGGTTGTGTTCTTTCTCTCAGTTTCCCCCAGGAACACCTCAGTGTCAGCCAGTCCCTCTGGTCCAGTGGTAGAGGGCAGCTCTGTGACTCTGACCTGCAGCAGCGATGCCAACCCAGCAGTGGAGGACTACACCTGGTACAGAGTCAATGGAGATCAGGTGACATCAGTGAGGTCTGGAGAGAGCGTCACTACCCAGGTGTCTGCAGACTACAACCAGTTTTACTGTCAGGCCAGAAATGACCGTGGAACTGAGAAGTCAAGAGCAATCATGGTGGTCTGTAAGTACCCACTAATGATCAACCATCTGCATTCACTTTCTTGTAATAATAATGACCATGTTACATGTCCGTAGAGGCCTGTGGTGGTAAGGCACCGTGGAACTCCAAGCCGTTTCTTGATGTAGCCTGTGACTCCTCTTTCCAGTTTCTCCACTGTTGATATTGGAACCTCATAGACTGTGAGGGGCCACAGCACCCGGGGTTGAAGCCCAAACTGAAAGCACCAGGTCTTTAATATTCCAGGCAGCTGGATGTTGTCGATGGACTGTTAGCAGGCCGCTGCTGATCTCCTTCTGCAGTTGTTGCACCTGGTCTTTGTCCTTCAGGCTTGCATCATACCACCTTCCAAGGCTTTTGACAGGCTGTTCGGATACCGTTGGGATTGGGTCATCTCCAGGGTCTTCACCCACACCAAGCCCTGGCAGCAGATCACCCTCATCCTCATTCACCTCCACTGGCTTCCGGTCAAGTCCCGCATCACCTACAAAATCCTCCTCCTCACCTACAAATCCCTCCACGCCTGCGCCCCCCAGTACCTCACTGACCTTCTCTGTCAACACACCCCTTCCCGGAACCTGCGGTCCTCAGATATGGGTCTGCTCTCCACCCCCCGCACCAACCTACGGACCTTCGGGGGCAGAGCTTTCAGTGTGACAGCTCCCACCCTCTGGAACTCTCTCCCCACAGCGATCCGCAATGCCCTTACCCTGGACACTTTTAAATCAGCCCTCAAAACCCACCTGTTCTCTAAGGCTTTTGGCCTCTAGTTTGTCACTCGCTGTCTTTGTTTCTTTGCTTTGTTTTTCTGTTCTGTCTGTCTGACTGTTTGTCTATGACATCTGTTAAGCGTCCTTGGGTTTGAGAAAGGCGCTATATAAATCTAAGATATTATCTCCGATGAATAATTTAAGGTCAGAAAGCACTCCCATGACAACCGAAATGCTGCGTGACTTAGAAGGTATGATCTTAATATGGGCCCAGCTGAGGTTCTCCTCCAGTTTTTTTCTGAGTAGTCTCCTGGTGCATGGTGGAACGGTGGGGGACAGAGTTGCAATGTTGTCCGTGTAAGCTCTGAGAGGAGGGAGGCGAAGACCAGAGTCACCTCGCTGTCCACCCACATCCCGGCTTTGAGGCTCGGATAATGACCTCCATTGCCATCGTGAACGCTAGGGGTGAGATAGTACATCCCGCCATGATGCCCACGTCCAGGCACTGCCAAGAGATGGTAAACTCAGGGGTGGTAAAACAGAACTGCAGGTCTTGGAAGTAGCATTTAACCAGGGCTGTGATGGTGTCCGGTATGTGAAGGAAGCTGAAGAAAACCACAGGAGTTCATGAGTCACTAATCTGACTTCACTTTCTTTGCTGCATTCTGGCTGTAATAATAATGACCATGTTATGAATAGCTCTTTTCTCAGATCCCTCCAACAGCATCTTTGTAAACAACAAACCCTTGATAGTGTGCATGGTCGTCATTCTGGTTATGGTGTGTCTGTATATCATCACTGTCGGGGTTGGTTTGTACAAATTCAAACGGTAAGTTGCATGAATATTGTAATAAATCCGGCCATCATAATGAATCAATAGCCAGTAAACCAACATCACTGCTGTAAATGTGTTCTTTTATCTCCCCAGGTTGTCTAAGAGGCTTTTGGTAAGTTCCTCCAGTCTCTCTCTGTCACTGGGTGTTAGTAAAGCTTGGTCTATGGTTTAGTAAGGCTTGGTCTATGATCTAGTAAGGCTTGGTCTATGGTTTAGTAAGGCTAGGTCTATGGTTTAGTAAGGCTTGGTCTATGGTTTAGTAAGGCTTGGTCTACCTATGGTTTAGTAAGGCTTGGTCTATGGTTTAGTAAGGCTTGGTCTATCTATGTTTTAGTAAGGCTTGGTCTATGGTTTAGTAAGGCTAGGTCTATGGTTTAGTAAGGCTAGGTCTATGGTTTAGTAAGGCTTGGTCTATGGTTTCATTCACCTCATACTGTGTGTGTTGATGCTGTTAACCCTTTAAAGGAGAAGGAGGGGGGGGACACCTACGCCAATCTGCAGCTGTCCTCTGTGAGTCCTAACTATGACACTCTGCAGGTGAATCAGGTGAGAAACACCACAGTCTGCAGACAGAGAGGCCATTAATGACTGTTACTACTGACTGAGGTTTACCACTGAACAATGTCAGTTTGCTAAATGATTATCATTCTTTAGTAAACAACCAGCTGTATTTAGTCAATTGATACTAATGGGATTTGATTCAAAGTCAGTATATATGTCATGGAAGGTTTTGCTTACGATGACTGTGATGTATAGTTGATTCACTTACTTTACACTAAAGTAATTGTTGTAAGTCCCTCTGGATAAGAGCGTCTGTTAAATGACTGAAATGTCAAAGTAAATGTAAAGTAAATAGTGTCTGTGTGTTCCAGAGACATAGACTGCCTTAGAGCTGAAGGAGTGAGACCTTATTCACCATGGAAACGGAGGCATAGTGAGGATGATGTGCAGCTTCAATTGGTTCCAAAGGTTCATTTAGATCTTTTAATTTAGACGACGACACACAAACTGCCAGAACAGAAACATTCTTGTGACTTTACTGTTGAGATCATTAGTTCTGTTGTCATGGAAACATCTTAGGAACGGTTAATATAGTTATATTGTAAATATAGCACCCAAATTATATTTCTATGGCTCTACATTTTCAACATATCCATAAGAGCTAAATAAATGTTGTGTAACACCTTTAGCATGTTAGCATGATTCAAACCATATCTGTCTATGAGTCATTGAATCTGTCAGATTAAACTTGGCTAAACAGCCCTCTCAGATCAGCAATGACAGAACAAATTGGACTTCTTCATTGATGGGTGTTGAGATTATTCATTTACTGTAAAGCATGGACAAAGTTCAATGTGTAGCTTTCATGTAAAACATTATCATTTATGTTAAAAAGTAGCTGTTTCTGTGCAAGTGACATAATACATGTTAGAATCCATTTGATGTAGTTTTCAGTCCTTATATGCCTATGTTTTTTGTTTGCAGTAATTGATTTTTAAAAGGTAATTTGAAAATCCTGCAAAATATGTTACTGTCTGTAAATTGCTTCTCTCAGTTAATATGTTTCACATTTAAAATGTGTGTTTTTCATAGTGTATCACGGTCATGAATGCCAATTGATTAACACACTGTCAAAGAGTGTTCACATGATTTGTGGCAGGATTTGATGCGCTGAAAGTTCAATCTACCTAAACAATTTAATTGTTTTGATGTAGACAGTCATGTGCTATCTTACTATTTACATGTGTTCTTACTATTGACATGTGTTCTTACTGTTCTTACTATTTACATAAATAAATCACTACATCAAATGACCTCATTAAGAATATTATAATGAAAGACAAAAGTTGTGAATTTGAATTTCATCAGGAAGTTATCCAGCTGCCACTCGGATATTAGCATAATTAATAGACATATTACAGATATAGCTCTTGGTTTTATGGTTGATTATTTATATAAACTCAACTTGATGGGTTATTTTGGAGTATAGAGTAATGTATAAATGCTGATTTCAAATAAAGGAATATATTTTATGTCATGCCAAATGTCACCATCAGAGGGCGCTCAGTCCTGTGGGAGAGAGAGAGCCAGCCAGCCAGCCGTGAAATAAGAGAGATTGTTTCCCCCCAAAATATCATTTATTCACGAAGAATTTCAATAAAACAATGAAATAAACAATAACTAACCATAACCCTAAATATTTAAATAACCATATTTGTCGGGAGAAAATACCCAAATGTGAAACCCCAGCAACAACCCGTCATATTTTGTGGAATGCACTGCCAGTTTACATTAGAGATGCAACCTCAGCAAATATGTTCAAGTCAAGACTAAAAAAACATCTTTTTAATATTGCATTTAAATTACAAAATAATTAAATTAAGATTATGTAATGATAAAAGCACTTTGAGCTGCAACGTTATTATTATTATTATTATTATTATTATTATTATTATTATTATTATAATTATTATTATCTCTGTTGTGACAGACATCAAAAGTGGTAACGAATAGGTGCAGTACCTAAAACCACCAATACATATAACGGAACACTGGAGTCAGAACAGGCAACAAATCACTTCTGACCGCTTCTTCACTAACCATACATAAAACAATTGTATGTCAGGGTTAGGAGGCTACAACACTGGAGGCACGATTATTGAGAATTATGGATCGGATTTATCGTCAGAATGATGTTGGCTGGCTTGACGATGTTTGTCTCGGTTAGTGAACACGTTCTGGACCCCCCAGCCAGGGGCAGGGGTTTGGGGTGAGGCCGAGGTAGGGTGAGGAAGGCCGGGTATAGGAGAGGTGGAGAGGTGGCGTTTTAAACTTTGTATTGTAAAATTACAATCACGGTCATCAATGTCAACTGATTAACACACTCTCAACAAGCTTTCACATGATTTGTGGCATATTCATGCACTGAAAGTTCAATATACCTAAACACATTTAGCAGCTTCTGTACCTGAAACAGTGGAAAGAAGCTAGCAAACATTAGCGCTTATGTTAACAGGCAGTTACATGATAGAGTGACCCTGGGAAATCTCATGATTTGCATAGGAATCAATTACACACTGTGTGGATCAGCTTGTCGTTATAAATTGACAAATGGAGAGGAACAAAACTGCTCAGGAATGCGACCCTGAGGCCTGGGGAGACTTACACACATCTACACAGTTGAATAGTGGAGAGGAGAAAGCACAGTCGACGGTACAACATCATCTCAGTCACTCTACAAAATTGGTCTACAACCAAGTGGCCAAAAAGAATCCAGCACATGCAATCAATGTAGTTTCTGCACCATCTCTCCTGTGAAGAATATTGGCAGCAGCATCAAGTTATGAGTATATAACACTGGCAGGGACTGAGGAGTTCGTCAGGATCAAGAGAAAATTGTAATAATTAGTTTGATTGTTTAATTGAGTTTTTAGTGACATCCTAATCTACACAGTGTGTAATTGATTCCTATGCAAATCAGAGACCCTATAAAAACAAAGATATTGATTCCTAAATGACATAAACTATTATCCTTGCATTAAGATGAACTCAATTCAACTTATTGAGTGATTATGACATTTTGGCTTTTTAGCTAATTGTAAGTGTCATAGCAAAGGGTGTGAACGCCTCGTCCTTGCCCACCTAAAGTCCATCACAGACCCTCTCCTAGACCCCCTGCAGTTCGCGTATAGAGCCAACAGGTCCGTGGAGGACGCGGTCAACATGGCTCTACACCATGTCCTAGAACACCTGGACACGGCCGGGACCTACGCCAGAATCCTGTTCGTTGACTTCAGTTCGGCATTCAACACTATCTTGCCACCCATACTGGAGTGTGGGCTCTCTGCACTGCAGGTGCCTGACTACACCTGCAGGTGGATCACAAACTTTCTGTCCAACAGGACCCACACGGGTGAAGCTCGGGAAGTCCATCTCTGAGCTGAGGACCATCAGCACCGGTTCCCCGCAGGGCTGCGTCCTGTCTCCCCTCCTGTTTTCCCTCTACACAAACTGCTGTACCTCCAGCCACCAGTCGGTCAAGCTCCTCAAGTTCGCGGACGATACCACCCTGGTAGGGCTCATCTCCAGGGGGGATGAATCTGCTTACAGGAGCGAGATTGACTTGGTGGTCTCCTGGTGCACCCGGAACAACCTAGAGCTGAATGCTCTTAAGACAGTGGAGCTGATAGTGGACTTCAGGAGGAACCCACCCCCTCCCTCTCCAATCATACTGGGAGGCACTCCAGTCACCACAGTGGAGTCATGCCGCTTCCTTGGGGTGACAGTCTCTCGGGACTTGAAGTGGGGGCCCAACATCGACGCCCTCACAAAAAAGGCCCAGAAGAGACTGTTTTTCCTGAGGCAGCTCAGGAAATTCCACCTTCCTAAGACCACGCATCTACACGGCCATCATTGAGTCCATCGTCACCTCCGCCATCATCATCTGGTTCCCCGCTGCAGCGGCCAAGGACAAGGCCAAGCTGCAGCGGGTGATACGCTCGGCGGAGAGGGTGATTGGCTGCCCTTTGCCCCCCCTTGAGGCCCTGTTTAAAAGTAGGGCTTTGGGGAGGGCCAGGAAGATCATGGCTGACCCCGCACACCCAGGACACGGTCTCTTCACCCCGCTCCCCTCAGGCAGGAGGGTGCGGTCCCTAAAAACTGTGAAGGCCCGACATACACACAGCTTTTTCCCCACAGCCATCCGGCTCCTAAATGCCGCTGCCCCCCCCCCCCCCCCCCCTGACCTGACCCCTATCTATCTACCCTCCCTCCACCCCCACCCAGAGAGCTTTGGACTGTCTGGATATGAACACTTGAACACTTGATCTCTGCACTTTATATTTATATTAATTATGACTCTTGCACTTTGATGTTGGTTTGCACTGTCTTGTCCTGTCTTGCACCTGTCCTGCTGTAAACCGTGCTCCATTGTTCCAAACCAAATTCCTAACATGTTTACATGTCATGGCAATAAAAGTCTTCTGATTCTGATTCTGATTCTGAAGACTTATGTACATGAGATATTTCTGTGTTTAAATTTTAATAAATTAGCAGTAATTTCTAACAACTTGTTTTCACTTTGTCATTATGGGGTATTGTGTGTGGATTGATGCATTTTTTAAATTTATTTTTTACATTTTTTACTATTAAATTAACACAACAAAAGTGACTTTCTATTCGGTTGTTAAGTCTGACATCACGATTGACGTTTAGCAATTTCCGGGTCCAAATAAAAAAATCCCCGCACCAGAGTACCAGTATACTCAAGCGGTAGAATGACAGTTCAATCGTTTTTTAGACTCGGATCTATTCATACGACAAGGGACACAGCACTGTCCTGTTTTTCCCATTGTCAGCGTCTTTGAGCCTCGGAAAAGCGCTATATAAATATAATGAATTATTATTATTACTGCGGCATTTGGAAGAGAGCGCTTCAGCCAACGTTGGACCCGGAAACACGTCACGACTTAACAACCAAATAGCCACTGTAGGTGATCTGGAGCCTCCACTTCCTCTGGTTGGAATTACAAATTGTACCATCATTATTCTCATGCTAGAATAGCCAGATAAAAGTATCAAACCACCTGTTAAAAGGCACCAGAATACAGGAAATCTACTCTGGTGGTTTTCTAGGAAACAGCCCCTTAGGCAACAGCTCATTAGGAAAGTGCAGCCACACATTGCTAAACAACAGCTTGCCTGGTTCAATGGCTTCTTTTTTTCATCATGTCAAAGCAGCTTTATGCACAAATGTGTATAGCATAATTCTTAATAAACTAAATGCTGTCTATGTGTTAGAGTTCAGATTATTTTTAAGCGAGGGGAACTGGGGAATGTTTCTAGGGAAGTTTCACTGTTTAATGATTGTGCATTTACAATAGTTCATGTCAAGCTGAATAAAGACAAAAGTTCCTCATTTTCAATGACACAACCAGTCAGATATACAGTTGAAAGGAAATGCAACACACTTCTTCTTTCAACCTTGGGCAGCACAGCCTACTGTATATTATACAGATCAGAAATAAAGGTAAGCTACTTCATGGTGTCATTATATCTTCAGCAGCAGATTATTATTTGTCATCTTTATTCTTCACCTTTTGTTGCAAAGAAACGTTACTGTGTGATATTGTCAATTATGAATTCATGATCGGTTCATCAATGTTGAAATTGTGTGGTGAATGGTGTGTTAACAACATGTTCCAAAAGAGCTTTACTACAGTAAGACGTTTATTTAAGTAGTGTGTTTATTGAATAATAATACTTTGAAGAAGCTCCTTTTCATGTACTTAAGACTGTACATTTCAGCTGGATGGGTTAGATGTTAGAATGATTTACTACATCAGGTTTGAGTGCCCAAAAATAAAATGCAACCTTTTTCTTTTTTTACATTTGCTCTGTCACTGGGACTTGATAAGCATGTTGAGTCAATGCACCACAAGTATGAACACCCATTAAACAAAGGTGGATTCTGTCTTTGGCCACTCCATGTCCTTTAGATGTTCTACTCAGCTCCATCAAGTGCATTTTTGTCTTCCACTTTTTGATTAGACCAAATATCATTAAAAAACATACATAGTTGTTCCTTGTGTCTGAACAGCAGAAGTTATAATGCGTAGAGGAAGTGATAAAAGGCTATGGGACTTTTCACCAAACCGGCAAACAATATCTGACCATATTTTGAAGCTATACAGTTTCTGTTTGAAATCACATTGTTTACAAACAATGGAATAAAACTGTTATTTATATTTGATATGAATGTCCTCACATGCAAAAGTGACACCTACAAGGACATAACTGTTTCATCCACTTGTTCTGAAATGTCCACAACCTCCAGTGTCACAGGTGACTGAGCTGCTCTGCTGCCCCCTGACACAGAGACATGGCTGGGGCTCAGGGACTGCTCCTCATTGGCTGTCTGCTGCAAGGTGGGACACTCTAGTGTTAGCATGTGGCTATGGGGAGAGAGGCTGGGACACTCTAGTGTTAGCATGTGGCTATGGGGAGAGAGGCTGGGACACTCTAGTGTTAGCATGTGGCTATGAGGAGAGAGGCTGGGACACTCTAGTGTTAGCATGTGGCTATGGGGAGAGAGGCTGGGACACTCTAGTGTTAGCATGTGGCTATGGGGAGAGAGGCTGGGTGTGCTAATATTGTGTCTTCTCTCAGTGCCATGGAAGTCATTCATTAGTTCTTCTCATGGACACACACTTTATATTCCAACCATGATTTGTAAACTTGGATAGAAAATAAGAACATTCACCAAAACAGAAGGTAGACAGAAACACACATAATGATTTCATATGATCAGACATTCAGACATTGTTATCCTGATATTTCATCTCTCTCCACTGCTGGGTTGGTAGCCTATCAGTCACCTCCACCTCCTCACAGAGTTGTGTTGTGTGTGTTCCAGGTGTTCTTGGACAAAACTGGATAGTCTCCGTTCCTGAGAGTATAGAGCCTCTGACTGGATCTTGTGTGGTCATACCATGCTCATTTCAGCTGCTTGACCCCGAAAAGTTTAATCCTCTCCTAGCTCAGGGACAATGCAAAGCAATATGGAAGAAAGGTTCAACAAATGTGTTTGATTCCAGTTCCCCTGGTACAGGCACTCTTACAGGACGTCTTACTGGGAACTTAAAGGAGAAAGATTGTACCACCTTCCTGAATAACTTCCCTACTGGTTTCAACGATAACTATTACTTCAGACTAGAGTGTGATAACGTTCTAAAGGTGAATTTTTTTCCGCCTGTCAAAATAACAGCCACAGGTAGGATACATATCTATCTATATCATATCATAATATAATAAAAACAACAACAATAATAATCATAATAATACCAATAATAATCATAATAATAATAACAATAATAATAATAACAATAATAATAATAATTGTGTGACTTACATTGCAGTGAGTGCATATCAGTATATATGGTTCCATATCTAATTAGACTGTGTAGTGTTCACATGCAGAGCCATCGATAGACATCAATATAATGCTATGAGAGCTGTGTGAGTTATTCTATTGCTTTAACAATAACCAGACCCCTTGTCTCTCTCCACTGTATATCAGCCTCTCCACCCAAACCCACTCTTACCCCAGCTACTGTGGAGGTGATGGAGGGGGCCTCAGTGAGTCTGACCTGCTCTGCTGCAGCCCCCTGTCCCCCTATCCCCCCAACTCTCACATGGACCCCCACACTTGGTGACAGTGGGGAGAAACTGCAGGAGAATCAGGATCAAACTAAAGACATGACGTCTGCTCTCAGCTTCACTGCTTCACCCCTCCATAATGGACAGAAGATCTCCTGCACGGCTCTCTACCCACGCCAACATGGCAACAGAGACCTGTCATCTGAAACCAATCTGACAATCATTGTTTTCTGTAAGATCAACTCGACCTTGTTTTGACCTAATTTAACCTCATTGGCAAACATTTTTGGGCCTCTACCCACACAGTTAGCTGTGTTGCTCCTTCCACGAATACATGATCCTTACAAGTTGTACCTCGTTGTAAAAGTGACTAATCAGGCCTTCCAACGATATAAAAAACAATACCAATTGGTATTATTAAAGGGGAGGAATAATCGACCGAAATAACATTTCCAAACTTTTTTTGAGGAGTTTATATAGAAGAAAGACAGAAATAATATCTATATGACAACAATGTATTAGAGAGCAGAGCATACATTATACACATGAGAGCAGAGCATACATTATACACATGAGAGCAGAGCATACATTATACACATGAGAGCAGAGCACACATTATACACATGGGCCTGAGACCTTGACTGGGATTCATGCTGAACTCTTCCTCCTCCTGTGTTCTGTAGTCGCTCCTCAGATCCTGTCCTCCTCCAACTGCAACAGAACTACAACCCAGATCACATGTTCCTGTGAGAGCCTTGGGAACCCGCCTCCCACACTGCAGTGGCGATTGGATGGACAGCCTGTCAATCACTCTACAGCCACAGCCATCAGGGAGGAGCCTCTGGGCAGCGTCCTCACCATGAGCCAATCACAGGAGGACACGCCCCCTCTGGTCTGCCTCAGCACCAATTCTGTGGGATCCGCCAGCCTCCAATTCTCTGCTGCTGATTGCCCGGAGGCTAATCAAGGTAAATACTTAATGTTCTTTATGTATATTTGATGTAATCAAATGTCATGAATGAGATGTCAGTCTTTTCAGTTTTTTCCTCTACGAGACAAATTATTTTCCCTTGACTTTGAGTTTTTCATGAGCTGTACATTAACATTTTGGAAACCACCTCAGTCTTGTTTATTAATTTTGACACCCTTGATGATGGCGTTTGACCATGTCTTGTCCATGTGTAGGTCTGCTGTCCCTGCCGCTCTTCCTGACGGGGATATTAGTTTCTGTCCTAGTAACCGGTCTGATGTGTGCTCTGCTGTTGTACTGCAGGTACTTTCCTCTGCTTGTCTGTGTGGTCTCATGTTGTACTGCAGGTACGCTCCTCTGCTTGTCTGTGTGATCTCATGTTGTACTACAGGTACGTTCCTCTGCTTGTCTGTGTGATCTCAGGTTTTACTACTGTGTTCATGTATTTGCATGGCCTCCCTCACAACTCAATTAACCTCTCTGGTTCTCTAATTACTGTAGGTGTTTGGTTTTACCAGTTTGTGGAATGATGCATTCAACACAGTCTATACTAGTATATACTACTTATAGTAGTATATAGTAGTCTATATGTTACGGTACATGTGGGAAGACGGTACATGTGGGAAAACTAGGGTTAGGGTTAGGTGCTAGGGTGCTACGGTTAGGGGTAGGGTTAGGGTTAGGGATAGGATTAGGGTTAGGGTTAGACATGCCAGCATGTACCAAGTCGACATAGCACCTAACCCTAACCCTAGTTTACCCACATGTACCGTAACATATACTGTATATAACAGTCTAAACTTCACAGGGTTCGAGGACTCAAATCTAACAGCAGTGGAGAGGTGTTGAACCAGGTCCAGACCAGTACTCAGTTGACAAAGGTAAGAAACTGAACGTACTCTAGAAATGTTGTGACAATCCAGTAGGACGTTTAGGACAGAAATGTTTGTTATTACAGGATCCTGCTGCGCCAGAGGAGTCCATCTACGCCAACAGCAAGATGCTTGGTCAGGCCCAGAGAGAGGGAGAAGAGAGGGCTGGAACAGGAGTAGCCCAGCAGAACCAGGGGGAGACCCACAACACATCCGCTGACAAGTTCTCTGTGAACAAACAAGACCTGGTGGCCCCCACCCCCGGCCCCAAACCCACCTGTGAGACCGGCCCCGCCCCCAAACCCACCTGTGAGACCGGCCCCGCCCCCAAACCCACCTGTGAGACCGGCCCCGCCCCCAAACCCACCTGTGAGACCGGCCCCGCTGACCTGCCCAGCCCCGACCCTGACACCCCCACAGACCCTGGTCACGACGCTGCAAAGAAGGAAGGGGATAACTCTGACGTGTTGTACTCCAGCGTGATTTGGAAGAAGAAGACTGAGGGGTCGATGGATAATGTCCTGGAGGCAGAGAGGTGTGAGCTGGGAAATGTAGTCAGACCCAGGCGTGAGGATATAAGGGACGTGTTGGGTCCTAATGATGACGTGGAAAATAAGGTGGATTGTGAATATGCCCAGGTTCACTTTAAAAACAGGGGCAAATAAAAGATGCATTCAACCGTTGGTAATTAATATGAAACAAATTAATATTTAGTTGATGCTATTTTTATTTTATTTTGTTTGGTATTTCAGTGACGATTTTGTTTGTTTTTGTATTATTATTTTCCGTATTTTCAGTTAGTAAAGTTTGAAGTGTACATATATGTTTTTATTTTCATGTTGACTATTTTTTTCAACATGCCAGTCACTCATAGGACACGTGCACTTGCGCATGATTGTAGTTACCAGCTAATGTGCAAGAAAGCTTCAAGAGCAACTGGCAGAAGACCACAATAGGAAGATTGCTTTGCTAGGTGGAGGAAGAGCCTAGGACGTTGCAGGTTCAAGTCAGCTTTGGGCCAATTTTGACAAAAGTGCTTTTGCTGTTTTAGTTTGCTAATTCTTGTTGCTTACGGTAATGTTCGCTAACACCTTCCCCAGACAATCCTTCCCTAACCACTCAATGTGAATGCCTAACCATAACCCTTACTTTAACCACTCAAAGTTAAACTGGTTATCACTCCCAAAAGGAAGGCAGCTGGCAATTTCTCATTAAGTAAATTTGTACATTTGAATTATCCCGTAACCATAAAGGTGCATGTAATAATCCTATACATAAGACACCGCTTACAGTAGAAGAGCAGTTCCATGGGCTTATCATGATGTTGGAATGAGATCATTCAGGGACAAAGGACCCGGTGATTGGAGCAATTTACCACCAGACTTTACAGCTTTAAAACCACACGGGGCATTTAAACATTTAAAAATGCCCTTTTTTTGGGCACACATTAGAAAACAAATTGTTTATGTTCGAAGTGAATATGTATGTGCCTTGATGTTCTTTTATTGTTGTTATTTATGTTATTGTTTTGTTTTTTGGATAGTGTTGATACTTTGTATTGTTTTTATTGTTATATTATTATTAGGAATACAGTTTGAAGCAGTGATGATTTAGTATTAAGAATAATTTCTCATCTTTTCTTTAACCTTTTACCTATTGTTTTGTTCTCTTTCCACCTGTTAATTTGAATTTCAAATAAAAAAAATATGTAAGTTACAAAGCTAAATAACTGCTTGGTTAATGAGAACAACGTGGCGTTGTGATTGGCGGATGGACTTCAGGGGCTCCTGTGCGCATCCCACCAAACACACGTCTTAAAACATGCCTCCCCCTAGTGGCCTGGGAGGGTAATGTGCTCCTCTGTAACCCAATGCCCAATGAATATTCATGTCCTGTGTAAATACTCGAAAGTTTCCATCATTGTGTATCCCATTGTATATAACTTTATAGGACACCCTTTCATATTGAAGTATAAATAAATATATATATAATATACCCTTTATAATTCTTAAGAATCTGTTGCCATCCACCAGGACGAGGAGGATGAGACACGGGTGGATCTTGCATCAGGACAACGATCCAAACACACTGCAAACCAGACTCTCAATTGGTTCAAGAGGAAGAAAATAAAAGGTGTTGGGATGATGATAATAATAATAACAATAACTTGGATTTGTATAGCGCCTTTCATAAAACCCAAGGACGCTTTACAATTCTAAAGGAAATGGTCAGACAGACAAAACGGAAAACAAACAAAACAGAAACAGTGACTAGGGGCCAAAGGCCTTGGTGAACAGATGGGTTTTAAGGGCTGATTTGAAGGAGTCCAGGGTGGGGGCGTTGCGGATCACTATAGAGTTCCAGAGGGTAGGTGCAGCCACGCTGAAGGCTCTGTCCCCAAAGGTCCAAAGGGATGGCCTAGTCAATCGCCAGACTTGAGTCCAATAGAAAATGTGTTGAAGGAAGTCAATATCAAGATTCACCAGCGGGCCCCCCGGAATCTTCAATGGCATTCAATCCCACCTGATCACTGTGAGATTAGTTTCTTTCGTACAGGAAGCGTCTTGAAGCTGTTATTGAAAACAAAGGCTTCTCCACCAAGCACTAAATACATTTCAGTTAGCATGTTCAATACTACTTTCCTGTCATTCCCCTTTATTGCACATAACTTTTTTTTAGGGATTGGAGTGTTACAATTTCTTTAACTGGGTAGTTTTATTGAGATAATACCAACATCAGGGGGGTATTCCATCACTGTCACTAAAGGACAATCCAGTCTTATTTTGATAAGTCTCGTGAGATAAACCTCGCAGGATTTATCAAAATAAGCCTGGATTGTCCTTTAGCGACGTTGATGGAATACACCCCTGGTCTACATTTCATGTGAATAGCTGCAATGGAAATATGTTGAATGAAAAATTGCTTATGTGTTGAATACTTGAATGAATGCTTTGTTGTTGTTTGAAAAGTTGCAACCCCAAGATAGTCTAGCAGCAAGTCCTCAAAAAAGGCTTTAGTTTTCGAGATACCCCTATCCAAGGTAGAACAAAAGACAACAATGATTGTTGTTATCTTTAGGGTCTCCCATTAATGAAATTGATTGTTGTCGAACTTAATTTTGGGGGGAACATTTTTTTTTGGGGTTGTTCTTTAGAGCTACCCCAATCCCTAAAAAAGAGCCAAATTAGACCAGGCCGAATATGGGAGTGAAAGAAGAAAATGCAATGAAACAACCGGTGTCCAGTTGACGGGTTTATTTTGTGTTGAATAAATGTCTCTCCACTCAAACACCATTTATACAAAAATAACATCAAAGGTAAGAAGAAAAAAGAGAAAAAATAATAAATGATTTCCATTTTTTTCAACAGTATGTACAAACAATATGTGGCCTGAAACTACTACATTCAAAACGCACCCTCGGAAATCTAGGTTTGCTCTGATTAATTTTACCGAGATGAAGCATGTGGATTATGCACAAGGTTCCTGCACATCATGGCTCTCTTTGATAAAACTGTCAATCACAATGACATATTTACGCCACATAAAATGCTGTGTCGTCTCGATTTACATTTGGGTAATTTTCTGATATTTAGGGAAAAATAGTTATAATTATGTTCAGAGAATCTTGTGTAATTATATCTCAGAGAATAACTAAGAAGTGTCATTGTCAAAAATGTTTAGAAAATGCATCCAAGACAATAGCAGTCCACTTTTTCCCTGCCAACAGCTTTCCTTCTACCCTCAGTGTCATGCATGCTGTAATAGCGTTCAGGGACAGCAGAACATTTAAACAACTGTACACAATGTAAAGATTTTACAAATCACAGCTCTACAAAAAGGAGCTTTAAATTGCCAGAATACAAAAGAACTGTAGTTCTGGCTAAATATATATAGACAGATAAGTTCAAAGGAGGAACTCAGTAAATGTGAACATTCTCACAAATCAAATCATTCTAACGAATCACGATGAAGTAATTGCCTAACAAACACAGTTTAAAGACCTGCGGTCAATTCTTCACAAATGAAATAACCAAGAACTGGAAAAAAGGACTGCAATGACTGCATGGTACAAATGCAATGAAGGTCATCAGAGAACATACAACGTCTTTAGGATAAAGTACTTGGATCACTGGATAACAGGGGGAGGCTGCTGGATTCCTCATTCCATTCATTACACTGAGCCTGTCCTCCGATTTCTACCTCCACCAGCCTCCCTTGCTGGATAACACTGATGGACTCAGCTGCTGGTCAGTGAAGCAGGAGGGGGGGGGGGGGGGCTTTTCCTGTGACCAATTTGGTTAACCAATTAATTTGATTGGATTTTGGTGGGGCGTTGGGGTGTGTGTGTGTGTGTGTGGGGGGGGTCTTATTAAGAGGGGGCAGCATGACTCTTTTGATGTTGATCCAGGAGATGGGGGAAGGCGAACGCCTTGTCACATTCTGTGCATTCATACACAACCTGTCCGACGTGACTCTCTTGATGCTGCCGAAGAAGACTCAACCGAGAGAAGGACTTGTAGCACATGTCGCAGCGGTGCTCCCCCACGTCCTGTTCGGCGTGCTTCCTCATATGCGTGGCCAGCTCCTGCGTCGAGGCTAAAGATCTGGGGCAGAGGGAGCACTTGAATTGGTTGTCGGTGCTCTTCGGGGGTTGTTTGTGTCTGGTGTCGGCCTTGTAACAATGCCTTCTCTCGTGGTCTTGGAGGTACCTCTTCTGGGTGAAGGCTTTCTTACAGGCAGGGCACTTGAACGGCCGTTCGCTGTTATGCTGTTTGCTTTGATGTTCCTGGAGACTGAACTGAGAGGAGAACCTCTTAGAGCAGATCGGGCAAATATAGAAGTCCTCACCCACGTCCACCTCGATCTCCTCGTCCGCTGCTTGTTCTGATTTGACCGGAGGAGGAGGCTTTGTTGTGGTGGACTGATTCGGACGCTCACCGTCTGTAACGGCACGCTGTCTTCGAGCGCAGCGGTGTTTGCGGAAAGCGTCGCTGCCCAGGAAGCTCTGGCCACACTCGGTGCACTCGTACTGCATAGCAGCCGTCTGGTGGCAACGCTCGTGTTCCGCCAGCTTGCTTTTGCTGGGGAACGCCATCTTGCAAACGCGGCATGCATGACTGTTCTCAGAATGCACCGAGAGATGCCTGGCCAGTTCCATGGCATGGGCGAACCTGTGGGGGCAAATAGGGCATTTATAGATCTTCTCTGCGCCACCTTCTTCTGCTGCTGTTGTTGTTGTTTTAGTTTCTTCTGCAGCCTCATCAGTACCATGTCTCTTCAAATGGAGGAGGAAATGGGCCCGATGAATAAAAGTCATGTGGCATTGATCACACTGATACTGACTTGACTTCGCCCCCTGGTGGTGGCTGAGCTGGTGCTTCTTTAAGTGAGAACCATGTAAGAAGTGCTTATTACAGTCTTGGCATCTATGAGGTCTCTCTCTGGCTGGCTTGCAGCCGTGTTCGAAGCGCTGCTCAGGGTCTTTAAAGCACTTGGTGCAAACGTCGCAGCGATACTTGTAGCGTTCAGCCGAGGAGGAGGAGGAGGAGGAAGCAGAGGAAGGAGGAGGGGAGGATGAGGTCTTTTCCTCCCATTGCTCGGTGTGGATTTTCCGGTGCTCGATGCGGCTGATCTTACAGGAGAAGGTGCGGTCGCATAAGTCGCATGGGAAGTTGTCGTCGCGATGTGTGGCCATGTGCTCCGCCAGCTGCGAGAGTCCCTTGAAGCAGAGCTGGCACTTGGGGCAGCGGTGGGGGCGGCTCTTCCCGTGCGAGTGCTTGTGTTTGCGCAGGGCGAAGACGGACACGAAGCCCCTCCCGCACGTCTGACACTGAAACTCGGACTTGTGGCTCCTCTCGTGCTGCTGCAGTTGGGCCGCCTGGAAGAAGCACTTCCCGCACTCCGCACACTCGTGGGGCTTCTCGCCGGTGTGGCACCGCTGATGGTCCTCCAGACACTCCAAGGTGAGGAAGGTCTTACTGCAGACGTGACAGGGGAAGTAGGGAGCCGAGTCAGAGTCGTTATCGTCGCTGCCGTCGGTTTCATTGGCGGGTTCGTCGTCATCATCATCATCGTTGTCATCATATGCCTCACTTTTGTTAGTCCCTTCTACTTCAATATCAACTTCCTGCGTTGAAGCTTCCTTTTCCTTCATCGAGCCGTCGGCCTCGTTGTCCAGCTGTCCGTTTGGATGCATCATCCTGCAGTGTCTGACCAGTGAGCTACGGAGTGCATAGCCCTTCTTACAGAAATGGCAAGTGTACACCTCCTTGGGATGGGCTTCATTGAAATGGTTATCTAGAGACTGACTCGTCCAAAACCTTTGTTGACATTCTGTGCAGACAAACGGTCTGTTTGGGTCATGGCATGTTCTATGGATATCAAGGTCAGAGGAGTAGAGAAAGGTCTGTGAGCATTCCGGGCAAGAATAGGTCTTCTCATTGGTGTGCACTTTCATGTGTCTCACCAGCTGACCCTGACTGGCACATACCTTCCCACACTTGGAGCAGGTGCTGTTTTTCTGTTCCTGATCTTCACGCCCATGGTCCTCTAAGTGACTGATGAGTAGCAGCCCATCCGAGAAACTTTTATCACATTCTGAGCACTGGTACTGGACAGCTTTTTTCTCTTTGAATGTGCTCCTATCCTGTTGGTTTTCAGTGGAATCCTGCGGTTTTAATGTTTTTATGTGTTCATCTTTGCAGGAGAAGTTTGTCTGCAGAACCCCAGTACCTGTTGTTTTGGACCCTTGGTTAAAGACAAGCACGCCATCTTTAAGAGTAGAGTCTATCTCTGAGGTAATTACAGTGTCCACATTACGCTCCTCCTTGAACCGGCTGTTCCAGTGGTTAGAGCATTTTCTACCGTGTTTCCTGTACATGTTCCTGTTCCAGAAACCTTTGTTGCACTTCTTGCAGATGAACGGATACTGCCCTGTATGTGTACGCATGTGGGCATGCAGCGCACTTTTATTTATAAAGCGCATATTGCAATGAGTACACAGGAAGGGTTTATCCACCTCATTATGAGAATTGTTATCTTGATCAAACATTGTTGGGTTGTTATCGCTACTCTGCAGTTTGTCACCATACCCCTCATCCAGAGGCTCCTCCTTGACGTTCGACAGGCCAATCAGCGGCTGCTTCTGCTGCAGAGGCGGAGGCTGGTTCGGTGGCTTTGCAGCCGTGTCTGCTCTGTGTGCTGTGAGGAAATGTTGCTGCAGCTGTGAGAACAACAAGAAGCGGGAACTGCAATCAGCACAAGAAAAGCCCTTAGGTGGGCTGTAAGTGGAGGACACGCGGGGGCTGCGGGAAGGCGATTTAGATGTCACTACGCAGCTCATCAGATGTTCCTGTAGTTCACCTGGAGAAAACACCTCTCCACACTGTTCGCATAGCTCTGGGTCGATAGGCTCCCCTCTCATGCCGTTGCACTTGATCAGGTGGCGCTGTAAGTAGTCCCTCCGGATATACCTCTCGCCACAGCTGGCACAGCCAAACGGCTTCTCCCCGGTGTGTAAGCGGGTGTGCACCTTCAATTGCTCAGATGCTTTGAAATAACGAGGGCAATAGGAACATCTGAATTTTGTCTTAACTCTACAGTGCAGCTGTATCCTCTGTAGAATCCTGTTCCGTCTAGGTAGCAGAGTATCAACACTTGCCTTTTCCAAATTCAAACTCTGCTGCATAGATTCATTGATAAACCTTCTTTTACAGCTGCTTCTGCGATGTCTCTTCAGTGACGTCTCAGCGATGAACCTGATGTCACAGCAGCTGCATTTGAACTCTTTTGTAGCGTGCATGATACTAATATGTCTGTCCAAAGACTTCTGAGTGTGGAAGCTCTTTGCACAGTCGTCACATGAGAACATGTGTCGTTTTCTGCCTAAATCCAACGTATCCTTTTTATTTTGCCAGCCTCGTCCGATATCCTCAACACTGATTTTGGCAATACGAACTTCCAATCGTTGCCTTTTCCCTTTGCAGCGACTATGATGCAGTTCAAGATGATCATATCGGGAGAAGCAGCTGTCACAGGCCTTGCAGCGATATGGCTTAACCTCTGTGTGTGTTAGGATGTGCCGCCTTAGGTTTCGTGATTTCATAAAGGTTTTTGTACAGAATTTGCACTTGTATTCCCCTTCAATCTCCCCTGGTGGACGCCTTCTTAACTCTGCATGGCCAGAGGCATTAGACAGTGGTGTTGTGATGTCACTCTTGCATGGCCTCTGTCTGTTCACACCGTCACAGAAAGCTTCATGCTGTAAGAATCTAGAACGGTCAGCAAATTTGTGACCACAGTGCATGCAAGAGTAAGGTTTTTCTCCAGTGTGTGAAGGAAGATGTCTTAGCAGAAAACTCCTGTACTTGAATCTGTGTGAACAGTGGGGGCATTTGTGCTTGAACGCCTCATTGCCTTTGGTTCCCATTACTGTGGTGTTATTATCCATGGGCGTTGATCCAGGTTTGCTGTTGGGGCAGAATCTCTTCTCATGTACATCCCGATTATCTGTTCTGGTAAACTTCTTTCCACACATCCCACATGGATGCAAAAATATCATCTTGTGCTTTTTGCCAGTGTATAAGCAATTCTTCTCATGGACATTGCAGTTAGTTTGTTTATTGAAGTTCTTTCCACAATTTCTGCATGTATACACAAAAGTGATTTCGGGCACTGCACCAGAGTTGTTGCAAGTTCTCTCGTGGATATTCCTGATGGATTGTTGATCAAAGTTCTTTCCACAACTTCTACATGAGTACATATACGTGCTTTGGGGCTTTGTGCTGGAGACATTGCCTGTCTTCTCATTGACATCCATGTCAAATTTCCTGCGGACACTTTTTCCACCTTCTGTATTGGAGAATTTGCAAACTCTTTCATGTGCCCTATATTTATATAGTCCGTAGCACTGGCCACATTTCGAACAGGGACACACAGTGTTTGAATCATGACCATCATGATGTTTGGTCAGGCGATTCCACCGCTCAAACCTTCGAGGGCAGTATGAGCACTTAAATGGATACCTCTCAGCCATGGATTTCCCTTCTACTGCTTTGCTGGCGATGACTGGAGGTCCTGGACACTTCCCCTTATGAAGCACAAGTAACTCCTGGCGATAAAAGCATTCACTACAATCCTGACAAGAATAGGGTTTCTCCCCTGTGTGAATACGCATGTGGCGAATCAGAGAGGCGCGGCTAGAGAAGTGGTCCTTACAGAACGGACACTGGCGCGACGTGGGCCCTGAGAGGTGGCTCAGGATGTGGTTGCCTAGTTCTGCGACAGGGAACACTTCTTGGCATACAGAGCACTTTTTCTCCGCTGCATCTTCCTCTTTCTCTTCCTTTATCTGCTGCTGTTGCGATTGTAGTTTCTGTTGCTTTTGCAGTTTCTGTTGCTCCCTATTAAGGGCCTGATCCTCTTGGCGTTTGTGTGAGCGGATATGTCGGAGCAGATAGGCAGGGTACTGAAACTGCAGTGGGCAGTCTGGGCACTGAAGCATTCCTTTTTTAGTGTGAGATTTTCTGTGCTTCAGCAAGTCACCAATGGTTGGAACAATCTTCTTGCATACAGTGCATTGTATCCTGCGCTGGTGCACATTTTTGTGAGATAAAAGATGATATTGTTTCATAAAACGCTTTCCACACTGCAGGCAGCGGTACGGTTTGTCACCCTTGTGCGTGCGAGTGTGTTTCTTTAGGGAATAAGGATTACTGAAACATTTCCCACAAAAACGGCAAGAGTTGGGTTGGGCATCAGCTTCACTGGCAAGTGCAGGGGCTTCTTGGGATGTCTCAGATTGGTTGGAATCAGGATCAAGACTGGAATGCCTGAAATTGAACTTCTTCCCAGACTTTTTATACACCTCATGTTTCTTCATGTGTCTGTACCTCCCAGAGAGAGTAGAGAAAATGGCATCACAGAGTTTGCATTTGAAGCGTAGCCCATTTTTATCATCAGATGTCATCGGTGGAGGTTGTGTAGGAAGTTTTTTCTGCTTCATGTTTTCCTTGTGATCACTTTTTCTTTCTCCTCCACCGCATTTAAGGACATACTCCTTGATACAACTATTTCTTAGGTGTCTGGATCGGTTAGACCCACTAGAGAAGGAATTGCTGCACAGAGGACATTTAATCTTATAGCCCGCTTTCCTCCTGCGTCTGTAAATAGTGTCCTTGATGCACTGCATACGCAGATGGCTGGACAGGTGGTAGGGGTACTTGAAAACGGATGGGCAGAGGGGGCAGTCATATATGCCATGACTTACAGTTCTCACTGGCACTTTAACTGAAGTTACTACGTTTTGGGACGAAGTCACAGGTTTCTTGAGGAGGATGTTGCATTTGTGTACATTATGTCCATGCTTGTGGAGCTTTTCCCTGCATGAGAAACTTTTCCAACAAATACCACAAGTATGTTTTTTGGAGATGTCCACCAGCTTCACGTAACAGTCAGGGAGACTGGCATAAAGGCTGTCTGGTGGATGAACAAAGGGCTCAACAGATTTATGGATGAAGCCGCGCGTGATGGGTTTGTTTTCGATTACTCTGGTACTCGGGACTTCATCATTCTGTTTTGGAGCTGCGGTTTTGGATCTCAAATGCTTGCATCGCCTCAGACGGACATGTTTGTTCATGCTTCCGATCTGGGCGAAGTAAAGACCACATATGGGGCATTTGAACGGTGTTATTCCAGAGTGAAGCCGCATGTGGGAGTGGTAAATGTAAAGTCTGGGGAATGTCTTGTTGCATAATTTACACATGGGTACAGGACGGCAGGTCGACTTGCTCTTCTGTGGTCTGGACTTAGTCTTAGAGGGGAGCTCAGCACTTTCATTATCAACCCCACAGCGATGTCGCTCTGCCATCACGTCATTCACCAGGTAGGTGCTGCAGGTCTGGCAGAATTGAAATTTGTGCTGGGAGTGGCTACAATGGTGGTGCTCGAGTAGATGGTCTGCACTCTGCGCCGTCTGTTGGCACTCTGAACAGTGGTACGTCTCGTTCGCGTCGTCCTTCTGCTTGGAGGTTTTCAGAAGCACGATAGGGTGAAGGCGTCTCTTCATATGCTGCGAGGATTTCAACTGGGCTGCTTCGGTTCCTTCCGCCTGGTTGGATTCAGATCTCGTCTCCACCTTGCTCTCAGTTTCACTGAGGGATTCCTCCTCTGACAGTGGTTCTCCGTAGAACATGCTGAGCATGGGGGGTTCTTCGCCATCGACTGCTGTGGATACACCCTCAAAGAGTGGCCTTGCGTTTCCCAGACCAGCTCTTTCAAGGGTGGGTGGCTCCAAGGGTTTCTGTGGCACGGTCTGATGATCCTCCAAACAAGAAGAAGCATCGGTCTCCTCCTCAAAGGGGCTAGTCCGTTGATTTTGAAGAGAGGGATTTTCTTCAGTCTGTGATTTGTCCTCTTTGCTTTCACTTGCACCAATGGACTCTGCCTCACTCACCTCACAGCTGCCGATGACTTCCTGAAATATCAAACATTGATTTTTGGGGAAGTCTAAGCGGGATTCAAATGTTTGATTGCTACCCTCCGGTCCACCTATGCTTAAGGAACTTTTGCTTCCATCTTCTGGCTTGGCTTCTCTATCGGCACTGGGACAGTCTATGGCATTGGTATAGTCGTTTAACTTGTGAGCGGCATCATGAGCGTCAGAGGTCTTGATATCCCCTGAATCCACTGGTCCTTGGTTTGATGAAGGAATGTCCTCCTCTTTATCACCCTCTCTCAGAACAGACCCTTCATTGTGGCCCTCCCGACTGCTGACATTGGTATATCGATTCTCTTCCCATATCGATTTCTCCTCCTCCTCTTCTTCTTCCTCCTCCTCCTGTTCTACATCCATATCCTCCTCTCTTTCACTCCCTGAGACGGACATGCTATCTGGGGCATGGGACTGTTGATCCCCTTGCATGCTCGTCTCCTCCTCCTCCTCCTCCTCCTTCTCTTCCTCTTCCTCCTGTTCCCCCTCCAGTGCTCTGCCATCCAGATCCTCTCCTCCCTCGCTTGCTGAGACAGGCTGACTCTCTGGGGCACCTAAGTGGGGATCTGAGTCTTGATGCTCTTTTTTGTGCGACTCCGCCTCCTCCTCCACCACCACATGTGTATCTCCTTGTCTTCCTCCTCCTCCACTTTCTCCTCCTTTTCTAATCTCCTCCTCCTGATGCTCTTTTTTGTGTGACTCCTCCTCCTTCTCCGCATGTGTATCTCCTTGTCTTCCTCCTCCACATTCTCCTCCTCCTTCACATTCTCCTCCTCTTCTGATCTCCTCCTCCTCCTCCTGATGCTCTTGAGTGTATGACTCTGAGGCACATGAGCGTTCATCCTCTTGCATGCATGTCTCCTCCTCCTCCTCCTCCTTCTCTTCCTCTTCCTCCTGTTCCCCCTCCAGTGCTCTGCCATCCAGATCCTCTCCTCCCTCGCTTGCGGAGACAGGCTGACTCTCTGGGGCACCTAAGTGGGGATCTGAGTCTTGATGCTCTTTTTTGTGCGACTCCGCCTCCTCCTCCACCACCACATGTGTATCTCCTTGTCTTCCTCCTCCTCCACTAATCTCCTCCTCCTGATGCTCTTTTTTGTGTGACTCCTCCTCCTTCTCCGCATGTGTATCTCCTTGTCTTCCTCCTCCTCCTTCACATTCTCCTCCTCTTCCGATCTCCTCCTCCTCCTCCTGATGCTCTTGAGTGTATGACTCTGAGGCACATGAGTGTTCATCCTCTTGCATGCATGTCTCCTTGTCCTCCTCTTCGCTAGGCGTGCCTCCTCCATATCCTCCTCCTCTTATCCTCTCCCCCTCCTCTTGTGTGCCTGACTCCTCCTCCTCTTCCTCTTTTTCTCTCTCCTGTGCATCGTCAACTGGACCCTCCTCTCTATCATTCTCTGAGGCGGAGAGGCTGCCTGGGTCCCCTGGGAGGGGAATCGAGACCTTGCAAGCACCGCCTCCTTCCACAGGGGGTGATCTGTTGTCCTCTGAACGCAGTGGGGTATCCTTAGGATTGCTAGAGGGAGTAGGGGGGCATTTTGGATTACTCAAATTCCTGTTGCTGTCGATTCCTTGGGTTTCAGAACGCTGACTAGAATCGTGGTTAAACGTTGGATAGGAGGACCTCGACCTGTCGTTGTCTGGCTCTGAGCAGCTGCTGACGTCGGAGTAGTCTTCTAGAATAGATGGATTTAGCATGTCACAGTCGTCTTTGAAATCACGCAAGTCGACTTCTAAACATATGGGGAAACGGCTGGAACTGGCTGATCTATCTGGGGCAAAATCTGTGAAGGAGCTGCCTCCTCCTCCTCCTCTGTGTTTTACCAGGTCTGCCTCAACTATCTGTTGTCTCTCACCTTGCCATGGGAAGATATCATAGTATCTATTCTGTGGCACAGAATCTGAGCTAGGGTTAGAATTTGAGTCAAGGTCTGAATTCAAGTTCAAAACGGGGGAGAGGGTCTCTGTGGAAACCCCCATGTTGGAAAGGCCATCCTGTTCGATGAGGCTCTCGATGTGTTGGACCAAGTTCTCCTCTGGATCCAACGGCGCCGTCACAGTCCTCGGGTCTGAGGACAGAGGCTGAATGTTGTGCAAACAGGTGTTCCATCCATGAGCCATCCTTCACGTGGGGGTGGGGGGGGGTTGGGGACCTCAGTCCTCCTTCACCCGATCCTGAGAGAGAATGAATTCACAAGACAAGAATAAGTCAGCAAGTGTTAATGTGCATACAGGCTAAGATCTTACAATTTAAAGAGAGACCTTGGTACACATGGATATCGGTTAGGGTTGGGCGGTTGTACGGTTATAACACGGTTTTTGAAAATAGCAGCGGTATGTCAATACCGTCATAAAACCGTCAGAAATTGCTATATATATTAAGCGCCTTTTTTTCTGTGTTTGTCCAGCACCACTGTGTGTGTGGGTGAAGATGCTATGAAAGTGATGACAGAATGTTTTGTAAACAAATGTGTCACAGAAATAACCTGTCAAAAAATACTACTTAGAAGCGATCATAATCGTGTGTCACCTGACCGCTTCTCCTCAGAAGAAGAATACGCTCTGCGCTTGGTACTCCGGTGAGTGTTGGCAGTGTTTCCCATACATAGTCAATCCGCTCAAGCAGAAACGATGATTAGGACATGATCACCAGCACCTGCACTTTATCTTAGACACCACTTGAAGGGCCATGTGCAATATTCGAAAAACACCACTTGAAGGGTTATGTGCAATATATATTTATACCAAATGATGCCATGTCCAGGTGGAAACTGCTGCCAATGTCACTCAATGTTTGCTGCTGTCCTGTTGTTTACTTTGCCTACTGTATGTTGTATGTATCGTCTCTGTTGCACTTGAAGCATGAAAGTACCATGCCCAAGACGAGTTTCCCCTCGGGGACAATAAAGTATAATCAATCAATCAATCAATCAATAGTCAGGGCTTAAAGTGGGAAAAAATAAGGAAAGATATTGGGAGAGCGGGTACAGAAGACAGCTTCTTGTCTCAATGTTTAAATGCATTAATACTATTTTATAGTCAATACTAAATATATGTCTCAATGTTAAAATGCATTAATACTGTTTTATACTCAATACAAAATAAAATAATATATTTAGATGTGTCTTTAAAAGAACAAACTGATTAAATCACTTAAGGCCAAACTGATTGCATCACTTATTAAGCCACTATCACTATAACAATAGATCTACATCAAGTAGAATACTGATGACTAGTGACCAGTCAAGACTAGGGTTGGGTATCGTTTGGGTTTTATCCGGTACCGGTACCTAACCGATACTTTAAAAACGGTACCGGTAACGAAACGGTACTTAATTCGGTACTTTAGATTTTTTTAAATGACATATATATAATTATAACACGGTCGACAACATTAAACAGCTTCTCACTTTTTTATTGCTGAGGCACAATATATATTAGTTAAATATACACTCAAATTAAAATAAATGAAAATAAAACTCCTGCTGACTGAGGCACAATATACATATATATAATATTACAGTTAAATATACACTCAAATTAAAATAAATAAAAATAAAACTCCCACCTCAGCAATTCTTTTGCAAAAAGATCAGCATATTTGCCTTCTCTGGCAAAATACGACACCTCTCTTGACTATGACTAGTAGCATAGAACCGAATCTGCTCTCCTTGAAGATGCCTCCGTCACTTTCCCGTCCGTATCCCCCGACATCCACCATGGTAAACCGATATCTGGCGTCGCAGGTAGCCATCAGGACAATGGAGTGGGCACCCTTGTAGTTGAAGTAGTCGCTGCCAGCGTGCGGCGGTGCCTTGATGTTCACGTGTTTTCCATCTACGCTGCCGACACAGTTCGGAAAGTTCCACGGTCTACTATGACTTTATCCCGTGCGTTGCCAGGTGTTTCATCAAGTTAGATGTGTTGCCTGCTTTACACGCGAATGATTTTAAGCATTTTGAGCACTTCGCGTTGTTTTCATCGAGTCGGGTGAAATGCAGCCACACTTTAGAACGCTTCGGCATTCTCGTGACCTCGTAGCTAGGCTAGCTAGCGAAATTCGATAATATGATGATAATAATAATAATAATAATAATAATAATAATAATAATACAATTCATATATATATAATTTAGTATAAATTCACTAACTATATTACTACACTTACTATAAACTCACTCTTCTTAACTCGTAACACAACTGCTCAGCTCACTACCATGACATGCACTGATTGGAAATGTAACAGGCGATGTTACGTCACGACTCAGTCACGTGTGGTTGACTGTTGCATGACACCGGACACCAGGGGGGAAAAAAGTAGAAAAGTACCGAAATGAGGTACCGAAATCTCCTTTGCAATTCGGTACGGTAAATACCGAATGTAAAGTAACCGGTACCGATTTTCGGTACCCAACCCTAGTCAAGACCATTGGACTCCAGGATATCTTTGAGTTCCTGCATGAGGGCTGACGAGTTGGCGATGTTTACTTTCCTGCTGGCTAGGTGTTGTGTTGTTACTTTGGCCAGATCATCATCAAAAAATCGAACAAGGACATTGAGGATTTTGTCCATGTTAGCGAGATACCGGGCAGCTAAAAGCGAACGTCTCTACAAGCTAACATTACACTCATTCAAACTTCTTAAGGCCCGCCCCACTACTCTGCCTCCGATTGGCTAGAAGTCGTTGGTTGGCTTGAGCAATGTGATACCATTGGTAGGCGGAACTGTCTCTTTGCTGAAGACGACTCTTTAAATTACGATGTAAACAAATAGCATGTGATTTTTTAATTTATTTTTTGCTAAAAAATTCCCCCGCGCCGGAAATCCGGCACCGTACCGGAGAACTTTAAGCCCTGTATACCGTTTCCCGCCACAAGGTGGCTGGCTGCAGGGCTATGTGATTTTCCATCTTACTACATTAGCATTTTTAACATGTTTTTATGTTTGCTGAAAATACCACACAGATTTTTATCTAAAGGCATTCTAGCATGTCTCTGTTTCGTTCTGCGGCGAAAAATCGCACCGTTCCCGAGGGAATAGAATAAAAATAAAAATATCCCAGCGTTCCCCACAACACAAGGAATACAAAGCCATTTGAATAGAAACTGTCGGACCTTGCGTTCGAAAGTAACATGCAGATACATACAGGTCAGAAAATCAGCAGTAGTTTTCTGCTGAAAAAACACACGGTTCCCGAAGGAATAGAGTTAAAAAAACAAATATCCCAGTGTTGCCCACAAAACATGGAATCGATAACCATTTACATGGAAACGATGGGATGTAAACGAGTTCGAATGTAGCGGACGGATGAACACGGCGAGGGAAATTTAATACAATGGATGTCAATATGCGCCAACTCCACTTTGATGCTCCCAGTTTAACGTGAGGCCGAAACCTAAATGGCTTGTTGTTGAATCGCATGTTTCCTGAAACACGCAGCCCACAAAATGGGTCATCAGAGACCCATGTATAGCACAAGCACTGAAAAGGTGAGTTTTTCATAATATGGGACCTTTAAGGCGTTTATTAGGCTATATATAGCTATTTATTATATATATTTAAAAATGTATGACGATATTGAAACGGACACCGTTGCTATTTTCAAAAGCCACGGTATAACCTCCCAACCCTACTGGCTATAGCCCACAAGAGGACACAACCTCAGGAAAAATGTCACACGATACATACATGACACACTGCCCTTATGTCAACTATGTCATTACTCCAGTTACAGCATTGTAACCCAAATACGGTACTCACCACCTCTGCTTCAGTAAGTGTGAATGGGATCCAAGGTGCCGTGAGTTAGGCTACATCTGTCCAGGAGACTAGAGACCGAGAAAGAAATAGGCAAATGAAATTACACAAACACATTCTAGACATACAGATAACACATATGAATTAATTTAAACTCTCATAAACATTAAGTAAACTGCTCGATTTCCAAAGAAGCAAAACACAAAAACCGCAGTACTCGTGTTCAAAACTTTCTTTTATGGCCCTTTCCCATGAGCCTCAGGAATCTGATCAGCAGTCTTGGAATGCCTCTTGTCCTATCAAATTACTTGGTCCCTTTAAGACGTTGAACACAGTGTGCGCTCTGGCGCTCTCAGAGCGAATTTACGAACGCAGCCTTGGTGGGAGCAAACTATTGATGTCATCAGAAATGTGTTTCCTCTGTGACCATCAAACCAGCAGGACTACTCATAACTAGGGCTGGGACGACGCGTCGACGTCGACTTGCGTAATGTGCGTCGCAAAAAAAATAAAAATCTAACTGCAATTGCGGCACTGCGCCGACGTGGTGGCGGGGGCGCTGTTTCGCAAATAAGTTAGCTTTCGTTTTTGCTAGCGAAATAGCTGATAGTATGTTGACTGCTCAAGGAGAATACATATTTGAAAGTACAGAATGCCTGAGAGCCTTATATTCATTATATCCTAATATTCATTATATTTTGAATGGTCATCTGGTGCCTGAATATTGTGTTTTCCTTTACATAAATAATTACATTTCCACCATAAATTGATGCAGAAAGGGCACAAATTGGTGCATATCAATTCACCAGAATGCAAGAAATTAAGTGTTTGATGTTTAAGGACCCACAGACAGCCCTGCTTCATGGGTCCCCCCCGATGTCAAACACCACTGGTACCACCTCCGCCTCATTTTGAGCCAGGAAAAACCCTGATGGCATTCAAGTTGGCTAAACATAGCAGTGAGTCTGCCCTGTGTCTGGGGCTGTTTGACAGAGGCAGTTACAGTAGTAGTAGTAGTAGTAGTAGTAGTAGTAGTAGTAGTAGTAGTAGTAGTAGTAGTAGTAGTAGTAGTAGTAGTAGTAGTAGTAGTAGTAGTAGTAGTAGTAGTAGTAGTAGTAGTAGTAGTAGTAGTAGTAGTAGTAGTAGTAGTAGTAGTAGTAGTAGTAGTAGTAGTAGTAGTAGTAGTAGTAGTAGTAGTAGTAGTAGTAGTAGTAGTAGTAGTAGTAGTAGTAGTAGTAGTAGTAGTAGTAGTAGTAGTAGTAGTAGTAGTAGTAGTAGTAGTAGTAGTAGTAGTAGTAGTAGTAGTAGTAGTAGTAGTAGTAGTAGTAGTAGTAGTAGTAGTAGTAGTAGTAGTAGTAGTAGTAGTAGTAGTAGTAGTAGTAGTAGTAGTAGTAGTAGTAGTAGTAGTAGTAGTAGTAGTAGTAGTAGTAGTAGTAGTAGTAGTAGTAGTAGTAGTAGTAGTAGTAGTAGTAGTAGTAGTAGTAGTAGTAGTAGTAGTAGTAGTAGTAGTAGTAGTAGTAGTAGTAGTAGTAGTAGTAGTAGTAGTAGTAGTAGTAGTAGTAGTAGTAGTAGTAGTAGTAGTAGTAGTAGTAGTAGTAGTAGTAGTAGTAGTAGTAGTAGTAGTAGTAGTAGTAGTAGTAGTAGTAGTAGTAGTAGTAGTAGTAGTAGTAGTAGTAGTAGTAGTAGTAGTAGTAGTAGTAGTAGTAGTAGTAGTAGTAGTAGTAGTAGTAGTAGTAGTAGTAGTAGTAGTAGTAGTAGTAGTAGTAGTAGTAGTAGTAGTAGTAGTAGTAGTAGTAGTAGTAGTAGTAGTAGTAGTAGTAGTAGTAGTAGTAGTAGTAGTAGTAGTAGTAGTAGTAGTAGTAGTAGTAGTAGTAGTAGTAGTAGTAGTAGTAGTAGTAGTAGTAGTAGTAGTAGTAGTAGTAGTAGTAGTAGTAGTAGTAGTAGTAGTAGTAGTAGTAGTAGTAGTAGTAGTAGTAGTAGTAGTAGTAGTAGTAGTAGTAGTAGTAGTAGTAGTAGTAGTAGTAGTAGTAGTAGTAGGTCGCCGAATTAAAGGTGTCTGTGTTTAATTGCGGGCCCACAGACAGCCCCCATACATCAGCTGATCATTTAAAGGGGCGGCCGTCTGAGTAATGTGCATGTCACACGCTGCTTTGTTTTATAAGAGCAGCCGCTATTACCCAGAGTGCTTTATAAAGACACTGTTAAACAGAGAGACAATACAGCCATTATTTGGGGGAAAATTAAGTGATACATTAATCGAACAGTAAAAAAAAATATCGTTAGACTAATCGTTAAATTAGTCGTTAGAGTAATTGACTAATCGAAAAAATAATCGCTAGATTAATCGTTAGAAAATTTGTCGTTTGGGACAGCCCTACTCATAACTAATAAATCTGTCAATCGTTTTCGCATCTTCTTCTAGCGAATTTCTTAGTAACGTGTATTTGAAACTAGCAAAGGAGTTGTGTGGTTGAATGCGAGCCATTTATTTAGTCTGCAAATATAGGCCTATATGAAAACTAGAATGTTGTTCATTTAGCCAGCCAGATGGGCGAGTCACATTTCCCATGAAATTAAACATCTGCAGCTAAGCAAAATGAACAGCGCATATAAATGCTTCTATACGTGACTCGTAACCAAAGTAACCAAGAGGTGTATATCGCATCTTCATGCTTTTGTAACATAAGGGCGTATTCCATCAACATCGCTAAAGGAAAATACTGGTTTATTTTTGATAAGTCTCCCGAGAAACCTACAAAAAATAAGCCTGGATTTTCCTTTAGCGACGTTGATGGAATACCCCCCATATCACAGTCCCGTAGCCTAGCCTACCCAAGCAATTGACAGTACCGCGCCCCCAAGTGCCCAACAACATCCCCCCCATGGCGCCAGATCAGGGTAGGACCTCTGGGAAATGAACGTGTTTTTTGTTGTTGTTTCTTTAAATGTCCTTGGGACATTAAGAAAAATGTTTTGCTCCTTGAATGACTATCTCAGATCAACCGTATAAGCCTATACAATTTGATAAATCAACAGGCTTAGCTAATGTTTATGTCATCATCTTGGCTGCCTGGGGCCCATTCCACTAAGGTCGATTATCTTCTAAGCCTCGATAATGTTAGCTTGCGTTCGGTTCCATCAATGTGGCTCAAATAATTCGCTGCTTGGTTGAGCTCCTTCTGAGTCAGATATCATTAAACCAGGCTAAAACACTGGCTAAAGTAAGACGCGCTCAAAAAAGGCTCACAGGCGGAAATCCCGAACGACAGTTCCTCTTTTAGGAAATATTAGTTCCCACTTCACACGAGATAGATAGATGGATAGGTTGACTGTGTGATAGATAGATAATTTGATATTTTGAAAGTGTGATCGATCGATAGATAGTTTGATTGTGTGATAGATAACTTGATATTTTGAAAGTGTGAGATAGATCGATAGATCAATAAATAAAAGAGTGTAAAAAAAAAAAGTCTTTGTTTCAACTTGCATTGCTGTCATCACAGCGGTCTGGCTGGCGCAGTGGTTAAGGCAGACAACTAGCGTTCCAAAGGTTGCGTGTTCGAGACTTGTCTAAGTGATTTTTATTTTTTTTACATTTAACCGAAGATTTCATGAAAAGGCTTCAAACACCATTGTAATCGTGTCAGTTCTTGTAAATTAGCCTGCACCATAATTTTATAGCCTACATACTTTTTTAGATGAGATTTTAGATTAGATTCAGACAACGAAATGCAGTAAAAAGTGTGTCCGAAGAGGGATTCGAACCACCGTCTAAAAATGACGAATAAATCCTTTGGCAGCGGTCGATACCACTAGGCCATTGCGGCGATATGACGGTTTGTAGCCTGCTGCTGATATCACCACAGTAGTAATATTCATTTATTAAAATATGAACATATAACAATAACTGGGGCTAGTATGACCTACGCATTTAATCGGTCAGCAATTTCTTGCCAAACCATTTCCCTCGCCTTGTTAATTGCGGCAGTATTGCACTATTTTACATCTTATTTTTCCGTCTTCATAAAGATCAATAATTCGGAATGCTGCGCAAATGTAGTACCCCTGCAGAGTATCTTCATTTCGACAGATCGACCCTTCGGGGCTCTTTATGTCTGCGTGCACGCGCCCATATCGAAGATTTGTAAGCCGGTGTTCTGTGAACACTCATAACACAAGCCTGATCCTCGTTCGAGGAATCACCTGAGGCTTGAATTCCAATCCCGAGTTGCCTGATCGCCGCATTTATTTCAAACGCCGATATACTGAGCCACCTTTAGTGGAACGGCCCCCTGGTTTAGAAATCCCTGGAGTTGATATAGGCCCAAACAAATGTGCACCAAGACCAGCAATGTGACTAAATCATGAATATGATTAGAAAACACAAAGGAAGATGCAGCCTAATTGTAACATCACATAATTATTGTGGTTGGATCGCAACTTATTAGCCAATCAGAAGAGTAGGAGGCTGTTGGAGTCATTTTTTGGAGGTTGTGATGAATAACAACCAAATGAATCACATTCCTTATGATCACGTGCTATAAACAAGTGAATATAGTGCTATAAACAAGTGAATATAGTGCTATAAACAAGTGAATATAGTACACTTGGGAAGCATTGCTGACTGTTTTTCTTTTCTTGACGTGTTCTGAGCAGGCTATGTATCCTTGTGTCAGTTTTGTGCCATCCTACCGTTTTGTCCCATGGATATGATTTCGTTTGTGGTTTCTCCTGTCTTATTTACATGCATTGAGTGTTCTTTGTTGTATATTGAACTTTAGCCATTAACTGAAGTGAACTGATAAAAAGACAAAAAGTTGGCAAATCAATTCAACGATGTAGTCAGTCAGCGAACAAACTAAAGTTCCCGTGAAACCCGTCATGTAAACATACCGTTAGATAGCTGCTACATCACAAAAGGATGTAATCCTGTCAGAAAGGAATCAACTTGATTCGAATCTAATTAAGATTAATTATTATTATTATTATTCATCTAATTATCATTATCTAACAGTGACGGACACCAATATCAGTGTCTTGTTAGACTGAACAAGTCATATCTCTACTTGATGGCTGCTGGACAATTAAAAACACGTCGTTATTTTTCTAATGGATTATAAATATGACACGTGTGTAATGTCTAGCCGGGCGGAATATGAGCTTAATATACGTGACTTACTCGTATCGTGTGTTAAAATTGCATTGTTCTCTTACATATGGGGGTTACCTACCGAGGCATATGCACATATATGTATATTTGTATGATATATGCATGCATGATCTCAATCAAATCTGCTCAGCTTACTCATCGGCGCAAATGATCAGTAGTTCATTCATCTGATCACACATTGTTGTCATATCCAGGTCGTACAGGTATTTACGTTGCATACGTGTGCTTGGCCATAGCGCCCCTGTGTGTGTGTGTGTGTGTGTGTGGCCTGCAGGAGCGGGTTACAACCAGGGTGTCCAGCCACAATGTTACAACAAGGGTGTAACACAATGTTACAACAAGGGTGTCCAGAACAATAAGCACATCAGCCAACACGGACTCCCAGGGTCGAGTGGGAATGTGGAAATAGTGAGAAATAAATGTGCAATGCCATTCAATGACTGTATAATGTTGGCTTGCTTGCTTACGATGCTAACTAGTGTAGCACCACCCCATCTGCAAATGGCTTCTTCCCCCCGCAACAACTCCCTGGCTCCCTTCGGTGCAGAAGGAGAAACCTCACTTACCAATCCTGCAGTCCTGTCCTCCTCCGTCGCTCTCTGTCAGACAGTAATCTCCGTGCACACCTCGAGCATATGATCCACGAATCAAAACCGAAAACAATGTTACCATTTCAGAAGCGCAACACACACAATTCAGCTGTTTTTTTCCCTCTTTTGGCGCATCACACAATGGGGCTGCCTGAACCCCGGGAACAATCCTGATGGTTCCTCACTGTCCAGAACCAATAAGAACACAGAAGAACCTTGTTAGAACCAATGAGAACATAGAGGAACCTGGCGAGAACCAATAAGAACGCAGAGGAACCTTACGAGAATCCGCCCTACGTGGGCCCGCCCCTCCATGGGCTGCGCGGGATGTTTCTGCGCACAGCACCAATCCTGCACTTCTGGGCTCCTGCCTCTGGGGCTCTGCTGCTGGACGTGCAATGGCTGACACACACAATGCAGCAGCAGAAGCAGCAGAAGCAACGGCTGTCCGACATGTTGCTCTCCCTAACTGTGTTGTTTGGCAACTGTTAATGATGTGAAACCCCCCCTTCACCATTCCCAAGCATCATTTATGGCCAGTCTAGGTCGGTTTACAGCAAGAGGAATGGCAACAGCCTGCTTACAACTAGGTCACACTGGTGTGCTGCTGCCTGCTGGCCACCATTTTAGTAACAGGATACCTGGAAGAAGCCAAGATGGAGGGAAGCAAGAAACACTCAAAATGGTGCCCATTTTTTTTAAGGACATTTTTTTCCTGAGTTCTCAGCAAGGGTTTTCTGTGTCATACCAGTAAAGCACAACCACACAATATGACTCAAAATAACACATGGTTCAGTACAGCAAGCATGGACTATGACCGGTGCATAGTAACGCCCTTGGAATAGTCCCCTCTCTTGTCCATGGCATTGATTCCAAACTGACTGTACTTCCATTAGCTTGTATCTGTCAACAACAACAAAAAAGTGTCATTTGAAATTATACACTTGCACACACAGAGGGGTTGTCAATGTCAAGGATGGTCGAGTGGTCCATCGAGAAGCAGGATCGAGGTCCACAGGGGTCTTGTCAATCAGTGGAGACTGAAAAGAGAATTCATTCCTCTGCTCTGAACTGTGGGTCAATGTGGTGATATGATGAAAATCAGTTGTTAAATACAAAAGCACGTCCTGTAACTTTTGAAACCATGAAATTGCTTGGTTCGGGTTGAATGGGTACTCGCAACCAACCCCCCCCCCCCCCCCCCCAGCATGGTAAGGGCAAGGATGGGTCCATCTGGGATTCAAGCACCAATGAGTTCTAATACAGACTAGTACATGCTGGGTACACATGCTTTTGTCCTTTTGGGTTTTGGTCCACATTTCTTGTCCTGGGCAATATTAACGCCCGGTACTCTCTAGGCATGTAAGATGGATGGGTGGAGCTGGTCTCAGGGTCAGTGCATGTGACTGGGTGTTCAAGCATCTAGCGACATAGCAGCTACAAAGCAGTCGGAAATCAGTCCTTTTCAATGGAAGTTGCGACATCCGAAGTCTTGAGCGATTCGACCATAGGGAGACGCAACCAGAATAGACCCCAACTCTTTTTTTCACCACGACTTTGGCGACTACCAATCGGGAGAGAGAATGTCACAGCAGCTAGTTGCTGGATTGGCTAGAACATCTACATTGTGTTGCTACGGAAGGAACACCATAAGTAAGTGGTGACTTAGCAATACCTGAAATAAAACCTTGACGTCACGTCAGAGCGGCTAGTAAGAAATGCGATTTTTGCCCAAGTGACAGAGCAGCGCAGTAAATGGTAATGGTAAATGGACTGCACTTATATAGCGCCATTATCCAAAGCGCTTTACAACGGCCGCTCATTCACCCATTCACACACACATTCACACACCAATGGCAGCAAGCTACCATGCAAGGCGCTGGCCCGCTCACTGGGAGCAATTTGGGGTACAGTGTCTTGTCCAAGGACACTTCGACATGTGGCCAGCCGGGGCTCGAACCGCCGATCTGCCAACCTTGCGATCGTTAGACGGCAGCTCTACCTCCTGAACCACAGCCGCCCCTGTGGAGGTAATCGCCAGAAGGTGGCCATAGCACTGCAGCATTGCTGTGCAAAAACAGGGTGGTAGCGGAATTTTTGATTGACGGGTGGTAGCTCGCGCTAAATTGACAGAGATGTGCTAAATCGAAGATGATGCTGTAGATTGCAACTTTTGTTTTCTTTTTCTCCCCCAATCCCAGATTCCCCCCCAGGAAAAAAGATCTGAGGCGATTCAGAAAACATTTGTGGCTTGAATGCTCCAACCCACAGGGCTTGGCCCCGTTTCAGGTAGTGTTGTTCCGATACCGATACTAGTATCGGCATGGCCACCGATACGCACAAAAATGCTGGTATCGGTATCGGCGAGTACTTTACAAAAACGTAAGTTTTTTTTTTTTTTTTTTTACTTAAGTTTTACAAAAACTTTACGAGTTTTACAAAGGTTTTGAGCAGTGCCAGACTAAGTGTTAGCAATAATTTTACATCGAGGTTAGTATGCGGCTCAAAAAACATGTTTTTTTGTTTTGTTTTTTCAAACGCCGTGGTATCGGATCGGTACTCGGTATCGGCAAGTACTGCACGGTCAGGTATCGGTATCGGTATCGGGATCAAAAAATGGTATCGGAACAACACTAGTTTCAGGAATAGGGAAGTATCAGCAACAGGGAAGTACAGGAAGTCCCAGCAATAGGGACCTTGTGATTTGTAATAAGATGTAATGGCCAAATACAAATGGAATGTAAAAATAACAGCAGTGGTTTCAACTAAAGAACTAACCTGTTAGATAGAGGGTTGATCTGAGGCCTTGTATTAGGCCTACCGGGAGACACTATGGACAATCTCCGTTTGGCAGTACCTTGCACCACCACCAGTTTCAAAGGGCATTTACATTCCATCGCTGGCTGGAAACAGCCACAGGGAAATCATGATATATATACCTATGGTCTGATCCTAGGGCAGGTTAAGGTAAGTCAGGGTAAGACCTTAGGGTCAGACTTGCACTCTGATTAACCACGAATGGAAATCCATTATTGATGGTAGGGAATTGGTAGAATGTATGCATTTTGCTCCTCATGGATCAAACCAAGCACCGAGTTTGCCAGTAATGCCTGTGGCTAGGCAACATCTGGGAGTTCAAGGTGGGCCCTGATAGCACACCAATCTCTGGCCAACATTGGTCACAATTTACTTCAGGGCTACTTATAGCAATACATCACAGAGCTGCCAATCGTCAACATGCCAATCAAAGGCTCTTAGCAATGACTTGCCAATGAGCAAATGCTAACTAATAAGCTATATAGCCAGAGGTTTGTGACCTACTAGAGGTGTGGTCCTATAGATGGACAAGGGGTTTGTCCCAGATGAGTCTCTTTGAGCCTCTGCCCATCCTTCGAAATACATTCTGATTGCAACAATGGAGGTGGCTAATCAGTGAGGTCAACTATACCCAATTGTCATCTCCAGTTCCATCCCCTTTAACTGTCTAACATAGGGTCCTGTCAAGAAACAAACCTTGACCCTTCACCCGAGACACCCTAGATCTGAAAGGATTGGATAGGTATAAATAAGATGGTGAAAAGCTAGGAGGAATGTTCGCCATCATACTTATGCTCATCATGTTTTCAGATCTACACAAGTGTCTAAGAGGTAGGGGCTAGGGGTTGTCTCAGAATAGAGCCAATACTGTTACTCGAACACAAAAGTAGCCTGACTAATCACCACTTAGTGATGGTCAAGTTACATTTGACCAGTGAGAACTGTCAGTTGAAGAACAGAAAAAGTCAAAGTGGAAAGCTCTGTAGGGTGCTTTTTTTTACCCAGCATACCGGAAGGGCGGAGTTTGAACTTAATGAGCGACCCTTCACTCTGGATGACCTAAATGAAGCCCAACTAATGGTGTCTACTTCTATTTTAGTTGCACTTCAAAAGAAAAACATAATGTCCACCAGAAAGGTACCTCTGCCCTAGTGGTCACAGAATCTACTGAATTGCTTGTTTGACACTTGGGACACTGATGGATCCACATGATGAATGAAATCCTGAACAAAGCCATATTCTGGGATAGGCTACCAGACACACACCTGTGTTTCTCACAGGATGTTGTGAGACTGTGGCAGGGGGTGAAAGGATGACAGGAAGTGTGCTTTATCAAAACAGACCTAAAAAACCCTTGTTCACTTTTAACAACAAAGTCATTGATTTTGCCATTTAGCAGACGCTTTTAATCCAAAGCGATTTACAATTACGAATTACAGGGAGATTCCCCCTGGAGTAACTGAGGGCTAAGTGCCTTACTCAAGGGCACACTAGTAGTGGTGTGGTTTCAGGCGGGATTTGAACTCTCAACCTTCCGATCACCAGTCCAACCCACTATCCACTACCTCATTGGTTGATGAAACATAGTTGATGAAACATAGTTACTCTATCATTACAAAATATCTGTTTCATTTGCTCTGAAATCTTTACATAGTGACGGCGCACGGCGCCACTTTTAAATCTTTACATTTGTGGAGAACCCTGAGAGAAACACATAGGTTTCTAATCCAAAACAACTAGCGAGCAGGAAAACATGCCTGTTAACACTATGCAGTAACCTCATTTGAGATGTCTGAAAGGTAACCAAGGGGAAATCATTCAGTGCCAGGACAAAAAAAGACAAGTTATTTCCTTAAATTTTAATGGCAAAAAACAACAAACTCTCAGGTGCCAATACAGTTTGTAGCATTCTAATCATTGACCGTGGTCATCAGAATGTATCTGCTTGATGGGGAAATATGCTAATCCTAAACTAATATAACAACAGCTATCTTGGGGTCACATCAAGAGAATTTAGGTAGACTCAAAAGTATGACATCACCATACACAGGGGGTCTTCCTGCTAACAATAACCAAATTGTCATAAGGGTAGTCATTGGCTCCTCCCATATTGAACCCTCCCAAGAGGCACACCCACATTGAGAATAGCCAATAAGGGAAGCCTTGGCTGATTTGAAATATGTTGTCCGTGGTTGCTGGAAGCAAGAAGTCCCTCAGATATGATGATGTCCTATTGTTGAGTACATTTAGCCAAACTATTTTGTGAATTTTTGGGGGGGTGAAACTTCCCAGAGGCAGACAACCGAGAGATGATAAAACAGAAAGAAACATCAAGAGCCTTTTCACAAGAGCCAAAAACCCTGACCTGGATGTCATTCAAAATTGTCATTGTGTCACAGAGTTCATGATCCTGAAAAATGTAAGATGCACCATGGGAGACTTTCAGTCTCAAAAAAGCTTTTATGTTTAGAGGGTAGAGCAAGACATGTTTCTACAAGATTACCATGTCTTTATTCCCATGAGTACCATCTAGGGTTGCAAGATTCCCGTACTTACGTGAATTTTGCAACCTTACATTGCGTCTAACATTATCTGGCGTAGACAAAGAAGGTAAAAAAACATCAGAATTACAAAACTACCTCAAGTTAACATAATCACATAAAAACATTTTCAGTAATTCCGTCGTCTCCATCAAATTAATGCCATCATGACCTGGTAAAGAATCAAATGCCCACCCACAGCACAATACCGCTTTCAGTTCCTTGATTGGTATCGATTTCACGGCAAAATTGATCAAAGGCCAAATCTTAACAGGAAATGTGTTGGTACAACTCAAGACTTTCACATGAATCAGGAATTGGGGGTATGTGGGAAATGTATATGAACGTTCATGTTACTTAAGCAGTCCCAAGATACACTTTCCCCTCACCCTCAGTACATACATGGTCAGGTCTATTGTTTCAATTCCCCAAGGTTATCTGACCCATGAGAACTCTGGTGCTGCAGAAACCTCTGCAGATCTGAAAACGTCTCTGTGCACTCGGTGCATTCGTATAGCACCTGCGATAAAGCGCCATTATCCTCACCCTCGACAACCCTATCCTCCTGGTCCTCTGCATTGTCATACTCCACGTGAGGGTCCTGATTAGACCCACCGGTGGGGGAAGTCTGTCCTTCCGTGTGCGTTTCCCCTGCCGACTGACTAGGGTGATTCTCCAGATGCTGCTCCAGTGCAGAGGAATGCCTGAAGCGAGCTGGACAGCGCGGGCACTTTTCCGTCATCAAGGGCTCCTTCTTGTGGTACCGCAAGTGCCTCTGGTACACGCACAAGAGCCCAAACCTCTTCCCACACTCTCGACACTTGTAGTTTACCCTTGGTTTAGAGCCAGAAGAATCTTCCCCGTCATCGTCCATGTCCACGTCTACCTCTACCGAAGACCTCTTGCGTCTCCTCGACCTTTTCACAACCAACCTATCAGATTTCAATTGGGAACCACTCACTGGTTTGGTGTGCAAGGCCATGTATTTCAGCCCAGGCTTCTTCTCCAGTTCAGATTTGTGATACATGGAAATGTGCCTCCTGACATCACAGCGCTCTGGGAAATGTCTCCCACAGAACACGCAAGTGTGAAGAGTCCCCTTGTGGTACCTCATGTGCCGAGAAAGACTACTGGAGTGATTAAATACACGGTGGCAGTGTTTGCATGGATGCAATTTCGCACCAGAGCCTCCCTTGCGTCTCTTCTTCTTCCCTTGCGTCTTCCCCGCTGGTGGCGGCTGCACTGCGGACGCATGGTGGACCCTGAACATGCGCCGACTAGGTGTGGCTTCTGATTCTTGTTTTTCTCTTTCAATGTCTTCATCAGTTTGATGGGAGAGGTGGTGCTCCTTTAAGTCTTTTAAATGCTGGAAACTGGCGCCACACAAACCACACTGGTAGGGTCTGACGGAAGTGCCACCAGCGCCATTGAGGTTCTTCGTGTCAACAGTGTCATCGTTGTGTCTAAAAGAGGATAAAACGCTGCCATTGCGGTTCTTCACATTGACAGATGTGTCATCGTTGTGTCCAGAAGAGGTCACAGAATTGCCATTCCGGTTCTTCAGATCAATAGATTTGTCGATGTTCTGACGGGGTGTGTGTGACTTAAGGTCTTGCTGAGGCTGGCGTTTGGAGTCTATTGAAGAGTCAACGGTGTGTAGGTCCGATTTTTTCTTGGAATGGTTGATTAAGTGGCTCTGCAAGTCGGAGAGCCAGAAGAAACATAAGTTGCACTTCTTACAAGGATACGTTCTCTCTTTGTTCTCTTGATCGTGTTCCGACCTTCTCTCTTGCCTGAGCCAACTGTGTTGCTCTGTCCGATGAGCATTCAAGCTCTCCCGTTTCAGGAAGCGTTTTCCACACTGACCACAGCAGTAAAATCTCTGATCGCTGTGCTCTTGAAGATGTTTCTTTAGCTCCTCTCTGCTTTCAAAGACGTTGCAACACAAGGTGCACTTAAAACCTCTCTCTGCATTCCCATACTGCTGGTGCTGTCGTAAACCCTGCTGGCCATTAAAGGACATGCCACATGTTTCACATCGGCATGGTGAAGACTTCACCGGAAGAGAGGTGTTAACGCGTGGTGGGTTGGTTGGTGCTGCCAACGTAGAAAAGCGTGCACGTCGATATGGAGATACTGGCCTCACTTTGGGAGGTGGGGATGGCGGTCTCCTCACTGGCGGAGTCGGGGATGGTGGTCTAAAGGAAGGTGGTTTGGCGGAAGGTGGTTTGACCGAATACCTGTCGACCAATGTGAGTGTTCCATTTTCATGGAGCACATACTCACGGGGGACTTCGAACCCATTTGAAGAACCATCTAAGGAAAACGAATCCAATGGTCCATGTGTATTCATGTGGTTGAGGAATTCTGGGTAGCGAATAAAGCCATCGCCACATTCTGTGCAGATGAAGGCACTTGCTTCTCCATCTGGCTCAACATAGCTAGAGTAATCCATTGGGGGGTGTTCCATATTCAGAGTCCAGTGGCTGTCTTCCTAGAGCTGATGACATCAATCCTGGTTGAGGGAGCCGGACGACAGTTGAGCAGTAGTCTCAGGCAACTGTCAAGACAATTAACAAAAGCAGAGGTTAGAGAATTAACATAAACTTGCAAGGGTAAACGAACTGACTTATATAGCGCCTTATTCCAAAGCACTTTACAATGGCGCTTTACAATGGCCTCTCAATCACCCATTCACACACCAATGGCGGCAAGCTACCATGCAAGGCACCGGCACTCTCATTGAGAGCAATTTGGAGTTCAGTGTCTTGCCTAAGGACACCTCGACATGTGGACAGTCGGGGTTCGAACTGCTGATCTACCGACCTTGCGATCATTAGACGCCGGCTCTACCTCCTGTGCCACAGCCACCCCCGTGCTAATGCTTGCGGGAGGCATTAAGTAACTTTGTGAGGGCACAATCTATGTACCTTGACAATATCAGATCTCTCCATTTAGTGGGGAAGGGTTCTCCAAAGGACCAGCAGTGTTTCATTCATCAGTGAGTCTGTCCAACTCATGTAAAAGTGACACATGATTACTGTGGATGGTTTGCTTCAATGAACGCTTCTCCAGGACTGTCCACTCATTGGATTCCATCAAAAAAAAGAACAACGTTTAAGATTTTTTTCCCAAAAAGGGTTAGTTCCATTCTTGATGGGCGTTTGTCAAGCATCTTGTTTGGTCGTACTCTACGTGTTCAGAACAGGATCTGTGGAAAAGAGAAGAAACAGAAAGTTAGAATTGTACCATAGATATTGTGCAATACAGTCGTTGGTCTTGTCAAGACATGTTTCTACATTCACATTTTTGCCATTTAGCAGGTACCTTTATCCAAAGTGACTTGCAACAAACACATTTTTCGAAGTAAATGAATCATCTATCCATCACTCATCACAAGAAAAAGTAGTCTATGCTCAGGCATGCTTAATATTATTACTAAGGAGTGGGTAACACCTTACAGTAAGCTGGCCCTATACCTGCGTAATAAGGATACAATTACTGTCATAACAACATTGTATAAGCGTGTGTTATATAAGCAACATGGTAGGCTGATAACTGAGTGACTAAGTGGTTATTACATTGGTGGAAAAAGGAACAGTCTTCATTACACTTGAGTAATAACCCATCCCGCTGAAATGGCTCTTACATGTGGGGAAGTGCAAAGGTGCACATATAGGCACATATGTGTTTTGTTACAAGCAACAAGGTAGGCCGATAACAGCGGGTTGTTGTATTACACAGGTGGAAAAAGGAACTGTCTTTACTCCCAAAGGTGCTTCATGGACAAGGGAGGATAGCTGAGATTAAGGAGGAGTCCCGTTTCACCACCCTTCTCTGGAAGCACTTTGTGGGGCGGCAGAAACCTAGAGGTTAGAGAGGCCGGACAGCAACCGGTAGGTCACTGGTTGGATCCCCACCCCAGGAGGGAGCAAAATGTGAGCTGGTGACTAGAGGGTCGCTGGCACCACATCTAAGGTATCCTACCACTCAGGGTTTCCGTTAGAAAAAATTTGTGCCGGTCAACGTGTCCGGGAAGATTTCAATTTACCGGACAAACATGAGATATTCCGGTCATCATATTAAAATATAATATAGCTGTTTGTCGCGGTGATTACTGTTGTGTAGCCTATATATACCGTTTAATGTCTATTTCTCATCCGATACGATTAGATGCGAGCTATATAATAAATATAATATAGGCTTTCATGATTCGCATGCGCGCTATGCCATGTCCAGCGCTGAACGCACGCCACAATGTCAACGGAGTCGCTGTGGCGGTAAATGCCCTCACTCAAGACACAATCTGGAGCCTTAACTGCTTTCAGTAGCTCAGTCAGTCCCACATACTGATGACATGCGATGCCATTTTTTGCCATGTGAAATGCAACTTGTAGCTGAGAGTGCAGCTTATTGTGAGCCGTTTCATTAGCCTGCTCACAGTGGTCTTTCATAGTAGTGTTGCACGATATGCCGGCACCAACGATATACCGCGGTGCCAAAATGTCACGGTGCCTACTATACCATAAGCTTTATACAACGGTACTACCGTGGAATACTATACTACCGTGTTGAACACGGTACCAGCGGGGCAACTCATAACACTTTCGGCTGCGTTCGTCAATTCGCTCCGAGAGCGCCGGAGCGCACACTGGGTGCAACGTCACAGAGCGACCGATTCGTTTGATTGGACGAGAGGCGTTCCGCGAGTGCGGGTCAGATTTCCAGAGCGAATTGACGAACGCAGCCTTTTTCGCGACTACCCATCGCGTTAGCTTTGTCGGCTAACAGGTTAGCAACCTCAAACGTTGTTCCTATGGTTCCTGCGAGCTCAGTGGGCATTAACTAGAAAATTAAAACCACTGAGTTTTCTTAAGTTGAGTTAAGTCTTGAGCTACAGTTTGGAAGTAGCCCTCTATTTTTTTGATATGCCAGTGTTTGCTTTTACTTTTCAAGTTCGTGAAAAAGACCCCACAGACGGACAGACATACAGACACAGAAAGACAGACACACACACAGACACACACACACACACACACACACACACACACACACACACACACACACACCTACTTTGCTATACTCTTGCAAAAGGCCAGTTGGTCTGTTTGATGTTTCAAACTACTTATTAATAAACATGTTATTCACAAAAATATCGGTTTCAGTACTTTTACTTACCTGTAGAGTTACAGTGTAATGCATTACATGCATGTTATTCATGCACCACTCATTAAGTTATTGTAACTTGTATAAATACATTGCATGTTCATAAAAATAAAAAGTGTTACAAAAGTGCCGCGGTATCGCGATACTACTCAGTATCGTGATACTTGGGCTGGTATAGTATCGCAGGGTAAAATATTGGTATCGTGACAACACTATTTCATAGTGGTTTGCTGTTGCCTCAAACTGACCGCCGATATGTGCTCACTGCACCGACTGTGATCAGTGAGACATTCTCATATTCGCTATATGCTATATTATGCTCCTCTCGTGAATCCGTTATTCCTCCCCGATTTTTTGCACGGTGAGCAGAACATTTTTCCTTCCCCATCTAAACGCAGCCAGGGGAAATGTTCTTTTCATTTAACTCTGAACCCTCGAGACGCCTCCATCTCTTTAGAGTCAGACTCATTGTAGCTTGGTTTCATGAAGTAATTGTTAAGCTTACTTTGTCTTGCCATGTTTACCTCTCGCTCGCTATGGTGCACTTTGAGCTGCAACGTTTGCAGGTTAAAAGCGCTAGCCTATACAAATAAAAGTTATTATTATGGTGGCCCGCTGCGCAGGGTTGCCAGATGGGCCGGGTTATCGCCGAATGGGCTACTGGGTTTAGCGGTAATAGACTGGTTAGTTAGGCTGTATTGTCAATCCCATCTGGCAACCCTGCCACCGCTGTTTCGCATAGGCAGCCGCTAGCCTACACATTAGGAGTCATCATCATGCCGGCGTCAAATCATATCATAATAAAATAAATATATAGCCTATATATTCGTCTTTTTTAATATAGAAGGAATCAGAATGTGAACTTTAGCGAATTGTATTCAAATTGTGCTTAGAGGGAATTATTTTCACCGGACATTATGACCGAAGAGGTTTAAATTTGTCGGACTTCAACAAATGTTACCGGACAAAGACCGGTAATTACCGGTTAACGGAAACCCTGCTACCACTGCCGTTGTACCCTTGAGCAAGGCACTTAACCCCTAACTGCTCCAGAGGCGCTGTCATGCCAAATAGTGTCCGCCTGCCAACATTTGTCTGGGGTGATGTAATCAGGCCTTTCGAACACCGTTGCTATGCCGACGCTATGCTGATGCTAGGATTCCGGACATTCCTGAGTAAACTCTACCTCTCGTTGTTTCTCCATTAGCTCACTACTACAGATTCATGTGCATCTTAAATTGGGAATGTAAATGTAAATGGAAGACAAATGTACTCGTCTCGCACTTGAATAGCATTAAGGTTGATGCTGGCTCGCGCGTAATTCACTGCGCTAATGTTTTTGAGTTGGCTAGATAACTGAGCAAACAGACCGACATCACATCAGCCAAAGTAGTGATAAATATAATTCCATAACTGGATACTACTCTGTTTACAATCATAGCTAGCTAGCTTGCTTACTTATCAAATGTACATTTGGGGCAGTAATAGTTCAGTCAAATGACTGGCATGCTGCTGGATGATAAGTACATAAGTAAGCTAGCTAGCTAGGATTGATAACAAAGTATTAGCATAACAGAATGCTAGCTTTGGCATAGTAATGAATGCGTCATAGCATTGGAAAGACCTGATTCCATCACCCCGGACAGATTTTGGCAAACGGACATTATTTGGCATGACATCGGGGGTGACCCTGTGCCCAGAGCTTTGTTCTCCCTGGGAGTGGGCATGTGTGATTTAAATGGGTATGGACGGGCCTAAGCGCTTACGCTCGTACCAATCCTGTGCTTTTAAATCAATGTGGGGAAGTGCACAAGCGCCATGGCCTACTTCAGGCGAGAGCAGAGAGAGTCTGACCGAAGTGATCTGCATTGACTTGAATGTAACGTTGGAAAGCTAATGTAAGATTCTAGCCACCAAAACGAGATGCATTTGCCTTCTCAAGCCAGCTACTCAAGAGTTATGTTGGCATTTGCCTAACACACATTTGCCTAAAAGCATGGTTTTATTAAATGGTTTAGAAATGTGATCGGATTAGCTAAAACCTTAATGCAAGCCATGCATTAATCACTGACAGCTACACTGTCAACATTGGTCAACATTGAGACTCAGGGTGCGTTCATAAATTCGCTCTGAGAGCGCCGGAGCACACACAAGGTAAGTAATTTGATTGGACAAGAGGCATTCCATGAGTGCTGATCAGATTTCCAGAGCGAATTTACGAACGCAGCCTCAATGTAAATGTAAGATATCAATACACAAACCAGGTGGTCTGTCTAAAAAACATGGTGGATATGCAATAAAGTTCAGTTTAAACTATGAAATATCTATTTGAAGTCTGTGGATCTATACGTGTCTAACCTTATGGTGGGGGGCAGTTTCCCGGACCCAGACTAAGGCTAGTTCTCCTGGACTAAATCACACTTTTAATGGAGATGTTGAAATAGGCTAGTCGCTAGCAACTTTGCACGTTTCAGAAGCAAAATAACAGGTTAAGTAAAGTTACAACTTAGCCCTAGTACTGGCCTACATTGCAAGTTGCAGCTTGTTAGGCAAGCAGCATGTGAGTCTCGTTTTGGCATCTAGATAGAGGACAGAATGGTGGTGGTGGGGAGACATGTTACATTGCTTTACACTGGGCTACATTTCCATTGGAACATTGTAACAACTAGTGGCCATTTTGAAAGCTAACTTGCAATATGAAAACGTTTTATATTAGTTCGCTATCTGAAAGGGCTAGAGGGTAGAGACATTTAATGAATGCATAACGCATATAATCATAGGACTGCATAGCAACGTCTCATATGAGTAACATACTGTACAATACTGCCCAGCGCCCGTGTTGTAACCAGACTGACGGATAGCTAACCTCTCTGCCTGCAGTGGACACGGCTAGCTATGACAGCTACAAAATGTCAGTCGAGCTATCGATGTAGCCAGCAGGCTAGCTAGCTGCTACAATATATCACCACCGATAGCCATCTAAAAAAACACTACCGTAATTGCATAGTATAAAGCCATTACAACAGACGAACATAATAAATGCACGTCCCAAAACGTTGTCAATGTATGCATGCGAAATGGCTTGAGATGAATGCTTCGTTGTTGGCTGTCAAGCAGCTATCTAGGAGCTATTGGCGTTCCGCTTTTGTACGCGTGTTTGCGTGTCTGCAGCCCAGAGAGAGAGACACCACGAGGCCTGGGACGTCTGTACACCGCGGGGTTCTGTCGAACAACGCACTCACCCAGATTCCGACGTTCGATTGTTGTGATCAACGTTCCATCATCCCGTGTCTCACTGGATTGACGTTAGCTCGCTCGCTCGCTCGCGACGCAGTAAATACTAGTTTCTATGGCGTCTCAGGATAGCAACATCGGTCCGCTCAGGTGGGGGGAGGGGGGTGGGGGGTGGGGGGAGGGGCAGGGGGCGGAGCCTACACTGTCCACTCAGGTGGGGGGAGGGGGGAGGGGGGGGGGTGTGGGCAGGGGGCGGAGGAACATTACACCTTAGCTGTTTTGTTTATCTTTGTTCTATGCCCCTTGGATTGTTTGGTTTATTCTTGTTTTATTGTGTAGTTTATACTATTGCTATGATGTGTTTTATTGGTTACTATTGTTCTATTATTGTGTTTATGCTGTGTGGATGTGTTAAAGCACTTTGAGCCGCAACGTTTGCAGGAAAAGTGCTATACAAATAAAGGTTATTATTATTATTATTATTATTATTATTATTATATTAATATTATTCTTATTACATTGTAGGCAAAATCTGAGGACAGTCAAATAAATATCTACACATCATCACATGATCATGTGATGTGCTGATTTCGTTCCCATAAATGCATGATTTAATCCCTTCGTTTTAAAGGTGCAATACGTCTAAAATTGCCACCAAATATGTTGGCTACTGCAATAATGTCAGGTAGGCCTATCATGATATTATATTAATACGGTTCGATCCTCGCGTCCTCTCCTTAGTCCTCCATATCTAAGCCGAGAAAGGCAGATCTCCTCCAGTGCCTTCTGAGTCGGAGACTGAGATCAGGAATGTATTAAATATTACACAAACAAAACCATCCCAAGTGTAGATTATGATGACTATCAGTTCTGATATTCTTAATTCTGTGCCGAATTATGTCGGATATTTCAGACCGCACACGGCACAATAACGTTTCAACAGTGTTTACTGCTTTTAATCACCTTGTTATTATAATAATAATAGCCTGTATTATACTTGGCTACGCCTCCAGAGCGCGGAATATTTTACTGTATCACTGATTATCAACTAACTTTGAGCATCCCTCACTCACTGCATGTTTAATGTTGACTTCAGGGAGAAAATCACATCAATGGATAACAATACCATCTTTCACCACAAGGTGGAGTCCCAGTGTTAGCTATTGGTTGGCTGCTTGACAAACTGATTTACTTTAGAGATGAACATGAAGAGCCCGTGATGTCCAGAGATGATCTCTTAAAGTGTTATAGAAGAGTTATAGAAGGTATTAAAATTACATTTTTATCACACAATAACCAACCAAACCAAGTGGTTTACACATATCTACGTCGACCAGCACGTCTATCAGCACTGTCTCTTCAGGCTACACCTTAACTGCTCCTCCTGAGACATTACCACCCCCCAGCCCTGCGTCTCCTGAGACACCTGCTTCTCCCCTATACTATGCCTCCTAAAGGCCAATGCACACGGCGTGCGATTTTGTCTCACGACAACATTCGATTCTCAATTCTTTGAATTATTTCAATTGGTGTGAATGGAGAATCGAATGTTGTCCTGCGACAATATCGCATTGCACGCCGTGTGCATTGTCTCATTCAAAACAATGGAATCGAATTCGAATTCGGCGGTGCGACAAAATCGGGGCCGTGTGCATTGCAGTAATGAAATGCTTGGGTAGATGTTTTATTTGTTATTACTATTTACTGTTGTGTGATCATGCCTCAGACTGGTGTGACCCTCACCCTGGACCCCGACACGGCCCACAATGAGGTCATTCTGTCTGACCCTGGACCCCGACACGGCCCACAATGAGGTCATTCTGTCTGACCCTGGACCCCGACACGGCCCACAATGAGGTCATTCTGTCTGAGGACAGCACTGATGCTGTGAAGGACCCCAGAAGGGAGCGTACCTATGTTCCTATGTTCTACCAGGTCCTATGTTCTACCAGGTCCTATATTCCCCCGGTCCTATGTTCCCCAGGTCCTATGTTCTACCAGGTCCTATGTTCTACCAGGTCCTATGTTCCCGGGTCCTATGTTCCCCAGGTCCTATGTTCCCCAGGTCCTATGTTCTACCAGGTCCTATGTTCTACCAGGTCCTATGTTCTACCAGGTCCTATGTTCTACCAGGTCCTATGTTCTACCAGGTCCTATGTTCTACCAGGTCCTATGTTTCCCAGGTCCAGGGGGGGGGGAGTGAGAGACGGCGCAAAACACAACATTAAAGATATTTTATGCTATTACGAGAAGTGTAAAAAGATGTTTCGGTTGATTATGAAACTGTGGTGGGACAAATTGGGCCGCCACAGTGGAGGTAGCGGTGGAGGGGGGAGCGCGTGTGTCTAGCCATGTCATATAAAGGAGGTCAGCAGGAATAGAACGCGCCTGATGAGAACCGCCTTGGCCTCAATGCTGCTCTGGGGTTTGGTCTGCCCAGAGTTGGGTTCCTCTTTCTGGCATAGTAAAGGAAAACACAGCTGTTCAGAGCCAGGCTGCTTCCTCTTCCAGAATAGGAGTGTACCTGGATCACAAGGCAGGAAGTCTACAGTGTGTCACCAGGAACTCTGTCCTCCTACAGTGTGTCACATGGAACTCTGTCCTCCTACAGCGTGTCACCAGGAACTCTGTCCTTCTACAGTGTGTCACATGGAACTCTGTCCTTCTACAGTGTGTCACATGGAACTCTGTCCTTCTACAGTGTGTCACATGGAACTCTGTCCTTCTACAGTGTGTCACATGGAACTCTGTCCTTCTACAGTGTGTCACGAAGAACTCTGTCCTCCTACAGTGTGTCACATGGAACTCTGTCCTTCTACAGTGTGTCACATGGAACTCTGTCCTACTACAGTGTGTCACATGGAACTCTGTCCTCCTCCAGTGTGTTAGCAGGAGTATGGGCCTCCTCCACACAGGCAAGACTATAGTCACAGCCGCTACCTCCTGGTTTTGAATATTGTGATACTGGAGGTCACGTAAAAGTGTGTTGACTGTAGACAGAGGAACTGAAATCCTAATCACATTAAAAAAAACTGGCGGTTGTTCAAAGTACAGTGGTTGTACTGTGTAGCCCCACCTGTGCCTGGGGTTATGTTTACATTCGGAGCAGTGTAAATATAATTATCGTCATAACGACCGATAGTGTTAACGATTATATTTCCTTATCACAGTGTCAATAGGAGATAGAGGCTCTGTGTCCACAAGAGCACACCACTTTACACTTGTTCTGGGTGCTACACCAGAGTGGATTTATGGTGAGGGTGAGGGTGGGGGTGAGGGTGAGGGTGTGGGTGGGGGTGAGGGTGAGGATAAGGGTTAGGACTATTCAGGGTCTGACATGATTGTGAATCACTCTCTATCTTGACTTATGCCTGTTGCCTTATTGACTTGTGCTGCAATGTCAGGAACCGAAGCCTAAAGGCCAATGCACACGGCGTGCGATTTTGTCGCACTGCCGAATTCGATTCCATTGTTTTGAATGCATCTCAATGAGACAATGCACAAGTCATTCATTCATTGGTGTGAATTGAGAATCGAATGTTGTCGTGCGACAAAATGGCACGCCGTGTGCATTGGGCTTAAGAACTTTACTGCCTCTCACTTCAATAAAACATGAAACTTGAAATGACCTGGAAGTTCTATGTATCACATCTTTACAGTAGGAAGAGGACTAGGTAAAGGAAGGTATTGGTGTAGTTAGTAGTAGTCGGCCTAGTACTGTATGGTAGGTAGTAGTTGTGTAGCCTATATGATATTTAGCAGACACGTTGGGCCGGTTTCGGAGACAAGGCTTATGCCTAGTCCCAGACTAAAATGCTGTTTGAGCTGGCTTAACTGAAATTCACTTGCACAGACGTAGTTTAAAATAGTCGTGGATTAAGCCTGTTCTGGATTAAACAAAGCCGATTGCAAAATTGAGGATTAGAGCTACTCCAGGACTAAATTGGACTGAATTGAAGCTTAAACTAATCTGCCAAGGAGGCAGGTTTAACTCCCGCTTAGTAGGCTAGGCTACTGTTTGTGAAACTGAGCTTGGATTGTTTGGGAGCATGGACTATTTGGAATATCTAAATGAGGACCAACATGCACGACAAAGGCCAGCCAGACGAATACTGCTGGATAGGAGTGATCCATTGAATCAGTTTGATGAAATAACTTTTCGAGACCGCTTTCGTATGTACAAGGAAAATGCATTGGAGATAATTACTTTGCTTGAGCCTAGACTTTCCTCTCTGTCTCAAAGAGGAGGGCCTGTGTCCAATCAACTGCAAGTTCTGATCACTTTGAGGTTCTTGGCATGTGGAATCTTTCATCGTGAAACTGGTGATTTGTGTGGTGTCAGTGAACCAACTGTATGTAGAATAGTTCACAAAGTCTGCAGTGCCATTTGTGAACTGAGGAGTCTTTACATCAAGTTCCCTGATGCTGCTGGGCAAGCCAACTATAAAGTGCAATTCTATGAATATGGGCACTTCCCAGGAGTGATTGGCTGTATAGACAGATGTCATGTTCCCATCAAGTGTCCATCAACTCCTGATGCAGAGGAATACAGGAATCGTAAGAACTGGTTTTCAATCAATGTTCAGGGTGTATGCACTCCTAATTTGGAGTTTTCAAACATTGTTGCCCGTTGGAAAGGTGCAACCCATGATTCAAGGATTTTTCTCAACTCTTCATTGTGTGCACAATTTGAGAGAGGACAACATAGTGGACTACTACTTGGTGATAGTGGATATGGTCAGAGTAACTATTTATTCACACCACATCTAAATCCCACAACAGCTGAGCAGCAAAGGTACAACAGAGCTCATATCCGTACTAGAGGGATGGTCGAGCGTATGTTTGGAGTATGGAAAAGTTGATTCCAGTGCTTACGAAATACGCTTCGTTTCAAGCCAAGAAGATGCTGCAAAGTGATCATTGCTACAGCTGTGCTGCACAACTACCTGAAGCATCATGGCTGTCCTGATCTGCCAATGGAAGATCAGGATGATGCAGATGTGCCCATGGCAGAGGCAGCCAATGACCAGCGAGGACTTCACAGTGCAGCACTTCAGCATTTAAATATGGAATGTATTCATTATGGTATAGTTTTGCTTGCATACTGTTTCTGTACAAAATTACAATAATGTAAAGCAAAATTAAACGAGTGAACCAAGGCTGGTTAAAATGTAGTTTGTGATGATTAATACTCACTCACACTCGCATGTCAAATGACAATACATTTATTTTTATTTTTCACAATTCTTCATATTCACCATGGCTACTGGTATGCAGAATTCTTTTTTGGAGCATAGCCCTCTGTCCCAATTTCATATCCAGTTCAACCTCTAGAATTCTCATTTTCATTTCATGTTCTTCTTTTAAATATGCAATTTTATGCTCATGAAATTCTCTGGCTAACTTTTCATGCATAGTTATCTTTTTTGGTCTCTGTTGGATGGTAGCAGCTTCATCTCCCAGCGGTGCCATAGCAGATGTGGAGGGTTCAGGCTCGTTGTGAACTGGCTCTTGATTGGTTTCCTCTGGAAAAAAAGACCACTGTTACAAACTCAAATAAACTAATATGGTCCTGTAACCAATTTACTTCCTGAGGTATATTTACCATTTGTGCTCAGTTCTCCATGTTCACTGTCCAAACGGTCATTGTCTGGTATACCATCCAGAGGTTGCTGGTGCTCTATTATATCAGACACCCAATTCATCAGATGTGTCCTTTATTGGTGGTCCACCACCTGTAATAAATCGCTCTCTTCTGCTTGCTGCATTCTCTTTTTTTAATCCCAGTTTAATGTTCTTCCATAGAACCTATGAAGGCAGATATCATTCATTAGTTTTCTTTTTTGATGTGACAAAAATAGTAATATGGGAAATCTGAAATACTGGTACTGATAAGGCATAATACAAATAAGTGTGTCTCCTGATAATTTAGGTCATGGTGGAGAAATGATTTTATTTTATATTTCTTTCCCCCTCACATAGGTATGGATCTTCCTTTGTGCAACATATCTTACTCTACCACCATGTTTAACATTCATATGGCCCCTTAAAATAGGTTACTATCGTTTTAAAACAGGATATTCATTCAATGTGAATGCTACAAGCAGCAGGAGTATTGTTACAGTATATGAGAGCCAGATATGAGAGAAACAGATTGAACTTGACATAAATGTCATGAAATAATTTGGGTAGGGCATAAATAAGCAGGGTATAGGCAACAGGAAACAAACACATATTTTTGTGCCTAATAATGAAGATTAACTCACCTGCAGTTGTTGTACTGTTCTTGTGGTGACATCTTCATTTGCATTGAATTCATTGCCAATTGCAGTCCAAGCACTTCTTTTCTTCTGTTCAATAGCAGCAGTATGGATTTTGCTTTCAATGACTGGATGGTTTGATACAATTTGTTTTAGTAGTGTTTTTTCATGCTCACTATAATTTTTGGAGCGAATTCTCTTTGCCTCTGCCATTGTCTTGTCTCAAAATTCACTGCAACAATGGTGTTTTATACTCCATTTCAGGTTTTCATGAGCACAATTGGACCAACAGCCTGTGCTCCCACTTAGTCTAATGAGGCTTGAACTAGGTGTTCTCATTAAGCTTACTCCAGGACTCCATAGTCTCAGACTAACTAAGCCAAATTTAAGCCATGTCCATGCAAGCCACTTAAATAGCCAGGATTAACTAGTCTGACTTAGGCCTACTCCTGTCTTAATTTAAGCCCTGTCTCCGAAACCGGCCCGTTATCCAATACCACTTACTGTAAGTAAGTAAGTAAGTAAGTAAAGCTTTATTTATATAGCGCCTTTTATACATGAAATGCAACTCAAAGCGGTACTGTACAATGAGTGCATACATGTGTATAGTGGCAATGGTGTTTATAGATGTGGTAATAGTCTTTATAGATATGGTAATAGTCTTTATATATATGGTAATAGTGTGTATAGTGGCAATGGTGTTTATAGATGTGGTAATAGTCTTTATAGATGTGGTTATAGTGTGTATAGATATGGTAATAGTCTTTATAGATATGGTTATAGTGTGTATAGATATGGTTATAGTGTGTATAGATATGGTTATAGTGTATATAGATATGGTTATAGTGTGTATAGATATGGTTATAGTGTATAGATATGGTTATAGTGTGTATAGATATGGTTATAGTGTGTATAGATATGGTTATAGTGTGTATAGATATGGTTATAGTGTGTATAGATATGGTTATAGTGTATAGATATGGTTATAGTGTGTATAGATATGGTAATAGTGTGTATAGATATGGTTATAGTGTGTATAGATATGGTTATAGTGTGTATAGATATGGTTATAGTGTTAGTGGAATCAGTATTTGAATCAACAAACAATATGTTGTCCTATTGTGTCTTTGTTTCCATCATGTATTGTGTACGCAGGGTATAGATCTATGTGTGTGTGTGTGTGTGTGTGTGTGTGTGTGTGTGTACAGGGTATAGATCTATGTGTGTATGTGTGTGAGTGTGTGTGTGTGTGTGTGTGTGTGTGTGTGTGTGTGTGTACAGGGTATAGATCTATGTGTGTGTGTGTGTGTGTGTGTGTGTGTGTGTACAGGGTATAGATCTATGTGTGTATGTGTGTGAGTGTGTGTGTGTGTGTGTGTGTGTGTGTATGTGTGTGAGTGTGTGTGTGTGTGTGTGTGTGTGTACAGGGTATAGATCTATGTGTTTGTGTGTGTGTGTACAAGGTATAGTGACTTCATCAGTCAAGTATCCTCCAGGAAGCATTTAATATAAAACAAAATCATGACACAAACAAAAAGGTAACAAATACAGACATATTACAAATATAGACAAAAGTAAAAAAAGGAAAGGAGGTCTCCTTCAATGATACAAATGTACACATATACACCACATATAACTGTTAGTCAATCTGTTCATTACACAGTGTTAAAAAATGAAAATGGAGCTCACAGAAATGGCTTGAATGAGAATCAAAGAAATGAGATGTATGTGTGTGTTTGTATGTGTGGATCTGTGCGTACGTGTGTGTATGGATCTGTGCATACGTGCATGTGTGTGTGTGTATGGATCTGTGCGTACATGCATGTGTGTGTGTGTGTGTGTGTGTATATGGATCTGTGCGTACGTGTGTGTGTGTATGGATCTGTGCATATGTGCATGTGTGTGTGTGTGTGTGTGTGTGTGTGTATGGATCTGTGCATACGTGCATGTGTGTGTGTGTGTGTGTATGGATCTGTGCGTACATGCATGTGTGTGTGTGTGTGTGTATCTGTATGGATCTGTGCGTACGTGTGTGTGTGTATGGATCTGTGCATATGTGCATGTGTGTGTGTGTGTGTGTGTATGGATCTGTGCGTACATGCATGTGTGTGTGTGTGTGTGTGCGTGTGTGTGTGTGTGTGTGTGTGTGGATATGTGCGTATGTGCATGTGTGCTTGTCATATGTGTGCGTCATACAAACAGTAATGCTATTATCCATTACCATTCTACCCCAGAAAGAGTCTTTTTCATAGAAACGTGAATCGTGAAACACAAATCGAGTCGACTCCATAATAAAGTCCAGAGTGGTGCTGAGAGGAGTCACACTGTACCACTATCAGAGGCGCTGAATGCTCTCCTGAGTCAACTGTGGTGAAATGACTCCCGGTGCAAGGAAGTAACTTGTTCAACATGAATTCTTCTGTGGTGGTTCAATGTCTCTCTAATGACTCATCCAATAAAAAAACATCCTATTTCTCAAACAACAACCAACCCTCAAGACATCTCCAGAGCTACAGTATATACAACGGCAACATAGTCTCCAAAATGATTAAGTTCTGGTGGGATGGTGTTGTCCTTGGGCAAGACACTGAACCCCAAATTGCTCCCGACGTGCGGGGCCGGCGCCTCGCATGGCAGCTTGCCGCCATTGGTGGACGGGTGAATGAGAGGTCGTTGTAAAGCGCTTTGGAATAAGGCGCTATATATAACTGCAGTCCGTTTACCAAATACTGGTCTGGGGGGGATCGATCGTATCAACTGGCTGGACCAGCGTTTGACCACCTGCTTCGACGTTCACCCCCAGTCGTCGTCCCTTCCCCCCTTCCCCCTCCTTCGCCTCCTCATACCTCAGCGTCAGAGTACGACTTCTCCTTGCTGCGGCTGAGGATGCCAGAGTTCGTGTTGGTGTTGTGCCTGGACACCTCCTCGGTGAAGGCCGTCTCCAGCACCTTCAGGATGGACTTGCGGACCTTGTCCTTGAAGTCCTGTCCCATGAACACGTAGAGCAGCGGGTTCAGGCAGCTGTTGAGGAAGGCCAGGCTGGTGGCGATGGGAACCCCGATGGTGGTCACGTGGTCCAGCGTCGTGCTGAAGTCGCCGGACATGTGGTTGACCATCTCGATCAGGCCCATGATGTGGTAGGGCGCCCAGCACAGGAAGAACGCCACGATGACGGCGGCGATGATCTTGAAGGGCCGGCTGGAGCGGCCGGACAGGTTGCGCCGCCTCAGCCGCAGCACGATGACGGCGTAGCACGACACGATGACGCCGAAGGGCACCACGAAGCCCAGCACGAAGCGCGTCACGATCATGTCACGGTGGCGGGACGTCCGCAGGTCCACCACGGACGGCGTCTCGTAGTCGTCCGACAGCGCGAAGTTATTGAAGCAGTTGATGACCTCGTCGCTGTGGAAGGACGCCCCCGTGTCCCGGTAGATGAAGTACGGCGCGCTCAGGCACAGAGCTAGCATCCACACGCCCAGGCTGATGATGGAGGCCTTCTCCACGCTGCGGTGGTTCTGGGACCAGATGGGCCACACCACGGAGACGCAGCGGTCCATGCTGATGACCACCAGGATGTAGACGCTGGAGAACATGTTGAGAAAGCTGACGGTGCTGTTCAGCTTGCACATGAAGGTGCCGAACGGCCAGTGGAAGTTGAGGGCGGTGTAGGCCACGCTCAGGGGCAGGAAGGCGGTGAACAGGAAGTCGGCGATGGCCAGGTTGAGGAACCACACCGTGTTGACCGTCTTCTTCATCTTGAAGCCCGTCACCCAGATGACGACTCCGTTTCCCAGAACCCCCAGCACGAAGGCCAGGCAGTAGATGATGACGGACATGATGTTGAGCCAGCGGCGGAGGTCGGCGTGCGGGTCCTCGTAGTCCTCGTAGTCGTCCTCGTCTGTTGTGTTGTAGGAAGAACCGTTGCCGGGATACGTGTCTGTCCCGTTGCCGGGAAACGCCGCAGTGGTGGTCGTAAGTATCTCCATCATTGTGTTGAAACCTGGCAGGGGGCGAAACAGAAATTGAGGTTAAAACGTGTAGGGAAGCTCAGAGTCTGTTTATAAAGTGTAATTATTGAACTTTAGTATAAAAAATTATTACCTGAGAATTTATATTTGAGCAAAATTGTCTAATCTGTTGTTGTATATATTTAATAGGGTAGGTTAAAATGGGACGTTGAATCACCTCAGTGGCTTTTCATTCACTACTCAATTCTGAAGTTGTGTTCCCCTCTACCTGTTGTTCTCACGTATATCCCTTAGAGGGCGCTCACACGCTTAAAAATACTACTGCTGAGAATTAAACGACTTTTGCAAAATATGTGAAATTTGACTCTGAAATATTGAAATGTGAGAATGTTTGAAAAGGGGTGTTGGACAAAATAACCGTAAGTACCAATTTGGTTGTGAGAGAGAAGGTCCTGCATATAAACTCACCTATTGCGCCACAGTGTGAAATCCTGAATTGAGTCAGACATCCAATCAGCCACATACCTTGCCCCCAGGTGCGTAAAGTTCGAGCGTTTATGAAAACCCCAAGTTATAATTACTGTTTTTGAGAGAAGACCTTTGGAAAACAATTTGCCCCGTGCTTTTAAGTGTATCCTGAGTAGGAGTTTGCGGGAATGAACAGAACGTGACGGAATGTTATTGCGCATAACGTTGAGTGAAGACTGTAATCTGGCTGATATGTTATCCGTGTATGACCAGCGCACATTCTTCTTATGAATTGATTATCCCCCTAAATCTACGAAAGACAATCTTTTATGTCAATTCAATCATTATGCTAAGAATTCATGTTTTTTCTTAGTGTTTTTAACTCAGCTCACATTTTATTTTTAATTTTTTAATTGATGTGTTTCATAATTCTGATTAACTAGCCCAAATAACATAATGTAATAGACCTAGACGTTACAATTCTGTTAATGGTTAACCATCGGTTAACTATCCAATAGCGACACAAAGGTTAAAACACAACAAATTGTCTCTAAGGCTAGGGAGACGAACGCTTCTAGTGTTCTAGTGCTTTTGGTCATAATGTAGTTTCAAATTGGCAAGACAAGGTTATTTGTAGAGAACATTTCATACAACAGGGGCGATTCAAAGTGCTTTACATACATTATTTAAAAAAATACAGCAAGAGGAGCGTAGTAAGAACATAACAATGACAATGAATAAAAGCAAATTTAAGAGGTCAATAGACATTCAATGAAATCGTTAATGGCTAAAAGACATCGACAGAAGTGTGTGTGTTTAACTTCTTCTGTGTAACTTGACTTGTGACAGATACGTTGAGGAACATCATCAATAAATAAAATAAAATTAAAAAATAAAAAATAAAAATAAAAAACATCAAAACGGAGAGTAGAGAAACGGCCTACCTTAATCAAGGTGTATAATATAGAATATTATTCCAGTCAGAGCAGGTGGGCAGGTGAGGTGTTGCGGCTCCAGGTTCAACAGCCTGACTGCGTCTTCAGAGGACAGACAGACGGACTTTCTAGTGCCTAGAAGGCCGTGACGTCACCGGGCTCATGTTCCCCCCGAGGCGGCGCTTCACCTCCGGAGTGTCCCAACTCCCAAGGAGGAGAGACAAAAGAACGGCAGACTTTCCCTTCTTAGCAATAACCATATAACATGACACCTAACATCCCCGTTTACTCAATACTTTGTTTGGACTACTGCTCCCACAATGTCAGTGTGATGGTCGAGATAAAACGCACACACACACACACACACACACACACACACACACACACACACACACACACACACAACTGCACACACAACTGCACACACACACGCACGCACACACACACACACACACACACACACACACACACACACACACACACACACACACACACACACACACACTGCACAAAAAGCGGATTGTCATTAGCCCTAATAGCCTAAAAGAGAGTTGTGTTTCAATTGTATCTTTCGCAAAACGAGCCCGAATAGGGTACAGTACCACCGCCACCACCTGCGCGACGTTTTGTGATGACTCGTCGACATTGACACAGGTCCAAACCCCCTGGCACGGACGTGGCCCCGTGGGGAATGTGTGGTTGGTTTTGGAACCAAAGAAAGTCTTGCCATTTCCTTTTAGGAAAGAAAGAGAGCTGTATATATAGCTTTAGTGGCTGGATGCAATATTATCTCATTAACTTCTAAACTTTTTACTCACTTTTAAAGGTTTCAACCCTATTCGGTTAACCCTCTGGTCTGGTGTCACTATAGCCCCGAATATATAATATAATCATATAATAATACCTTTTTATTTGTATAGCGCTTTTCCTGCAAACGTTGCAGCTCAAAGGGCTCCAATCATTATATAATCATCATTTGATTATGTTTTCATATAGGCTAATGAGAGAGTTTCTGATCATTATCCCCAGAGGTACGTGATATATGGGATACAGCAGATCAGATGCTGTCTCTTGTGTAGAATGCAAAAATGTCCACTATTTTCGGTTTTGGAGAGGATCCAGATATCAAAATAAACTACATTTGCAGTAAAATATTTTCATACGACCACCCATTTCATAACATAGACATACCATAGATATGAAAAAGCATGCTTGTGCTTTGTTATTATTATAGGCTTTATAGTTATAGGCTTTAGTTCCTTCAGTCCCTCTGCTGTACCCAGGGCTAGACATCTCTGTCAGTGCGTCGGTCAGGTTTAGAGTTGCAGTCGCCTATTAGCGCTCAATCGAATTCCTGTGGCGGTTTACTCCACTTTAGTGACCAGGGGCGTAATTTAACTTTTATTCCCATGGGTTATTTTGGTATCGACGGGGGCCCCTTAACGAGTCAATCAAATAAATAATATTGAAATTATATTTATTTTAAAATATAGAATTTATCTTACATATGACAGCATAAATAAATGTCATTTGGGGGAAACGTTTTAGCCTAGAGTGCAGCTGCATGAAAAAAGGCGTGTAATTAAAACAAATAAAAATAAAAGATCTTCGAGAATGTCACACTGCTGCTATTCGAACTGTGTTCTTCTTTTCTCCGTCCTCGCAAATGTCTCAATTACGTTGTTGAAGTCAACCCTCTCCGTTACTTCTCTCTCGATAAAAAGATTTGAGAGACGCGTCGCACTCATTGAAGAGCGCGGGTATGTCTTAAATTAGTGAAATTAATTAGTTACGACTGAAACTATGGTCCGCCTGTGCAGTGCACTGCTTAAGGGAATAACGAGATAGATCCTATATAAAACTGCGATATTAGGTCAAAGCTCTGTTAAAAAACTTGTTTAGAGACAAACATGTTGCAGGAGTAATCCATCCCATGCAAACGCTTGTTGTCTCCGCGCTGCCGCAGGCTGTTTTCATTGTGAGAGGACTGACGGCCTCAACACCTCCTGCACCCGTGAAAACACCTGACCTCTGCACTGACAGGGTGTTCAGTGTTTAGTTTCACTAAGCCCCAGTCCACCTCACTCTGTCACTAAGCCCTGGTTGTCTTGGATAGTGGTCTAATGGATAGTGGACTGGTGATCGGAAGGTTGTGAGTTCAAATCCCACCACTAGTGAGCCCTTGAGTAAGGCACTTAGCCCTCAGTTACTCCAGGGGGAATGTCCCTGTAACCTGTAATTGTAAATCGCTTTGGATTAAAAGCGTCTGCTAAATGGCAAATTCTGACCTCACCTCACCCTGTCACTAAACCCCACCTCACCCTGTCACTAAGCCCCACCTCACCCTGTCACTAAGGCCTACCTCACCCTGTCACTAAGGCCTACCTCACCCTGTCACTAAGGCCTACCTCACCCTGTCACTAAGGCCTACCTCACCCTGTCACTAAGGCCTACCTCACCCTGTCACTAAGGCCTACCTCACCCTGTCACTAAGGCCTACCTCACCCTGTCACTAAGGCCTACCTCACCCTGTCACTAAGGCCTACCTCACCCTGTCACTAAGGCCTACCTCACCCTGTCACTAAGGCCTACCTCACCCTGTCACTAAGGCCTACCCTACCCTGTCACTAAGGCCTACCCTACCCTGTCACTAAGGCCTACCTCACCCTGTCACTAAGGCCTACCTCACCCTGTCACTTAGGCCTACCTCACCCTGTCACTAAGGCCTACCTCACCCTGTCACTAAGGCCTACCTCACCCTGTCACTAAACCCCACCTCACCCTGTCACTAAGGCCTACCTCACCCTGTCACTAAGGCCTACCTCACCCTGTCACTAAGGCCTACCTCACCCTGTCACTAAGGCCTACCTCACCCTGTCACTAAGGCCTACCTCACCCTGTCACTGAGGCCTACCTCACCCTGTCACTAAGGCCTACCTCACCCTGTCACTAAGCCCTACCTCACCCTGTCACTACGTCTAGCCCACCTCTGGATGTAGAGTCATGTGTTTTCCTCTTGGTTGGGGTGAGCTCATGTTTGCTTGAGGTTAAGTGTAATTACTCTGTGTTGACGGGGTTTGAGTCAACATCTGGACATATACATGTGTTTCATATCCTCTCTCTCTCTCTCTTCCTCTCTTTCTCTCTCTCCCCCCCTCTCTCTCTCTCTCCCTCGGCTGCACAACATGTGACACAAGCAAGTCACAGCATCTGTCAATAATTTGGTGCGGCTGGCCGGCTGGCCACAAGGCTCTGAAATGTCAAGTTAGGCTACTCCCTCCATCCATCCCTCCATCCCTCCATCCCTCCATCCTTCCATCCCTCCCATCACTGCTGCCACTGGCCAGTCAAATCCTGAGCTAGCTGGACAGAAGCACCATGCTACCTCAGCATTCTAGAACCAGCACCACTCTACCTCAGCATTCTAGAACCAGCACCACTCTACCTCAGCATTCTAGAACCAGCACCACTCTACCTCAGCATTCTAGAAGCAGCACCGTGGTACCTCAGCATTCTAGAACCAGCACCACTCTACCTCAGCATTCTAGAACCAGCACCACTCTACCTCAGCATTCTAGAACCAGCACCACTCTACCTCAGCATTCTAGAACCAGCACCACGCTACCTCAGCATTCTAGAACCAGCACCATGGGCCTTGGGTTTCAAATCCACAGTGAGATGTTTACGTAAATTGCTTGCAGGGTATGAAGCCACCCAAGCAGATGGGAGACCTTGACCAAATACAGAGCTTGTTTTTCTGAGCCTCTTCTCTTCCCCCTGCGCCACTCTCATCTCTACTTCCCACCAGAAAACAAAAGCAGCAGAACCCTTCTCTAGCTCATGCTGGACACATGTATTATGACCTCACACTCAGCCTAGCAAGGGGGGAAATGGCTGGTTCTATGGTGCTGGTTAACCCTCTCTGGTCCACGCCACGCCATCTCTCCCCCCAAAACAATCACTGGTTGTTTAACACACCCAGGTTGGTATTTATGTGTTATTATTCAGTGTTATGTTAATAGTGTTATCAGAAAGATCACTACATTGTCGCAAGCAAAACATGTCAATCAGACCTATAGTATTCAATCAGACCTATAGTATTCAAATGCACGAAAGTGAGAATCATTACCCGCCTGGCTTCTATACTCTAGGCCTTTATTCGCCTTAAATGGCTGCAAGGAACTCCAACTTAACTTGACCTCTGACCTCTTCTGCCTGGCGCTTCAACAACACACAACACAAAGGGAGAGTTTAGTCAGGAGACACGTTAAGCCATATCCTGGACTGCATTTCACTTTCAACAGAGCCTCGATTGAGGAGGTAGTTTTGTGACTCACAGTTGACTTGAATCCTGGTCAAGGACGCGGTCCCATGATCCTCTAGTGATTTACTGCCCTCTCTCTCTCTCAGTTCCTGCTCTCTGATGTCTGTTCCGGTGCCCAGCCACGAGGAGAGCAGCAGCAGCAGCGATGTTTTTAGCCTGTTTCACTTGGACGGAACACAGAAGAACTGTCTCCTTCTCCCTTTATCCACTGTGTTATTTGTGACCCACAATAATAAATGAATATGATATGAACAAAGGAAACGGCTTTACAGATAATATGTTTAATAGATGTCCAGACACTCATTTACATAAACACACATGGACGTGGAGTGTAGTTGTTTAATCAACTCTTTATTATAGTTAAGTTATTTTCCATTGAATGAAGTGATAACGGGTACGTATTGGTGCTTACTTCAAAGAGTTCAACATTTTGGTAACTAGCAATAGTAACCTAGTAGCTTTGTATTAAAACATTTAATGAGATGAATAAGGATTTAAAAAACTAACAAACGATTCAAAGGTAGTACTCTGTAACTATCTTTAACCATGTCATTGTGGAGTAAATGCCCTGTGAATAGTGGACAGGTAAATAACCATTTCTAATAATAATAACATAATCTCCTGCTAATTGAAGAATTAGTATGTGTCTACAGGAAACCTTTGCTTTGTATTTTTAAAAAGAACATCTATTTTAATAATCTTTTAACTCATTCAGTGCTGAGGGTGAATAAAGTCGCCCATATTGGCATTCTATTCTATTGCATCTATTGAAAATACATATGATGAATGAATGATGCTTCATTTTGTAGCCAATCAGAGTATTGTTGCTAGGTAAACACCACATGGTAAACACTTGGAACACTCTAGGTGGTGGAGAGTGTTCCGGAACACTTTGGCAGTTGGTGAGTTTTTACATCTAGGATTCGCAACGCAACGCAGCTCGAGTTGCAGCGGTCCGAATTACCCTGCAGCAGCCCTGCGGCGGGGAGTTGCAAGGTATTGCAAGTCATCGTTCCTCTAACGTTCTAAAACTGACCCGACCCGATGCGTCGCGTGCGAAGCCTAGACGTGAACTTAGCTTTACGGTCACTGTGTTGGTTGCGATAACGTCAAAGATAGCATGTTGCCTCAGTGCTGCATACCCTCCGCCTGTTGCATTGTCGCAGTGGTTTACTGTCTTGGCTAATAAGTTGAAGTCCATCCACCGCAACACGGATGCGACGTTGTGCAACGTCTCAGAGAGTGCCATGTGGACATGAAATCACACCAACTCTCACAAACTGTTAACCAGCTCAGTGGCCTTGCGGTTAGAGTGTCTGCCCTGAGTGTCTGCACTGAGCAGACTGGGAAGTCGTGAGTTCAATACCCGGCCGACTATAAAAATGCTAACCCGATGCCTCCCTGCTTGGCACTCAGCATTAAGGGTTGGATTGAGGGGGGGTTAAGACCCTGCGACATACCAGCGTCATGTCCAGGGGGGGGGGGGTGCACTTGTACATCAAGCCGCCTCACGCTACGGAAACAGGAGATAGGCTCCTGCCCCCTAAGGGCCGTTAGACTTACTTACTTACTTCTCACAAACTGTTGCATGAGTGCCTGGTATGAATGGATGCTTCTGTTCCTGCTGAGTGTGGTAAAACAGTCTGTTGTTCACTGACCTCAACAGCACAGCACATCCGCTTACATCCTGGTTGGTGTTAATGTTAAGCCTGGGCATGAGTAGATCATAAATGGACTGACTTATATATCGTCTTATTCCAAAAAGCTTCACAACGGCCTTTCATTCACACACACATTCACTTTCACACACCAATGGAGGCAAGCTACCATACAAGGCGCCGGCCCGCTCATTGGGAGCAATTTGGGGTTCAGCGTCTTGCCCAAGGACACATTGACACATGGCCGGCCGGGGGTTCGAACCGCCGATCTGTCGACCTTGCGATCATTAGATGCCGTCTCTACCTCCTGTGCCACAGAAGGCCTTTGCATACTGTTTTATAACGTTTGGACATTGCACTGTGGCACAGCAGAACAAGACATAACCTCCA
>NC_137680.1:26058308-26075808 GCF_963989245.1 Nansenia antarctica
CTTCATTAGTACTGTTATGTGTTAATAAGTTGTTATTGAATTGCGAAATGATGGGGAAGACATAGCAGTTCCAAATTCCTCCGTTCACTTGTGTTTGACCTCTTGAATGTTCCGGAAACGTCACACCCTTATCTGATGCCTATGGGAAGTCATGAGAAGATCACTACTTTTGCAATCTGTCTTCCGTGAGGAACACACACACACACACACACACACACACACACGCACGCCACGGGACATCACACATACACACACGCACACCCACCACACACCCCCACACACGTCACACACATAATAAAAAACACTACCCATACTATGACAGTATCGGAAAGTTGCATACGCCTACAACTGCGGTGACACATCATGACACCTTCCACTATCTCATGACTGTTGTTGTAGACGACCACACAGTCTTGGCCTTATCAGAACAGAGCCCTGACCCTGGTGTAACTACCTCTCTGCTTCCTACGCATGACACTAGGATAATTGTAGCCTGCGTACACAAGTTCACCGTGAGTCTGTTATCCAGACAGAAGAAACATGAGTACCTGGGAACCCTGTCTATCCATTCCAAAAGGGGTAAATAACAGACCCCTTTCTGTGCTCTCCTGCCCCCTAGCTGTGACGACAGGAACTTCACTGATTTACTGCCTTGCCATCAACTTGTCGGTCGATTGTTGGATTTTTATTTTTTTTGCTCTAGTCATATCCCACGCCCCTGGAGAAATTAGGGGTTTTAGTGCTTTGCTCAAGGGCACATGTAGCTCCCTCCTGAGGCGGGGATCGAACCAGCGACCTTCCGATTGCTACCACCGTCGTACTAACTGAGCCAGGGAGTGAGTCACCCTCAGCCTCCCCGGGCCTGACACCATGATGGACTGTGAGGGAGGAGAAGACCGTGGCGTCCATTACACAACCACGCGTATGACAGGAAACACGTCTGAGTTATGAATACATGTCCTCCTATCTCTCTTACTCAACATGCTCATGCATGAAGTCATGCACAAGTGACACACACACACACACTTGCACGCATGGATGCATGCACACCCCCCCCCACACACACACACGCATTCATGCACACACACACACACACGCACATGTACACACATACACACACTCTCTCTCTCTAACACGCATGCACCCACACACACACACCCACACACACACACCCCCACACACACACACACATTCATGCACACACGCACACACACACACACACACACACACACACACACACACACATGTACACACATACACACACTCTCTCTCTCTTACACGCATGCACCCACACACACAAACACACACACACACGCACGCACACACGCACGCACACACAGCTAGGGGTCTATCTTTGGCTTTCAAATGACAGAGAATGTAGCAACCGACAAATGACACATCCTCCAAGCACGAGGCAACATGGATCTGACACACGCACACACTCTCACACACACACACACACACACACACGCACACACACACACACACACACACACACACACACACGCACGCACACACACACACGCACACACTAGAGCTAGGCTTCCACACGTAACATGGAAGAGAAACTGTCATAAACAATTAAAAACATAACTGAAAACAGGAACGTTGCATATTCATAACTGTTACTACTGAACTTCTCTCGAAGCTGCAATGTCGAGGAACTGACGCCTAAGAATGTTACTCTCTTATAGGAAAGAGATTCAAAGTTTGTCATTGTACACACAGAGTACAATGAAATGCATTCATGCTCTAGAGGGGGCGTCTAGGCAACAGGACACTTCAACACGCGACTTTGCGATCATTAGACGTTGCCTCTATTTCTACCTTCTTTTTACTGTTTTATATACTTCCCCTACTTTTTATATTCATTTGAATTTGGAAATTAAATTTGGAGAAAACAAAAAGAACACTCATTACTTTTATGCTTGTATATGTTTTTATCCTGTTGTAAAGCACTTTGAGATGCATTTCTTGTATGAAAGGTGCTATTTAAAGAAAGCTTTACTTACTTACTTACTTAATTACTTAATTACTTAATTACTTACTTACTTAATTACTTACTTACTTACTTACTTAATTAATTACTTACTGTACCGGTTGAGCCACAGCTGGCCCTTACTTGTATAACGGAATGTGACAATACATTTGAAACTTGATTTAAAGAGGAATCCCAACTGTCAAACTATGGCTGGAAGGAGCCATAAGTTAAACACCTTCATGTTTTGCAGCAGTTATGATTAAACACAAATACTTCTATCAATGTATTTTATCCATTAACTATTGTCTTATTAAATGTTTGATCTATTTTCTTCTTATATTTGCTTTCATTCATTGTAATTTTTTATTTTCTTACTATGCTCCTCTTGCTGTGTTTTTAAATAATGTATGTAAAGCATTTTGAATTGCCCCTGTTGTATGAAATGTGCTATACAAATAAACTTGCCTTGCCTTGCCATGCCTATTTATTAAACTAAGCAAACATAATAAACAAAAAACGACAATGAGATGTGTCTGAATGAAGGATGTTGTAGGGTGGAAACAGAACATAACGTGTCTGTATGGAGAAAGGTCTCACAGGGGAATGCACCTGGTCTTATATACCAACCACCAGGTGAAGGTAGGTCTTATATCAACCACCAGGTGAGGGTAGGTCTTATATCAACCACCAGGTGAAGGTAGGTCTTATATCAACCACCAGGTGAAGGTAGGTCTTATATCAACCACCAGGTGAAGGTAGGTCTTATACCAACCACCAGGTGAAGGTAGGTCTTATATCAACCACCAGGTGAAGGTAGGTCTTATACCAACCACCAGGTGAAGGTAGGTCTTATATCAACCACCAGGTGAAGGTAGGTCTTATACCAACCACCAGGTGAGGGTAGGTCTTATATCAACCACCAGGTGAGGGTAGGTCTTATATCAACCACCAGGTGAGGGTAGGTCTTATATCAACCACCAGGTGAAGGTAGGTCTTATATCAACCACCAGGTGAAGGTAGGTCTTATAGACCAACCACCAGGTGAAGGTAGGTCTTATATCAACCACCAGGTGAAGGTAGGTCTTATATCAACCACCAGGTGAAGGTAGGTCTTATATCAACCACCAGGTGAGGGTAGGTCTTATAGACCAACCACCAGGTGAAGGTAGGTTGGCTGTGGCGCAGGAGGTAGAGTCGCCGCCTAATGATCACAAGGTTGGCAGATCGGCGGTTTGAGCCCCGGCTGGCCACATGTCGAAGTGTCCTTGGGCAAGACACTGAACCCCAAATTGCTCCCAGTGAGCGGGCCGGCGCCTTGCATGGTAGCTTGCCGCCATTGGTGTGTGAATGGGTGAATGAGAGGCCGTTGTAAAGCGCTTTGGATAAAGGTACTATATACTGTAAGTCAGTCCATTATCAACCACCAGGTGAAGGCCATTCTGCTGATGAGGCTGACTGCTGAGCCAGTAGCCAGGTGCATAGGTCTGATTCTCCTGCAGTAAGAAAGCAGAACACAGCCAACAGCCTGAACAGACCGTCACAAAGGTCAAGAAGGTCACAGAAGGTCACAGTCATCAACAGCAGAACAATCAAAAACATAACCGAAAACACAAACATTGCAAACACCGTCTGGGAAGGGGAATGGGTTAATAACGTACAGATTAGTGACATGAATTCCCTGCAAGTTGTTTCAACATGTCAACAGTTTCCTTTCCGTGTTGCTGGGAAGTTGGAGACAAATCAGGGGAGGCTGGTGGAGGTGGAAATCAGAGGATGAGCTCATTGTAATGCGTATGGAGTCAAACACAGCGTGACTTTGTTAATATTGCCCCCCCCCCCCCTCAGGTCTCCTGTGAAGGAGGTATATGAGAACTGACTGCTTCCCCTCAGTGGGGAGTTCCTGCTACTCTGGGGTCTCCGCTTCCTCTTTCTAAAGGGGTTAAACTCTGTTCACTATTGACCTCATTCGTTGTAAAAAGATAGGTATGCGTAGAGTGTGTCTGTGTGTGTGCGTCCGTGTGTGTGTGTGTGTGCGTCTGTGCGTGTGTGTGCGTCTGTGCATCCGCGTGTGTGTGTGTGTGTGTGTGTGTGTGTGTGTGCGTGCGTGCATGTGTGTCTGTATGCGAGTGTGTGCATGTGTGTGCATGCCTGTGTGTGTGTATGTGTGTGTGCATGAGTGTGTGTCTGTATGAGAATGTATGCTTGTGTGCATGAGTATCGGTTTGTGCATGAGAAGCAGAAATGGGAGGAGGGAGTCATTGTAAAGCAAGGCTTGTGTTACAATGAGTTCGTCTTCCGATTTCTACCCCCCCCAGCCTCCCCTGAGGCCTCCAGCCCTCTGACAGGACCTGGGGTTACAGCTGTCACCATGAAGCAACCAATGTTAATAATTAACTCTCCTGTCTTATCTCTCTCACTCCTCTCTCACTCCTCTCTTTCTCACTTTTCTCTCTCTCTTTCTCTCTCAATCTCTTATTTTGTCTGCCCTCTCTCTCTCCTCTTGACTCTCTCTTTCTCTCTCTCCAGCCCTCTCTCTCCCTTGTTCTGTGTGTGTGTGTGTGTGTGTGTGTGTGAGTGTGTGTGTGTGTGTAGTGTATGTGTGTGTGTAGCGTGGTGGTGTGTGTGTGGGTGTGTGTAGTGTGTGTGTAGCGTATGTGTGTGTGTGTGTGTATGTATGTGTGTGTGTGTGTGTGTGTGTGCGTGTGTGTGTGTAGTGTATGTGTGTGTGTAGCGTGGTGGTGTGTGTGTGTGTGTGTGTAGTGTATGTGTGTGTGTAGCGTGGTGGTGTGTGTGTGTGTAGCGTGTCGATGTGGTTTACTGAGTGCTTTCATATTCAACAAATACTCAGTTTGTTGACAGTCGGAGCTCTGCGGTGAGGTGACTTGTTTAACTAGTCTGACTTGTGTTTGATTCAACAACGGGAAACAGCTTCTGTAGCCAACAGATGTGTGTGTTATTCTACTCATCAGCCAATAGGAAATCTTTATAGGAGTTCCCTACGAGAGTGTCCCGTCCACAGCATATCAGACTGACGTTCACCTCAGGGCCCGGTTGTTCAGAACCTTTGATCTGGGTCAGACTGATCGTGATCCAGGATCAGATAAAACATCTGGCTGGTTTTGAGTCGTATAGGAGGGGAATCAGCCAGCTCCATCTGATCCTGGATCAGAGGAAAGAGTCAGGATCATTCTGATCCAGATGAAAGGTTTTGAGCAACTGGGTGCATGGTGATAGTTGGCGATATCAGGAGATGTGGTTGGGCGGTAGCTCCCCCACCTGGCCGTGCAGTGGTACTACAACCTCAGGATGAGAACGTGACAACTTGAGTTTGTAAGAGACTCAAGAATGGACACTCACCAGACACTTTATTAGGAACACCTGTACACCTGCTCATTCATCCAGGTGGTGTAATGAGAAGAAGAATTGAGGCTGTTTTGAGAGAGAAGGGAGGCCCTACGCAGTATTAGATTAGATTAGATTAGATTAGATTCAACTTTATTGTCATGGCAAAGTACAGGCACCAGACAACAAAATGCAGTTTAGCATCCAATCAGAAGTACAAATAGTGATATAAGGGCATGATATAAATAGTATACTATAGGAATAGTGTTCCTAAAGTGCATGGTGAGTGTGTATGCGGCTAAAGGCACATGTCAGACTAACACCTTATCTGACAGATGGACTACAGGACCCTGTTGTTCAAACGTTCAAAATTCAGAATGATAATAATAATAATAATAATAATAATATAATAATAATAATAACATTTATTTGTATAGCACTTTTCCTGCAAACATTGCAGCTCAAAGTACTTAAATCATTAAATAATCATAATTTAATTATTTAGTCATTTATTAAAAAGATTGGTTTTTAGTCTTGACATGAACATATTTGCTGAGGTTGCATCCCTAATGTAAACTGGCAGTGCATTCCACAATCTGGCTGCATAACGTGAGAATGCAGCCTCACCATAACATGAGAATGCAGCCTCACCAGCCCTCTTCTTTTCTCTGGTCCAGGATCAGATCTGTCTGCCTGGTTTTGAGTGGTATTGGGGAAATCAGCCAGTTAGATCTGATAATAATAATAACAATAACAATAATAATAACAATAATAATAATAATAATACTAATAACAATAATAACAATAATAATAATAATAATAATACATTAGACTTATATAGCGCTTTTCTAGACACTCAAAGACGCTTTACAAACTGAAAAGATCGAGTAGTAAAATTAAATAAATAAATAAAAGAAAGTATAGGGGTCTTTGTAGATAATCAACTCTGTATACTGCAAGTATATCTAGATTTCGGGCGGACAAGCGAACAAGCCTGGATAGAAAAAGGAATCATTCTGATCCAAATCAAAAGTTTAGAAGTTTTTACTTGGGCCCAGAAGTCTGGAAAAACTGACTCCACCAGGGGTGTGTATGACGGGTATGCAAAATACCAATTTCCGTTTTGGTGAGAAAAAAAAAGAAGCAAAACATTTGTCTGATTCAATCTTCATCAAATCTGTCTGCGTGAGAACAGAGAGACAGAGAGAGAGAGAGAGAGAGAGAGAGAGAGAGAGAGAGAGAGAGAGAGAGAGAGAGAGAGAGAGAGAGAGAGAGAGAGAGAGAGAGAGGGGGAGAGAGACAGAGAGAGAGGAAGAGAGAGAGAGAGAGACAGAGAGAGAGAGAGAGAGAGAGAGAGAGGGAGAGAGAGAGAGAGAGAGGGAGAGGGAGAGGGAGAGGGAGAGAGAGAGAGAGAGAGAGAGAGAGAGAGAGAGAGAGAGAGAGACAGACAGTAGAGGTAGAATACCCAGAGGGCCTTGAATCAATCAGGCGAGCCCGGCAACACCCACCATCCTAAACACTCCCCGACCACACCCCTCCCTCCACTATGACATCATAGTGCCCTGGCCCAGGGTTCTGTTCCGTTGGCCTGAGGGTTCTATTTGGGTCTGGTCCGCGGTCGCATGGGTCCCTCTCTCTCAGCACAGCAGGTCCTGTGGCCATGGGTGTGTCACCCTTTACATCAGCACACTCCCTCCCATGTCCCCAGAGGTCTAGGGGCTAGGGACTAGTGACAGGTCAATAAACCAGAGCGGACAGCTCTGGAGGCTCTCTGAGGTCAGCGGTACTGAGCTGACTACACAGGGCGGGGGGAGGCGGGGGGAGGCGGGGGGAGGCAGAGGGAGGCAGGGCGGGGCGGCTTGCGGTGCCCTGCGTGTCTGACCCATGACCTGCTCTTCCAGACTGAGAGAGTTCGGTGTTTTCCTTTGACTCATTGAGACAAAAAATAACAGTGACTGTAAATGATGTCAAATCAAAAGACTTGATTCCCGATTCCAGAATGCTGGCACAGTAGAGTTTCCAACCGTCGAACCGTCGTCCTTGCGATCATTAGACACCGGCTCTACCTCCTGAGCCACAGCCGCCCCCCCCACGTGTGTTTGATACCGTTCCTCATCCCGTTCCATGCATTACAACGAGCCCCGTCCTCCGATTTCTACCTCCGCCAGCCTCTCGCTGGATCTGTCACTTCATCAAGCCCTGCAGGGAAATCCAAACACCAGCCAACAGCAGTTTCAGGGCCTGCAGGTTTAGGACAGCAGGTCTAGGACCCTAGTTCTAGGTTCTCTAGGTTCTAGGTTCTCTAGTTCTAGGTTCTAGGTTCTCTAGTTCTAGGTTCTTTAGGTTCTAGGTTCTCTAATTCTAGGTTCTCCTAGTTCTCGGTTCTCTAGTTCTATGTTCTCCTAGTTCTCGGTTCTCTTGTTCTAGGTTATCTAGTTCTAGGTTCTCTAGGTTCTAGGTTCTCTAGTTCTAGGGTTCTCTTGTTCTAGGTTATCTAGTTCTAGGTTCTCTAGGTTCTAGGTTCTCTAGTTCTAGGGTTCTCCCAGGTCTAGGTTCGAGGTTCTAGGTTCTCTAGGTGTAAGGTTCTCCTAGTTCTACAATCTAGGTTCTCTAGTTCTAGGGTTCTCCTAGTTCTAGGTTCTCTAGTTCTAGGTTCTAGGGTTCTAGACCTGCGGTCCCAAACTGGTTCTCCGGCTCTGCAGACACAGACACACTCTGTCTGATAGATAAGGCTGTCACTGCGCTGCCTGATGAGGTCACTGGTGGAGGTGAATGCAGGGTTACACAGCACCACCAGGGGGCAGCAGTCAACCTCAGGACAGACCATCACAGCACTCAATATTATTACATTTACATTTTTGTCATTTAGCAGACGTCTTATTCCAAAGCGATTTACAATCAATACATTTGACTAAGTAAGTGAATCATCAATCAACCAGTCGTAGCAGGAAGAGTAATCTAGCTCAGGCCAGCGGCCATTGGCAGTCGTCGTGCTAGGAGAAGAACTTTTTGTTGTTGTTTTGTTAATAGTTGACACTGGATAGACATTAAAGTGCAAGGGGGTAGTATAAATCTCATTAGAAACAGTGCAGGGGGGTAGTAGATGTCTTAGGAGGAGCAGTTAAGGTGTAGCCTGAAAAGATGGGTCTTCAGTCTCCGACGGAAGATGGGGAGTGACTCTGAATGAATGAATGAATGAATGGTCTTTATTGTCATTAATATTGTACAGGTACCATACAACGAAATTTGGGAGGGGGGGCTCCCCTGGTGCTAGGATTTTTTTTATTTTTTTTTTACTAAAAACAAGAAGTGAAAAGAGCTGGTTTACATAAATAAAGGCTATATACACTATCCACTATACTATACTATACAAATAAAACACTGTGCTGTACTCTATGCTATGCTATAAATATCCTAACATTTCCTATCTCTGAACCTTATGTGCACAAGGGTTGTCATATTGCACATAGTATTATTGCACATTCATTGCAATTGTCGCAGTTTGCAGGTTTGAAATGTTCACAGTTGTGTATCAGTATTGCACTTGATTACAATCTAGTAGCTGCCATCAAATTGTCTAGATTGTCCAGGGCCTAGAACCTAGGTCTTTGCTGTGTTCAGGGCCTGAATGGCCCTAGGGTAGAAGCTGAGCTTCAGTCTATTTGTCCTTGCGGACATGGTCCTGAACCGCCTGCCCGAGGGCAGCCGAACAAAGTGTTCGTTCCCAGGGTGGGATGGGTCTCTGGAGATCTTGGAGGCCTTCCTGAGGCAGCGTGTGTTGTACAGCTCTTCCAGAGAGGGGAGGGGGGCGCCGATGATCTTCTGGGCCGATCTCACGACTCTCTGTAGCGCTTTCCTCTGTGCGGCTGTGCAGCTGGAGAACCACACGCAGATGCAGTAGGTGAGGATGCTCTCCACTGTGCAGCGGTAGAAGGTCACAAGCAGCTCCTGTTTGAGGTGGTATTTCCTGAGGACTCTCAGGAAGTAGAGCCGCTGTTGTGCCTTCATGATGATGGCTGCTGTGTTGGTCTTCCAGGACAGGTCATCCTGTATGTGCACCCCCAGGAATCGGAGGGTTGAGACTCTCTCCACGCTCCCTCCATCAACTCTGCAGTTCTGACAGCCATGGGAAGCTCGTTCCACCAGCGGGGAGCCAGGGTAGTGAAGAGACGTGACCGGGCAGCGTGACTACCGCGTTGGCGTAGAGGTGGTGGGGCCAGTCGGCCAGCAGAGGTGAGAGGCTGTTATAGATAGGGCTGTCACTGCACTGGCTGATGAGGTCACTGGTGGTGGTGGACGCAGGGCTACACAGCACCACTAGGGGGCAGCAGTCAACCTCAGGACAGACCATCACAGCACTCAACGTCATTCACACTGGCTGGCCCAATCTGTCCTTGCGTCCTGGTGACCACTATATTTCAGTTTTAACAATACAGTTACAGTTCTTAAGGAAGAAAAGAGAGAGATTTTTTTTTAAAAAGAAAAACATGTGAAAACTCTGTGAGGGATGAGCCAAGCAACACAAAAACAAACAAAACCAAGGAAAAGAACAACACTTTACAGAGATACTGGTGTAACTCTTTCGTAGCTCATCTTCCTCACCCCCGGTCAATGTAAACACTCAATTACCCTTTGCACTACTGCTGTTTACAAATACTACCGTTGCACATACCATATTTTTGTACATTGCACATACCTCTTTGATATAGCCTCTATTTATCCATCTGTATACACCATACTGTACATAGCTACCGTAACTGTACATAGCTACCGTAACTGTACATAGCTACCTTAACTGTACATAGCTACCATAACTGTACATAGCTACCATAACTGTACATAGCTTACTACTAAACTCTCCTGTATATCCCTCCAACTACCGTACTTGCCATACTGTACCTATCACTATCATGTTTTAGATCACTATTTGGCAAATTTGCACTTCTGCATTTCATTGTCTGGTACTTCTTCTATTACTTCTGTAACTGATGATGTGTCCGGGTGCATCACAAGATGATGTATTTCATCATCAAGTACTCTGCAATGACAGTAAAGTTGAATCTGATCTAATCTATTCTATTTATGTCCACACTTCCTGGCAGGTTAATCTATGGAGGTACAAGGTATAGTTTTCCAATAAGCGTGAGCTCTGTTGAAGTGTTTAATTGTATGCCTGGCACAGCAATTGTGAGGTGTTGTCTCTGGCAGTTTCCTCTATAGACATGTGTACAGGTATTGAGAGGTTTATAGACATGTGTACAGGTATTGAGAGGTGTACATATGTACAGGTATTGAGAGGTTTATACACGTGTACAGGTATTGAGAGGTGTACTATGTACAGGTATTGAGAGGTTTATAGACATGTGTACAGGTATTGAGAGGTGTACATATGTACAGGTATTGAGAGGTTTATAGACATGTGTACAGGTATTGAGAGGTTTATACACGTGTACACTGTACAGGTATTGAGAGGTGTACATATGTACAGGTATTGAGAGGTTTATAGACATGTGTACAGGTATTGAGAGGTTTATACACGTGTACAGGTATTGAGAGGTGTACATATGTACAGGTATTGAGAGGTTTATAGACATGTGTACAGGTATTGAGAGGTGTATACACATGTGTACAGGTATTGAGAGGTTTATAGACATGTGTACAGGTATTGAGAGGTTTATAGACATGTGTACAGGTATTGTGAGGTGTATCGACATGGGTACAGGTATTGAGAGGTGTATACACATGTGTAGTATTGAGAGGTACACATAATAGAAATGTATTGCACTGCTTCGCAAGTTGACATTCTAATATCCATCACTGTATTACTTTATATCAATGTAGGGTTACGCCTACCATGCTTGGGAATTGGATTTAGTGATAAGGAAGTGCTATTAGTCTTTTTTTTATTTAAGGAAGTGCTATTAGTCTTTTTTTTATTTCTTTGTATTATTACCACTCGATCTTTTCAGTTTGTAAAGCGTCTTTGAGTGTCTAGAAAAGCGCTATATGTATTATTATTATTATTATTATTATTATCACCTCGATTACCGGTAGCTTCTCACGTGCTGACTCACCGTTGCCATGGAAACGGCCTCGCATCAGAACCTCCACATCTGGCCTCCGCGCGCCTCGCAGCTGAGACGTATAAAAGCTCCAGACGCGTGTGAGACACGGAGACACGGAGAGACACGCGCTGATTCACATCAGGAATAACTTTTATCAGGTGAGACACACTTGAGATGAGATTGTAACCAAAATATACATGATTTTCTATTCACCATTCTCGTTATTCATAGTAATAGTATATTAGTTTTTGCGCTAATTCGAGAATAGTTAATAGAACCTTAACACATTAACTTGATATCTTTTAAAACTTGATGGATCAAATCAAAACATAATTCGGTGCTGAGCTGCTGATAAACCCTGGATTTGTGGTAGGATGTTAGTTGTATACTTTTCTTTTGGTCTAACTAATTGTCTGTTTTCCTGTTGAATAGCTCTGAACTCAAGGAAATGATTAATGATTTTAGTGTTGTATCTATCAATACTGTTATTTTTGTAGCTATCAATACTGCACTTAATAATAATCATAATAGACTTATATATAGCGCTTTTCTAGACACTCAAAGACGCTTGTGATAACTTTTCAATTGTGGCTATAAATGATTGGAATCGATAGATAGATACTAGCTATCTTTATTATCTTGATACTTAATGCTTAATGCCAGAGGGGAAATTAAGGCATTACAGCAGCTCACATCACAAATGACAACAACTAAATAAAGTAACAATTGAATAATAGAATAAATAAATAATAATACAAATAAAGAGAAAAAAGAATGTTGTTGCAATAGTTGTATAATATACCTTTCCCACTTCCCCATCCCAGCTATATTAAGCTGTGCATTCAATTTCTACAAAACATTTCCTATGTAATGCAATAGCCTTGATAGATACAATTATTGTTATACATTTACATTTTTACCATACACTCTTATCCAAAGCCATTCACAATTAGAGATCACAGGGACAGTCTCCCTGGAGTAACTTAGGGCTGAGTACCTTACTCAAGGGCACTAGAGTAACCCTAACCCTAACCCTGACATTAGTGTCATTGCCCCTCTCTGGCGGCCACCCATGTGTTTATGGACACTAATATTATAATGCTGTTCACACTTATCCCAAAAGAAAAGAAAACACAATTCGGCTACAGCTCTATTCCATACACTATTACATACCCAACTACATCAGATACACATAAGCTATATATTTATTTTTTATTTTTATTTGCAGTGCAAGTGTTCCCCATCTAATGTATTAGCCTTTGAATTACCCTCACACATTTTTGCTTATTTTCTCCCAAATAGCTCCTCATCACACAGAATTATTACCAAAAAATGCATTGAATCGAGTTTAAAACTCAAAATGAACAATTCAATCTCTCACTTGCCAGACAGCAGCTCAACGCCCTCAACAGCAGAAACACAACGCTCTCAACGCCATGGAGTTGAAGCTGGTCCTGAGGAGAACGGGCGGCGTTACCCGCGCCGTTCTGACCTTCCTCTTCGCCCTGGTGGTGCTGGGCGTGATGCTGTGGGCCTACGTCGACGGCTTCCAGCTCGCCACCTCCCGCTTCAACATCGTCTCCTTCGGCTTCTACGGCCTCCTCCTGGGCCTCCACATCCTGGTCCAGTCCGTCTTCGCCTTCCTGGAGCACCGGCGCATGGCCGCCCGCCGCCAGCCCCCCTCCTTCACCAAGACCGTCGCCCTCACCATCTCCGCCTACCAGGAGGACCCTGAGTACCTGCGCGAGTGCCTCACCTCCGTCAGGGAGCTGCAGTACCCCCCGGAGCTGCTGAAGATCATCATGGTGGTGGACGGGAACGCCAAGGACGACCTGTACATGCTGGAGATGTTCCGGGAGGTGTTCCAGGACCAGGACCCCGGGTGCTACGTCTGGGAACACAACTACCACACCTGGAACGCCGGGGCGGTGGAGGAGGAGGGTGGGGGAGGTGCGGCCGCCGCGGTGGAGGCAGGCCAAGGGGACACGGCGTTTGGGCCGAGGGAGGACCCGCAGAGGAGGGAGGTGGAGGAGCTGATCAACAGCAAGAGGTGTGTGTGCATCATGCAGCAGTGGGGAGGCAAGCGCGAGGTGATGTACACACCCTTCAAGGCGCTGGGCACCTCCGTCGACTACATACAGGTGAGGATGAGCGCTGTGTTGTTCTGTTCAGCTTAAGGAAGTGTTCCGATGTACATGGCCTGATGGGTAAAGTAGTCTATAGTCTCCTCAGTCACTGTGTCACTGGACTCACAGCTAATCTGAATCTAAAACATAATGTTTATGAATCCAAGACTAGGTAGTCACAGTCTTTTACATCAGTCATAATCCCACCCAAAAAATCAGAGACAAATGGAAGATTTCAGAGGTAAATACAAGATTTCAGAGCTCATAGAGATGCATTACAAGTATATATATAATGAAGCAATTATGAAGTAATACAATTCTTTAAAAAATGATGACGTAATATAATACACACAATCTCAACCACACGGTTGATCATAGAATTGAGGAGCAGTGTCTTTGTCTGTGTTGTCTTAAACAATCCTAAAACGATCTCTCCCCCCTCCTCCCCCCTCCCCAGGTGTGTGACTCGGACACCAAGCTGGACTCCCTGGCCACCCTGGAGCTGGTCAAGGTGCTGGAGAGCAACGACAAGTACGGGGCGGTGGGGGGGGACGTGATGATCCTCAACCTGACCGAGTCCTTCATCAGCTTCATGAGCAGCCTGAGGTACTGGATGGCCTTCAACATCGAGCGCTCCTGCCAGTCCTACTTCAACTGTGTCTCCTGCATCAGCGGGCCGCTCGGTAAGGAGTTCCATTTCAGTTACATTAAAAAAAAAAGTAAATATATGAAAACTAGGGGCAGTTGCTTTGTGGACATAAGAGTCACCAGCAACAACTACAACAAGTTTTGATTTGATCATTCCACACGCTGTCGGTATTGCTAAAAATCGGTATGTCGATTGTCAATTATAGTCTCGTACTCTATGTTTTTACCATAGACACTTAGCTTGACTGAATGTCTTTCTATCTTTTGTAGATTTATTATGTCTCTATTATGTCTTTTTTGTCTTTATGTCTGTATTTTCTATGTTAAATAAAATAAAATCAAAGTTAATGAACTGTAGCACAGATCTGGTTTAGGCCTACTACACCATGTTACTTCATATGATGAATGTGTTTTTTTAACGGTCTCATAAATTCAATCAATCGATCAAAGAATGAATCGATCAAATCAGTTCATCTCTCTTGTCCGTCAATCAACTGAATCAATAATCTATGTGATGGATGGGTGCAGGTCTGTACAGGAACGACCTCCTGCAGCAGTTCCTGGAGCTGTGGTACAACCAGACGTTCCTGGGGACCCACTGCACCTTCGGGGACGACCGGCACCTCACCAACCGCATGCTCAGCATGGGATACGCCACCAAGTAATTACCCTGTTACCCTGCTACCCTGCTACACTGTTACCTCAACAAACCCCAACCCTAACCCTGTTACCTCAACACCAAGTAATTTCCCTGTTACCCTCTTCCTCAACAACAACAACAACAACAACAACAACAACATCAACCTCTCTCACACACACTATCTCTCTCTTTCTATCTTTCACTACACACACACACATCGTCCCATCACTCTATCTTCTGTCAATTTGACACGACATGACTATTTAACCATGTTGTATCATTCACCATTATTAATCAAACCTCTCCCTCCCTCCCTCCCCCACCCACCCCTCCCTCCCCTAGGTACACGGCGCGCTCCAAGTGCTACACGGAGACGCCCGGCCAGTTCCTGCGGTGGCTCAACCAGCAGATCCGCTGGACCAAGTCGTACTTCCGTGAGTGGCTGTACAACGCCATGTGGTGGCACAAGCACCACCTGTGGATGACCTACGAGTCCATCATCTCCGGGGTCTTCCCCTTCTTCGTCACCGGCACCATCATCCGCCTCTTCTGGACGGGCACCCTGTGGGACATCCTCTGGGTCCTGTGCTGCATCCAGCTGATCGGGCTGGTCAAGGCGGCCTACGCCTGCGTGCTGCGCAGGGACCCGGTGATGGTGTTCATGTCCGTCTACTCGGCCCTCTACATGACCAGCCTGCTGCCCTCCAAGTACTTCTCCATCCTCACCATGAACAAGAGCACCTGGGGCACATCAGGCCGGCGCAAGATGATCGGGAACTACATCCCCCTGCTGCCCCTGTCCGTGTGGGCGGCCATCTTGGCCAGCGGGCTCTGTTACACCGCCTACAGGGAGAGTCAGGAGGACTGGACCTCGCCGGCGAAGGTGCTGGAGATCCGGTTCCTGATCTTCGGCAGCGGGACGTACGTCTGCTACTGGGTGTTCATGATCGCCCTCTACTGGACGTGGTTCCGCCAGTGCTGTCGGAAGCGTTCGAAGAGCTACGATGTTGAGGTGTAGCTACGATGTTAGCGTACGATAGAGTTCTCCCTGACCAGGACAGACTTCTCTGAAACATAGACTAGATATAGACTCAATATATATATGTATATAAATATTTGTTGTTTGAAGGATTTTGTGTTTATTTATTTTGTCTTCTGGCTCAGGATCTGTTTATTTGTGAATACAGATAACTTTTATATACAGCTGCTAAACCGACTGGGAGCATGAAGGATGAATGAATATTTATACATTTATACAAGCCTCAGGATTAATGGGAGGCCACATCTGCCTAGACGTTGTGTACATGTCAAATATGAGAAATTGCGTTTCATCTCAATGTTTGTTGAAGGACTGACATCTGAAAGCGTAGTTACACAAACTATGTTATCGATAACCACATGACGGTGTGTTTCTGAGCATGAACAGATAAGGAGCTGTTAAGTCTATAGATATATTATTGAGATGTTTATGTACCTGGGGAGGCTGGTTGAGGTGTTGCACATGTAGCTTACGAACTGTACTTCTCAGGAGATCCTACAGCAGTTTCCTCATCATTTAAATTGCCAAAGAAATCTCATGTTATTTATTTTCCAGTTGACTGCCTGTCCTGATGAAGGTTTCAATGATTATTTAAATGGTTTTATTTAATGTGGTGATTTGTGATATCTCTTGACCACTCTTGTTGCTGAATACAAGAAAACATGTCCAGGTAGGCTACACACATTTTCCTAGTTCCTTGTATGTGTTTTTTTTCTCAATATTTCACTGGAAACCAACCGAAAAGTTGGTCTGTTGATGTTACTCTAAATATGACGGTTTGGATTTTCTTTAGAAAACCGAACAATGCAGTATAAGTCTTGGCCACGGTTAAGATAATGACAATGTTTTTTTCCTCAGAAAAGCAACAAACTCTGTATCTGAAAATGTGCTCTTTTTTTTTTTTTTTTACTGTTTTCAGTAAAACCTCAAATATTGATAAGAGCATAATGATGGTAGCAGCCACTGTACAGCAGTGAGACACTCATACAGGTGAGAGGGGAGGCTGCTGGAGGTAGACATCAGAGGACGAGCTCATTGTGATGCACGGAATAGAATAAGGAATGGAATATCAAACACACACGCCACTCCATCCCCTGCATTAGAATGAGCCTGTCCTCTGACTTCTACCTCCACCAGCCTCATCTCCTGTACGTGCAATGTTAATGCTGTTCTGTGCCTTGCTGGGTCAATGACTCTATTTACTAGACATGAAAGATGCACTTTGCTGGGTTTGAATAACACTGAGTTTCATAAGAACAATTGTCTGTTTAAATGCACATTTTCCGTACGTAATGCACTTTTCACACTGTATGTATTCTGACAATGTGAAGGAATAATTGTTTTTAGGGTAAATCTGATCTCAAAACGAACAAATAAAGATATTTTTGAACTATGAACTATGAGATGAAGTATGGTCTTGCTTGATTTGTCGAAGGGACAGTAATTGTGTTGTAACTTACATTTGCATTTACATTTTTGGCATTTAGCAGATGATTTTATCCAAAGCGACCTACAACAAATACATTTGACTAAGTAAGTTAATAATCTATCTGCCAGTCATAGCAGGAGAAAGTAATCTTTGCTTAGACTTGAGACCATTGGCGGTCATTGTGCTAGAATAATATATATATATATTTGAATGGGAAACAGGAGGGACAG
>NC_137680.1:26085808-26088308 GCF_963989245.1 Nansenia antarctica
AATGTCTCACTTGTGGATGACCCCACCCATGGTTCTTCTAGAGCTAAACATTTAACCCTGGACATATAAAAGTCATATAAAACATTTAACCCTGGAATATAAAACTGATATAAAACTGAATCTCTACCCACTCCACTCCATCATCAGCCAAGAATCTGCTGTTTTTATGGCTAACCCTAACACAACACTTTGATTGTGTACTGCTAATAATAATAATAATAATAAAAATAATAATAATAATAAAAATAATAAATAATAAAATTCATTGTGTGTGTGTGTGTGTGCGTCTGTGTGTCTTTCAGGAGCATGGGTGGGGTTACACACTGGAAGTTACACAAGTCTGGCCATTTAAATGTGTATTAAAACGTTAATAGGTTAAGCTTAGTTAGACAGAATGTTGGTTCAGTTTTAGGTTCAGTGGAGTGGGTAGAGAGTTGGCTGGTTGAGGGGTTGAGAGTGGTTGAGAACGGTTGAGTCGGCTGGTTAAGCGGATGAGAGTTTTGGGAGTTACAAAAAGCGTAATAGTTTTCTGAAGCGAGCCCTCTAATAAAGCCCTTCCCCCTCTCCTCTCCTCCCCTCCCAGACACCAGGCCCAGGCCTTCAGTGTAGGAGGACAAGGTTTATGCTGTTAGGTCACAATCAGCTAAAAGTTATTTTTGGCATTGTGTGTTTCTACGCCTAGAGCAGAGGGAGAGGGAGAGAGAAGGGAGAGAGAAAGATGGGGGGGAGAGAGAGAGAGAGAGAGAGAGAGAGAGAGAGAGAGAGAGAGAGGGAGGGAGAGAGAGGGGAAGAGAGAGAAGTGAGAGAGAGGGGGAGAGAGAGACAGAGAGAGAGAGAGAGAGAGAGAGAGAGAGAGAGAGAGAGGGAGAGGGAGAGAGAGAGGAGGGGGGAGACAGAAAGAGACTTAGAGAGAGAGAGAGACAGAGAGAGTGAGAGAGAGACAGACAGACAGAGAGGGAGAGAGTTAGGGAGAGAGAGAGAGAGAGGGAGAGTGAGTTGGACAGAGAGAGGGAGAGGGAGAGAGAGTTAGACAGAGAGAGAGAGAAAGAGAGAGAGAGAGACAGAGGGGAGGGGCCGCTACATTTTTGTGAGGCTGAGTTTCTCCTCGAGGTCGACTGGGGTACGCAGACAGACATCCGACGTACGTATGTATGCCGTCATATTGGTGGGGTCCCTCACCGCTTACTGGAATCGTCGCAAAAGACTACATTTTTGGCTCCACCGTCAAGTCACGCTAACTCGTCACGCTAACTTGGCTACGGCTAAGGTACTTCCTACTGTATGTCCCTGTCAATGTGTTGAGTCAGTGGCCTGTGTCAGTCAGATGGAAAACAAAAATGGCCTGACGTATATAGCGCCTTATTCCAAAGCACTTTTTACAACGGCCTCTCAGTCACACGCACATTCACACACATTCACACACCAATGGCGGCTGGCTACCATGCTAAGGCGCTGGCCCGCTCACTGGGAGCAATTTGGGGGTTCAGTGTCTTGCCCCAAGGACACCTCGACGTGTGGCCAGCCGGGGGTCCGAACCACCGATCTGCCGATCGTTAGACGCCGGCTCTACCACCTCCTGCGCCACAGCCGCCCCGCTTGGTGTTCAGAAGACCCTCTCGGTTGAGTCCAAGACATGAACCAGTCTGTCTGTGACAGAGAGAGATGGCGGTGTGGCAGACAGGGTGGGGTCCAACACAGGTCTCGAGCGCGGAAGACCCAAGCGTCGACCGTTATACCAAGAAGACATCCTCAAGGTCCGGAGACAACGGTTGAGTGTCGACGCTCACAGGCAGGGCTGCACGATTCCAAACCGCCTCCCGTACCTTGGACATGATGTGAACATACACATCATATATATGTATATATTCATGCTCAAAACTTTTTTCTTTCAAAACACTGATTTGAGACACACCCGCAAAACCACAAGAGAATCCATCCCGTCGTTGGCACAGTAACTAATCCCACTGTAACTCACCTGAAACAACATCAAAGGACAACATGGCAGGCTTGGTGACAGGCGGACTGAACCAGTACCTGAACTAGTACCTGAACCAGTACCTGACCCAGTACATGTACCGTTACATAGCAGAACACTATGGGCCGGCTGTGTCTCAGGAGGTAGAGCCGGCGTCTAATGATCGCAAGGTCGGCAGTTCAAACCCCGGCTGGCCACGTGCCGAGGTGTCCTTGAGCAAGGCACTGAACCCCTAATTGCTCCCAATGAGCGGGCCGGCGCCTTAGCATGGTAGCTTGCCGCCGTTTGTGTGTGAATGGGTGAATGAGAGGTCACTGTAAAGCGCTTTGGAATAAAGAAGAATTTATTTATTTATTTATAGTAGAGAAACTGTACAGGGGGGTAGTGGGGATGAGGAGGTGTTTAGGAGGGACAGTTAAGATGTAGCCTGGAAAGATGGGTCCTCAATCCCATGCATCACACTGAGCCCGTCCTCCAATTTCTACCTCCACCAGCCTCCCTAGGCGCTGACATATGTATATGGAG
>NC_137680.1:26100808-26118308 GCF_963989245.1 Nansenia antarctica
TGTCACCTGTAACTTATCCGTTTCCGCCTCCTACGACGTGGAGTTGGATTTTAGGAGGCAAAAAAAGTATTTGTTGTTTGATGTTTACAAAAACATCAACAACTGGCATACAACATGTAAGATACTGTAATACATACGATGTAAAAAGAAAAAAACTGATAATTACAAAAATGATAAACAATATGATCTAACACCACTTTAGTGGCAAGGAAAAAAACTCCCTATAAGGAAAAAACCTTGACGAGCCAGACCCTGAATTGCGAATGAACGGACAAACTAAATAGCTGAATTACGAAAGAATAGAATAACTAAATAACTGAATTACAAACAGACGAATGAAAGAACTAAATAACTAAACTATGAACGAACGGAAGGACTATATAGCTGAATTACGTACAAACGGACAGACAAATGCAACAACTGAATTACGAACAGAAGAAACGGACGAACTAAATAATTGAATTAGGAATGAACGAAAGAAACGGGCGGTATAAACACAAGTATGAACGAACACACAGATGAATGGAAGAACTGAATTACGAATCAACTGAAGAAACAGACGAACGGAAGAACTACATAACTGAATTAGGAATGAACGAACGGAAGGACTACATAGCTGAATTAGGAATGAACGAACGGAAGGACTACATAGCTGAATTAGGAATGAACGAACGGAAGGACGACATAGCTGAGCTGAATGAGACGAACGGAAGAAGAAAGAAATAACAAAAGTACGAACAAACTAAACAACTGAATTACAAATGAACGAACGAAACCAGTCACGTCTCTTCACTACACTGGCTGATGGAACGGGCTTCCCACTGCTGTCAGGACTGCAGAGTCACTACCTATCTTCCGCCGTGGACTGAAGACCTCCATCTCTTCAGGCTACACCTGAACAGTCCTAAGACATCTACTACCCCCCCTGTACTTTATTCTAGCACAATGATTGCCAATGGCTCAAGGCCTGAGCATAGATTACTTTTTCCTGATATGACTGGTGGATAGATGATTCACTTAGTCAAATGTATTTGTTGTAAGTCGCTTTGGATAAAGGCGTCTGCTTAATGCCGAAAATGTTAATGGAAGAGAGACATTGTGAGAAGAGACACACAGTGGAGGTTGTGGAAGAGATGTCATGCAGGTAGTGGAAGACAGACATTGTGGGTTAGTCGAAGAGAGACATTTAGATTTAGATTGTTGGGCACTTAGCAGACACCTTTAAGCGACTTACTTAGACAAATGTATTTGTTGTAAGTGAATAATTTATCAGGTCAGTCATCGCTAGAAATGTAAAAAAAAAGTACGAACAGACTGACGGATGGAAGAACTGAATTACGAACGAACAGAAGAGTCAGGTGGACAGACTAACTGAATTGCGAATGAACAGATGAATGAAATAACTAAATAACTGAATTGCGAACAAATGGACGAATAAAAGAAACTGGCAGACAAACGAATGGAAGAGCTGAATCACGAATGAACAGAAGAAACAGACGAACGGAAGAACTACATAGCTGAATTAGGAATAAATGAACAGAAGAACTAAATAACTGACGTACGACCAAACAGAAGAAACGGGCGGACTGCAATCAGACAGAAGAAACGGACGTACTAAACAACTGAATTACGAATGAATTAACTAAATAGCTGAATTATGAACTAACAGAAGAAAGAAATGGGCGGACAGACGAACGAAAGAAATGAAGTACAAACTAAAAAAAAAATGGAAGGAAAACGAACGGACAAAATAACAGAACAAAGACGATGTACAACTGGAAATCATCCTCATCAACAAAAACAATACGAAACAATATAAACAATACAAAAAATATGATTAACACCAATTCATCATCATTATGGGGAAGTGGTAGGGGATCATCATCACAGGGTAGAGGAAAAGCATCATCATCATGGGGTAGTGGAAGTGCATCATCATCATCATCATCATCATCATCATCATCATCATCGTAGTAGAAGTGCATCATCATAGGGTAGTGGTAAGGCATCATCATGGGGTAGTGGTAAGGCATCATCATCATGGAGTTAGTGGAAGAGACACATCGGGGAGGTTATGGAAGAGAAGAAGCTCAACTCTTGGTCCAGTCACTGGTCATCTTCCGCCTTGACTACTATAGTGAGCGAGATCCAAGATGGCGCCGCCCATGGCAGCTATGGTGTTACTGTTTGTTGTGTTCTGTCTGTTCTGTGTCTCTGTGTCCTGCCTAACGTCGTACACAAAGGACGAACTACTGCACATCGGGGGTTTAACCCCACCGGACATCTTCCCCAAACTACTCACCCGTTCCACGGACATTCTGGATATGCTTGTGAGGGGCACCGCGTTTTTCGCCAGTGCTGTGAGGTGGATCAGGAGGCAGCGAGGTCGGAGAGCCGGCTGCCTGGTTCGCCTACGGCGGAGGGGGACGCGACCACCACTACCGGCATATTCCTGAGCAACGTGAACTCCCTATGCAATAAAATGAATGAACTCTGGTGTCTCGTTGCGAGGAGCAGCGACTTCCACTCCTCGGCTGTCTTCGCGTTCACGGAGACCCAGATCGCCATCTGTTCCTGACGAGGCGGTGGAGCTAGAGGGATTCTCCGCGTTCCGGGCTGACAGAGACTTCGAGGCGGTGAGCAAGTCTAGGGGTGGTGGATTACTGTTCTTTGTAAACGAGCGCTGGAGTTCCGAGGTGACAGTGCTCCACAAACACTGTTCCACGGCTATAGAATCCCTATTCATCCTCTGTCGTCCATTCTATTCCCCCCGCGAGTTCAGCTCATTCATTCTCGCATGTGTCTACATTCCACCTGATGCTGACATCACCGCAGCAGTAGACACACTGGCAGAGCAATTGATGAGTGTGGAACGTAATTACCCGGACAGTTTTGTTGTTGTTATGAGGGACTTTAACCAGGCTAATCTTAGCCGGGCGCTCCCCAAATACAGGCAGCAAGTCACGTGTCCCACCCGGGGGGTGAACACTCTGGATCATTGCTACTGTACAACTCGTCAAGCCTACCATTCTGTCCCCCGTGCCGTGCCTGGCTACAGTGACCACATACTCATACACCTGATCCCTCGCTACAGGCAGAGGTTAAAACTCTCTAAGCCTGTTGTACGGCGCTTCAGGGTGTGGTCCAGTGAGGCATGCAAGCGACTCTGCGCCTGGTTGGAGAGGGCAGGCTGTGACCAGGACTTGGTGGAGTGGGCGGGGCGGGGCCAGAGGCTGATAACAATCTGGATGTATACAGACACTGTGACATCATTTATCAGCTTTGGTGAGGAGGTGTGTGTCCCCCTCCGCTCCAGGAAGCCTTTTAACAACGACAAGCCCTGGTTTTCATCCCAACTCAGGCGTCAGAGGTCGGAGAAGGAGGTGGCTAGGCGCAGTGGGGACGTGGACCGGGTCAAACAGGCCAAGTACAGGTTCGCCAAAGCGGTGAAGGAGGCGAAGCATCGCTTTTCGGAGAAGCTGCAGCAACAGCTCTCTGAGGGGGATTCCGCCTCCGTCTGGAAAGGCCTCAAGACCATCACCAACGACAAACCCAAGTCCCCGCTGATGTCCGACAACCTCCCTCTTGCTAACGAGCTGAACGAATTCTACTGCAGGTTTGAGAAAGAGAGGTTCCCGCCCACCCCCGCCCTCTCCCTCCACCCCCCCCCCCCCGGCTACAACCACCACCCCCGTCCCCCAGTGGGGCCAATGTCCCTCCTGCTACCCCCACCCTCCCCACCTCCCCTTCCCCACCCCCTCTCTCTGTCACAGTGCGAGAGGTAAATAGGCTGTTCAAGAGGCAGAATCCCCGGAAGGCAGCTGGTCCGGATTCCGTCTCTCCCTCCGTCCTGAAGCACTGCGCCGACCAGCTGGCCCCGGTGTTTACCCACATCTTCAATGCCTCGCTGGAGCTGTGTCACGTCCCAGCGTGCTTCAAGGAGTCAACCCTCATCCCCGTCCCCAAGAAGGCCAAGGTCACAGGCCTTAACGACTACAGACCCGTCGCTCTGACCTCTGTCGTCATGAAGGTCCTGGAGCGCCTTGTCCTGGCCTACCTGAATATCATCACGGATCCTGTGCTGGACCCCCTGCAGTTCGCGTACAGAGCCAATAGATCCACGGAGGACGCCGTGAACATGGCTCTGCACTACGCGCTAGAACATCTGGACACTGCAGGCAACTACACCAGGATCCTGTTTGTGGACTTCAGCTCGGCCTTCAACACGATCCTCCCACACATCCTGGAGCACCCGCTATCCCTGCTGCAGGTGCCGGACTCCACCTGCAGGTGGATTATGGACTTCCTGACTGACAGGTCTCAGCGGGTGAAGCTGGGGAAGAGCATTTCCAGCTCCAGGTCCACCAGCACAGGCTCCCCGCAGGGCTGCGTCCTGTCTCCAGCACTGTTCTCCCTGTACACCAACAACTGTGTCTCCTGCCACCCCTCGGTCAAGCTCCTGAAGTTTGCAGACGACACCACCCTGGTGGGCCTCATCTCCAGGGGGGACGAATATGCCTACAGGGGTGAGATCGAGGGGCTGCGGAGCTGGTGCAGTTTTAACAACCTGGAGTTCAATGCTCTAAAAACAGTGAAAATGGTGGTGGACTTCCGCAGGAAAGCAGCCCTGCCCCCTCCCATCACGCTGGGAGGTACCCCGGTGGCCTCCATGGAGTCATGCCGCTTTCTAGGCATGACCATCTCTCGGGACTTAAAGTGGGAGCGGAACACCGAGGCCCTCACTAAGAAGGCCCAGAAGAGTATGTTCTTCCTCCGGCAGCTGAGAAAATTCAGGCTGCTGAGGTCCATGATGGTCCAGTTCTACACAGCCATCATAGAGTCCATCCTCACTCACTCCATCATCACCTGGTTCCCCGCTGCAACGGCCAAGGACAAGGCCAAGTTGCAGAGGGTTATACGTGCAGCGGAGAGGGTGATCGGCTGTCCCTTGCCCTCCCTCAACTCCCTGCACGACACCAGGGCTCTGAGGAGGGCAAGGAAGATCATGGCCGACCCCTCCCACCCCGGCCACGGCCTCCTCACCCTGCTTCCCTCTGGAAGAAGGTTGCGGCTACCTAAAACAGTAAAGGCCTGCCACAGGCTCAGTTTTTTCCCCTCAGCCGCCAGGCTGCTAAATGACTCTGGCTTCCCCCTCCCCCCCGCCCCCAAGTCTGCTCAGGACTGAATATGCACTGGACCCATTGAAAAACTGCACTTTATATATATATATATATATATATATATATATATATATATATATATATAGCACTGTCCTGTGTTGTCCTGTTTTTGCATTTGTTCTTGTTCATGTATACATGTGAAAAATGCATAAACGCACCTACTGTAATGCCAAAACAAATTCCTATATGTGTCAAGCATAATGGCAATAAACGTTATCTGAATCTGAAGTATAACGCACTCCTGGCCAGGCTCCCTGCCTCCGCCATCAGACCTCTGTAGCTCATTCAGAATGCTGCTGCTCGTCCAGTGTTGAACCACCCCAAATTCTCTCATGTTACACCTTCTCCTTCACAACCTTCACTGGCTGCTGATAGCAGCTCGCATCAGATTCAAGACGCTGGTGCTTGCCTACCGGGCAGCAAAGGGAACAGCCCCTGCCTACCCGCAAGCAATGGTCATCCTTCAAACATCAGCCCATTCACTCCACTCTTCCACCTCAGCTGGCCGACTGGCTCCACTGTCTCTAAGCGGATGCAGCAGTTACACCATCCGGTCAGGTCTCTTCACTATACTGGCTCCCCGCTGGTGGAACGAGGTTCCCACTGCTGTCAGGATTGCCGAGTCACTCCCTATCTTCCGCAATGGACTGAAGACCCATCTCTTCAGGCTACACCTGAACTGTCCCTCCTGAGACGCCCATTAACCCCTTGTACTGTTTCTCCAGTGTCAAAAAACAAACAAAATAACTCTTGCTTCTTCTAGCATGACAACTGCAAATGGCTCCAGGTCTGAGCATAGACTACTTTTTACTGATATGACTGGTGGATAAATTATACATTTAATCAAATGTATTTGTTGTAAGTCGCTTTGGATAAAGGCATCTGCTAAATGCCATAAATGTAAGAGAGACATTATGAAAAGAGAGACACTGTGGAGGTCGTGGAAGAGATATCATGCAGGTGGTGGAAGACAGACATTGTGGGTTAGTGGAAGAGTGAAATTTACATTTTTGCCACTTAGCAGACACCTATAAGCGACTTACTTAGACAAATATATTTGTTTTAAGTGAATATTCTATCCAGTCATCGCAAGAAATGTAATCTCTGCTCGGGAAAGAGGCCATTGACAGTAGTAATGCAAGGAGAAAGAAGAATTACGTTTTGTTCGTTTTTTTACAGTGGAGAAACTATACAGGAGGGTAGACAGGTTTCAGGAGGGACATTTCATGTGTAGCCTGAAGAGATGGGTCTTCAGCCCATGGCAGAAGATAGGGAATGACTCTGCAGTCCTGACAGCAGAGGGAAGCTCGTTCCACCAGTGGAGAGCCAGTATAGTAAAGAGACGTGACTGGATAGTGCAACTGCTGCATCTGCGTAGAGACGGTGGAGCCAGCTGGCCAGCAGAGGTGGAAGAGAGGAGTGAATGGGGTGATGTTTGAAGGATGACCATTGCTTGCAGGTAGGTAGGGGCTGTTCCTTTTGCAGCCCGGTAGGCGAGCACCAGGGTCTTGAATTTGATGCGAGCTGGTACCGGGCGCCAGTGAAGGGTATGAAGGAGAAGGATGACATGCGAGAATCATCATCATGGGGTAGTGGAAGTTCATCATCCTCATCATCATGGGGTAGTGGAAGTTCATCATCCTCATCATCATGTGGTAGTGGAAGTGCATCATCATGGAGGTGGTAGTAGCATCATGGAGGTGATGGTAGAGCATTATCATGGGGTAGTGGTAGGGCATCATAATAATAATAATATCTTGGTTTTATATACCGCCTTTCACAAACCCAAGGACGCTTTACAGAATTTACAGACAGAACAGAAAAAACACAAGACAGTGACTAAACTAAACTAGGGGCCAAAAGCCTTGGTGAACAGATGAGTTTTGAGGGCTGATTTGAAATTGTCCAGGGTAGGGGCATCGCGGATCACTGTGGATCACTGTGCACAGATTTGGTGACAGATTTGATGTGTGACTGGAAGGAGAGGGTGGAGTCGAGGATGACGCCCTGGTTGCGGACTTCGGGAGATGGAGCAGCCGTCAACCTCAAGGATGAAGTTGCCAACCTTCCAGAGCAGTGCCCTGGGTGCCACAACCATGAGTTCTGTTTTCTTACTGTTGAGTTTGAGAAGGCTTAATGTCATCCAGGTTTTTATTTTGTGCAGGCAGTTGACAAGGGACTGAGGGGGGAGCGGAGAGGATGAAGTAGAGCTGAGATATATTTGAGTATCATCTGTGTAGCAGTGGCAGTTGAGGCTGTGATGGAGGATCTGACCGAGGGTAAGCATGTAGATGGTGAAGAGGAGGGGTCCAAGCACAGAGCCTTGAGGCACGCCTTGATTGACAGGGGCTGGGGGGGAAGTCAAGCTATTGATGGTGACAAAGTGTTCCCTGTTTGAGAGGTAAGATTGGAACTAGGAGAGGGCTGTGCTGGTGACACCTAGGAGGGCGGATAGGCGGTTGAGGAGGATGGTGTGGGAGACAGTGTTGAAGGCTGCAGAGAGGTCCAGAAGGATGAGGATACTGAAGCGGCCAGAGTCAGCAGCGATGAGAATATTGTTGATGATCTTAATGAGGGCGGTCTCCATGCTGTGGTGTAATCTGAAACCAGATTGTAGATGCTCATAGAGCTCATGGTTGGACATGTGCTGATGGAGTTGGCCGGCAGCTAGTCTTTCCAGAGTTTTGCACAGGAAGTGAAGGTTGGAGATCGGCCAGTGGTTGTGAAGGTCATCAGGGTCCAGATTATTGAGGATGAGGGTGACTGAGGCAGTTTTGAAGCTGGTGGGGACTATGCCAGATACCAGAGAGGCGTTAATAATGTCCACCATGTAGGGGCAGAGGGTGGGTAGGAAGTCCTTGACCAGGGCTGTGGGCATGGGGTTCAGGGAGCAGGTGGGGAGGTCTTGGCCAAGGTGACCAGCATCCACTGGAGAGAAGGAGGAGAGGGAGCATTGGGGGAGGCGCGACACTGAGGCAGAGTCGCCATATGGCTGAGGTGCGGGAGGAGCGGGAGGGGCTGGTGGATGGAGTCAACCTTTGTGCGGAAGAAGTCCAGGAATTTGGAGCAAAGGTCAGGCGCACCACAGGGCTGGGGGGGGGAGAACAGTGTTCTGGGGTTGTTTTGCTGGGAGCCAATGAGACGAGAGGAGGACAGTGTCTTTGTGTGGGAGAGCGCTTCCTTGTAGACTGTCACATGGTTACGGAATGCCAGGAGGTGGACCCTGAGGCCAGGAGGTGGAGCCTGAGGCCAGTTTTTTTGGGAAATCCTCTCCAGCTGGCGACGAGTGGTCTTCATGGTGCGGAGTTCGGTGGTGAACCAGGGGGTAGGGCCAGAGAGAGAGAGAGAGAGACCGAGAGAGACAGAGAGAGAGAGAGACCGAGAGAGACAGAGAGAGAGAGAGAGAGACAGACAGAGACAAACAGAGACAGACAGAGACAGAGACAGAGACATACAGACAGAGACATAGAGACAGAGACAGAGACATAGACAGAGACAGAGACAGAGACATACAGTTGCGCTCGCAGGTGTGTGTGTGTGTCTGCTAAATGGCTGAAATGTAAAAATACATCCTATATATTCTAGGTGTGTGGGTGTTTGTGTGTGTGTACACATTTGCAAACACAGGTGTGTGTGTGAATATGGCTGCAAACACAGTTACACTCACAGGTGTGTGTGTGTTTGTAGGTGTGTGTGTGTGTGTGTGTACATGGTAGACTGAAAACTGGACTTCACTAGGCCTGTGTGACAAAAACGATGTGCTGTCTAGTCTACCTTTCTGTTGAAGACTGTAGCCTTGACGTAACCACCACGCTCTCTCCAGGTGAATGTTGAATGTTGGTCTAGTTGACCAACCCTGTAGGAGGAAGTGTCCAAAGGAAACAGATAGAGACAGGGAGAGAGAGAGACAAGGGGTGAGAGAGAGACAGATAGAGACAGGGAGAGAGAAAGAAAGAATGGGGGGGAGAGAGAGAGAGAGAGACAGAGAGACAGAGAGAGAGACAGAGAGACACAGAGAGAGACAGAGAGAGAGACAGAGACAAATTCAAAACATGAAATCTCACAGCTTTAGGGTCAAACCAACATGAAATAAAGTAAACCCATACTCCACTTGGTGACGCTCATCATGTCTTCTCCAGGGATGGACCGATGGCCGAAACGATGATGACGAAGACGAGAAAGTTCCGTTGGATGAACGTCAAATGCCTGAAATGTCTACCGAACGCGTCTATTTTACATATAAATGTCTACCGAAATTGGCTATTTTACATATAAATGTCTAACGAACGAGTCTATTTTACATATAAATGTCTACCGAACGCGTCTATTTTACATATACATGTCTACCAAACGCCTCTATTTTACATATGAATGTCTACCGAACGCGTCTATTTTAAATATATGCTAAATATAATATAATATATGTTAAATATATAAGTGTCTACCAAAGTGTCTACCAAACGTGTCTATTTTAAATACATAAGTGTCTACCAAACGTGTCTATTTTAAATATATAAGTGTCTACCGAACGTGTCTATTTTACATATAAATGCCTACCAAACGTCTATTTTATATATAAATGCCAACCTATCAGCTATTTTGTAAATATAAATGCCAACCTAACAGGTCTTATATAAATGCTAACCTAACATATCTACTGTGCAGGTAAATGCTAACCTAACATATCTACTGTGCAGGTAAATGCTAACCTAACATAACTACTGTGCAGGTAAATGCTAACCTAACATAACTACTGTGCAGGTAAATGCTAACCTAACATAACTACTGTGCAGGTAAATGCAGGTGGCAGGTATATATGCACACGGGCAAACTGGCACACGGGCCAACAGGCACACGGGCCAACAGGCACACGGGCCAAACCAGCCCAAAATAATAAATATGCTCCTACCTGGTGAAGCTCTTCATGTCCTCCTGTGTGCGCTCAAATCTCAGCTTTAGGGCCAAAGCTTCAATCTAGCACGAAATGAATTAACCCATGTTCCTACCTGGTGATGCTTCCCAGTCCACGATATGTCGTTATGGAAAGACCTGGAAACAGAAGACAGGTTCAATTACTATCTGACCTGGGAACAGAACAGGTTCATTACTATCTGACCTGGAGACAGAACAGGTTCATTACTATCTGACCTGGAGACAGAACAGGTTCATTACTATCTGACCTGGAGACAGAACAGGTTCATTACTATCTGACCTGGGAACAGAACACAGGTTCATTACTATCTGACCTGGGAACAGAACAGGTTCATTACTATCTGACCTGGGAACAGAACAGGTTCATTACTATCTGACCTGGAGACAGAACAGGTTCATTACTATCTGACCTGAAGACAGAACAGGTACATTACTATCTGACCTGGGAACAGAACAGGTTCATTACTATCTGACCTGGAGACAGAAGACAGGTTCATTACTATCTGACCTGGAGACAGAACAGGTTCATTACTATCTGACCTGGAGACAGAACAGGTTTATTACTATCTGACCTGGAGACAGAACAGGTTCATTACTATGTGACCTGGGAACAGAACAGGTTCATTACTATGTGACCTGGAGACAGAACAGGTTCATTACTATGTGACCTGGGAACAGAACAGGTTCATTACTATCTGACCTGGAGACAGAACAGGTTCATTACTATCTGACCTGGAGACAGAACAGGTTCATTACTATCTCGATTTGTTGACATGTTCTCAGTTCTTACTGATCAGAAGTACTGAGAAAAGTATTATATAGAATAAATTGATTATTATTAGTTAATAATAATAATAATAATAATAATATTAAGACAACGGCCAATCCTAGTCTACCCTTACAAAAACAGCAGCAAAAAAATAGAACATTTATTACATGCAAATAGCATAAGATGTCTATGACCAGTTATGCTCAAATAATTACATTTCAAACATTAGAGACAAACATTCTTTTTTCAAAACATTATTTGAAGCTATAGATTAAATGTATTACACGTTTCTGCTCTTCATTCTATTGACAAAGAGTCAAGACAGCAGACTACAGACAAACTACAGACAAACATTTCAGTGTTGCAATAACAGTATTAGTAAGATGTGTCCATGGTGGTGATTTAACCCAGTAAGATGTGTCCATGGTGGTGATTTAACCCAGTAAGATGTGTTAATGGTGGTGTTATAAACCAGTAAGATGTGTCCATGGTGGTGTTATAAACCAGTAAGATGTGTCCATGGTGGTGTTATAAACCAGTAAGATGTGTCCATGGTGGTGTTATAAACCAGTACGATGTGTCCATATAAGCCAGTAAGATGTGTCCATATTAACCAGTAAGATGTGTCCATATAAACCAGTAAGATCTGTCCATATAAGCCAGTAAGATGTGTCCATATTAACCAGTAAGATGTGTCCATATTAACCAGTAAGATGTGTCCATATAAACCAGTAAGATGTGTCCATATAAGCCAGTAAGATGTGTCCATATTAACCAGTAAGATGTGTCCATATAAGCCAGTAAGATGTGTCCATATAAGCCAGTAAGATGTGTCCATATTAACCAGTAAGATGTGTCCATATAAGCCAGTAAGATGTGTCCATATAAACCAGTAAGATGTGTCCATATAAACCAGTAAGATGTGTCCATATAAACCAGTAAGATGTGTCCATATAAGCCAGTAAGATGTGTCCATATAAACCAGTAAGATGTGTCCATATAAACCAGTAAGATGTGTCCATATAAACCAGTAAGATGTGTCCATATAAGCCAGTAAGATGTGTCCATATAAGCCAGTAAGATGTGTCCATATAAACCAGTAAGATGTGTCCATATAAACCAGTAGGATGTGTCCATATTAACCAGTAAGATGTGTCCATATAAACCAGTAAGATGTGTCCATATAAACCAGTAAGAAGTGTTGGTGTTAACCTGCCACCTACTGTAAAGTCTCTACCAGGAGTCCGGAGCAGAACAGGAGAACTGAGACGCTGCAGACCTGAGGGAAAGAGACAACATTAAACTATAGGACACAACACTGTACTAGTTTATACAATTTATATTTCATAAATGTATCCAAAGTGTAGGCCCATATTTCGTTCAAAATAAATCAAATTCAAAACATATTCATCATGTGCACAGGACAACCAAAAATACTAAATTCACGACGACTGCCAGCGGCCCCTGGCCTAAACTAGATTACGCCTCCTGCTAGAACTGGTGAATTGATGATTCACTTCCTTAGTCAAATGTATTGATTGTAAGTCGCTTTGGAATAAGGCGTCTGCTAACTAGGGGTGTAACGGATCACGGATAATCCGTGATCCGTTCGGATCGCCCTCCACGGTTCGGAACGCATGTGTACCGCGGATCAATAGCAATTTTTTTTTCTTTTTTTTTTTTCTTTCCTAACACCAGGGGAGCCACCCCTCCTAAATTTCGTTGTTTGGTACCTGTACTGTAGCAATGACAATAAAGATCATTCATTCATTCAAATGTAACCGGTAGAAAAACAATCATGTGCGCTTTATTCTCACTCTCTGCATGTGTACTGAGTTGACAACAACATTCATTCACTCATCTCTGTCCCAATTATATCACGTCATATCACCCGCTAAGCAGCCTGGGTGATTGTGTAAACACACAAAAAAAGTACTCTGTTACTTTGCAGCAGTGATGTTATATATATGTTGTTATATATATGTTGTTATATATAGATGTTATATATATATGTGATATATATATATCAGTTTTGACATCTTGAATGTTGTTTTTTTGTTTCACACATTAAAAGTGGTGTTTTTACAGAATTCAAGGAAAATGTTGTTTTTATTAAAAAAAATATATGTTTTGTGTTGATCCGAAAAATGATCCGATCCGTGACTCAAAATCCGTGACACGATCCGATCCGTGAGTTAGGTGATCCGTTACACCCCTACTGCTAACCCTGCTGAAAACAGCCCAACAATCAATGCTCACTAAGAGCAGTGGATATAAGGACAGGACTAAAATAAAAATACCAACACCAACAATACACAATATATATTATCAAGTAGCCTAGTAGACTAATAAGTCAAAAGGCAACATAAAATGGTTGTTGGCTTCGACTAAAGCGCTTACCTTCGGTCAGCTTTCCCTCAGTTTTCCTGTTCCTCTTTCATGCCAAATCCCTGGTAGTATGTCCCCTCCCCATTGGGTTATTCCTGCAAAAGAGAAGTAGCCCCATAGCCTATTTACTGAACGCTCAATGTCATTGACAAGTGTCGTGTTTCATGACAGTCGGAGTAGCTAAGCTCAATTTGCATTGAAGTCAAGGAAGAGAAAAATACCCACAACTAGGCCTCTAAACCTTATATAATAATGTTTAGTTGTATAGCACTTTTCCTGCAAACATTGCAGCTCAAAGTGCTTTAGAATATCCACACAGCATAAAAATAATAATAGAACAATGGTAATCAATGAAACACACAATAGCAATAATATAAACCACAAGAATAAACCATACAATCCAAGTGTGTATATATATATATATATAGGTTATATGGGACACCTGAAACCACAGAATTAGTTAGCATTAAAAGTAGGCCCATGTTGCACTTTCTACGTGCATGTTATACATGTATTCATAAATGGACAGCCTACATTAAGTCAAAGTACTCCTTATTCAAAAGTTGAATGGTAGTGGGTCTGGGCATTTAATTCGTTCCTAAAGGGGTTTATTTTTTTTCCGGCTAATGACAATGTGTTGGGTTTAGTGGTGAATAGCCTATGCCAATTAAGATTATGTGAGAAAATTAAGTGACATTTAATTAATAATACAATCGTTGTGCCATCTTCTCTGGTGAGGGACAGTCTATATAGGCTAGGCTACGGTATCTTTGTTGGCTATATGCTCAGTCGACTGAGGTGAAAAGACAGGTGTTTTTACAGGAGAAAAGACAGGTGTTACAGTAGACTGAGGAGAAAAGACAGGTGTTACAGTAGACTGAGGAGAAAAGACAGGTGTTACAGTAGACTGAGGTAAAAAGACAGGTGTTACAGTAGACTGAGGAGAAAAGACAGGTGTTACAGTAGACTGAGGTGAAAAGACAGGTGTTACAGTAGACTGAGGTAAAAAGACAGGTGTTACAGTAGACTGAGGTAAAAAGACAGGTGTTACAGTAGACTGAGGAGAAAAGACAGGTGTTACAGTAGACTGAGGTAAAAAGACAGGTGTTACAGTAGACTGAGGAGAAAAGACAGGTGTTACAGTAGACTGAGGTGAAAAGACAGGTGTTACAGTAGACTGAGGTAAAAAGACAGGTGTTACAGTAGACTGAGGTAAAAAGACAGGTGTTACAGTAGACTGAGGTAAAAAGACAGGTGTTACAGTAGACTGAGGAGAAAAGACAGGTGTTACAGTAGACTGAGGAGAAAAGACAGGTGTTACAGTAGACTGAGGTGAAAAGACAGGTGTTACAGTAGACTGAGGTAAAAAGACAGGTGTTGCAGTAGACTGAGGTAAAAAGACAGGTGTTTCAGTAGACTGAGGTAAAAAGACAGGTGTTACAGTAGACTGAGGAGAAAAGACAGGTGTTACAGTAGACTGAGGTAAAAAGACAGGTGTTACAGTAGACTGAGGAGAAAAGACAGGTGTTACAGTAGACTGAGGTAAAAAGACAGGTGTTACAGTAGACTGAGGAGAAAAGACAGGTGTTGTTACAGTAGCCTGTTACGTTAACCCATCTCCTTATGCCTAAACTATAAACCATGTCATCATGTCTGTAGTCTATAACTGTTATAAATATATGCAGGCTATACATTCATTCACAGTGTATTCTTCATTCAAATAAATGTAGGCCTATGCCTTTACCTTCAAGACGCTCTATAAACTGCTGCCGTTTCTTTCCGTCTCTGTCGACAATTGTCGGGTTTTAATTGAATTTGTGTTGCTAAGTTGGGAAGACGCGGGCAAGACCGAGTGAGAAAATGAGGTTTGATTAAAAAAACGATACAATCTTTGTTTTGTTTTCTCATGACTAAGTTAGTAGGCATATACCTTTGAAGGCTACTTCTCCTCAAGACGAATGGAGGGGTAGCTGTGTTGGAAAGAAGACGGGACATTAAACCTAGGCTATAATAATAGGCTAAAGACGGGCCATTGAAACCACTGAGAATTAGCTCATTAATGACTTAACTTCACATCGTCACGTGATGCCTCTGCCCAGCGTTGCTCTAATCCGCTTGTTAAGTCGTGACGTGTTTCCGGGGCCAACGTTGGCTGAGGCGCTGTCTTCGAAATGGAGAAATAATAATAATAATTAATTATATTTATATAGCGCTTTTCCGAGGCTCAAATACCCTGACAATATGGAGAAAACTGGAAAGTATTGTGTCCCTTGTTGTATGAATAGATCCGAGTCTAAAAAACGATTAAACTGTCATTCTACCGCTGTAGTTCAGAGGTACTCTGGCGCAGGGAATTTCTGGTTTGGACACGGAAATGGCTAAACGTCACTTTTGACGTCAGACTTAACAAGCGGATGAGGTACAGGTGTGCTGAACCTGCGGCCAGGGTTGCCAGATGGGATTGACATATTCCAGCCTAACCAGTGTAAAAACCAATAAATCCACCAAAAACCACCAGCCTAAAAACTATATTGTCAGAAAACCGCTAATTACTACACACACACTAAACTGTATGTCTGTTGGTAATGATGTTTGTAAAATAAATACTAATTATCCAGCCCAAGCGAGCGCCCACATGCATTTTATCCGCCTAGTGTAGCCCAAAGCAGCCCATTCGGCGGGAACCGGCCCCACCTGGCAACCGTGTCTGCTGTGGGATTGACTGTGGGAATGTGGTCCTACATTTTCTTTCGGTTTCCTTTGCTTAACTGCCATTAATTTGATTTCCTTTTGGGTTTGTTTTGTTATAGGGTTAGTTTGTGTTTGATTTCTCCCCGCGAAATATGAATTTATTTCTCCTTTGGCTCGAAGGGCGGTGAGTAGCCTAGGCGACCTTTAACAGGAGGTAAGGTCGTGCGACATGTCTGTTTATTTCCTTTAGAAGTAGAAGTTGTGCACCAGGCCTGTGTGTTGTTTGTAAGTGTGAGGGCATTACATTACAATCTTTACCTTCAATTCGCCATTTCAGTGACTGTCCGTCTTCAGGCGAGCCGCGCGGCTAGATTTGAAAACGACACATGTTGTATAAAGTACCCGCACGCGCTGGCTGAGGTTTTATAGGGGTGGAGAACCACGCTTTCGCGCCCCAAGTTTGGAAAGGTCAGGGGTCAGGGGTCACGCACACACTCAGGCTTTGATTCCATCAAACTTTATTTCAGCATCTAAAATGGATTGTATGGCTTATTCTTGTTTTATTATGTAGTATATATTATTGCTATTGTTTTATTGATTACTATTGTTCTATTATTTTTTTTAATGCTGTGTGGATATGTTAAAGCGCTTTGAGCTGCAACGTTTGCAGGAAAAGTGCTATACAAATAAATGTTATTATTATAATTATTATTATTATTATTATTATTATTATTATTATCTGCGGTGGATGTTTATTTAACATTCTAGAGTGCCAAGGGTGACTTTATTCACCAGAAATGCATACATGACGATGCTTCATTTTGTAGCCAATCAAAGTGTTGTTGCTAGGTAGATACCACATAAAACACTATGTGGTGAGTTAAACTCACAGTCCCTTTGACTATAGAACACAGCAAATAGCTGCTTTCACATCATTATACAGTGCCTTCGGAAAGTATTCAGTCCCCTTCACATTTTCTACATGTTGTGTTGTTATAGCCTCAATTTAAAATGGATTAAAAAAATGATTAAACTAAAAATAACTTGCCATTAATCCACACGCAATACCGCAGAATGTGAAAAAGAGATTTCCAGTACATTTATTACAATACATAAATACCTCATGTTACATAAGTAGGCCTATTCAGACCCTTTGAAAACAAGTGTTTGATTTACTGACACTGAGATACATTATCATGTATCAAACACTTGTTTTCAAAGTGTGGTGTTTAAAGTAGTACACTTTAGACTTCTTCTCTTCTTTCCTTCCTCAGGAGTCCTTCCTTCCTACCTGCCACTTAATTGCCTCCACCTTTCTGGTGTTGGCGTCCTCGAGCAGGCTCGCCATGGCCAGGGTTAGCTACCTCCCCGCCTGGGCTCGGCCTGCAAGGCCTCTCTTTCTCCTTCTCTTCCTCTCTCTCTCTCTCTCTCCTTCTCTTCCTCTCTCTCTCCCTCTGAGTCTTTCTCTCTCTCTTCCTCTCTCTCTCTCTATCTCTCTCTCTCCCTCTCCCTCTCTCTCTCTCTCCCTCTCTTTCTCTCT
>NC_137680.1:26125808-26128308 GCF_963989245.1 Nansenia antarctica
CATAGGGGGAGGCCGGCGGAGGTAGAAGGGCTTCAGATGGACAGCATAGGGGGAGGCCGGCGGAGGTAGAAGGGCTTCAGATGGACAGCATAGGGGGAGGCCGGCGGAGGTAGAAGGGCTTCAGATGGACAGCATAGGGGGAGGCCGGCGGAGGTAGAAGGGCTTCAGATGGACAGCATAGGGGGAGGCCGGCGGAGGTAGAAGGGCTTCAGATGGACAGCATAGGGGGAGGCCGGCATAGGGGGAGGCCGGCGGAGGTAGAAATCGGACGACGGGGCTCGTTGTCATGCACGGAACGGAACGAGGGTTCGAATCCGTCCCATATGCTTCAGTGACCCTGTCCTCCGATTTCTACCTCCGCCAGCCTCCCCAGATCTCTTTCTGACATCATATATCTCTAGAATACGGAGGTTAATGGCGCGCCTAAAAAACACACCCTATGTTTCTGTTCGTATGGGAGAACCTTCTACCTCCGCCAGCCTCCCCAGATCTCTTTTCTGACATCATAGCCTATATCTCTAGAATACGAGAGATATTAAAGAGGTGAGGCGCCTTGTCCTCGTGCTCGTACGCAACGTCTGTAAAAGACACCCTATGTTTCTGTTCGTATGCCAGAACCTTCTATTGACGCGGGCCTCCTCATCCTCGGCGTGGAGAGCCCTTCAGCTCTCCGACACCGACACAAAACATACCATAATAACACCCAGACAATACCACACCACTTCACCCCCCGCTGCCTCCACTTCAACACGCTGTACAGGCTGAGTGTCACACAGAGACACACACACACACACACAGACACACAGGGGGCCCAGGGGAGGCTGGGGGAGATAGACAGGCTGGGGGAGGCTGGGGGAGGTAGACAGGTTAGGGGAGGCTGGGGGAGGTAGACAGGCTGGGGGAGGCTGGGGAAGGTAGACAGGCTGGGGGAGGCTGGGGGAGGTAGACAGGCTGGGGGAGGCTGGGGGAGGTAGGGAGGCTGGGGGAGGTAGACAGGCTGGGGGAGGCTGGGGGAGGTAGACAGGCTGGGGGAGGCTGGGGGAGGTAGACAGGCTGGGGGAGGCTGGGGGAGGTAGACAGGTTAGGGGAGGCTGGGGGAGGTAGACAGGCGGGGGGAGGCTGGGTGAGGTAGACAGGTTAGGGGAGGCTGGGGGAGGTAGACAGTTTAGGGGAGGCTGGGGGAGGTAGACAGGTTAGGGGAGGCTGGGGGAGGTAGACAGGTTAGGGGAGGCTGGGGGAGGTAGACAGTTTAGGGGAGGCTGGGGGAGGTAGACAGGTTAGGGGAGGCTAGGGGAGGTAGACAGGTTAGGGGAGGCTGGGGGAGGTAGACAGGTTAGGGGAGGCTAGGGGAGGTAGACAGGTTAGGGGAGGCTGGGGGAGGTAGACAGTTTAGGGGAGGCTGGGGGAGGTAGACAGGTTAGGGGAGGCTGGGGGAGGTAGACAGGTTAGGGGAGGCTGGGGGAGGTAGACAGTTTAGGGGAGGCTGGGGGAGGTAGACAGGTTAGGGGAGGCTAGGGGAGGTAGACAGGTTAGGGGAGGCTAGGGGAGGTAGACAGGTTAGGGGAGGCTGGGGGAGGTAGACAGGTTAGGGGAGGCTAGGGGAGGTAGACAGGTTAGGGGAGGCTGGGGGAGGTAGACAGTTTAGGGGAGGCTGGGGGAGGTAGACAGGTTAGGGGAGGCTGGGGGAGGTAGACAGGTTAGGGGAGGCTGGGGGAGGTAGACAGTTTAGGGGAGGCTGGGGGAGGTAGACAGTTTAGGGGAGGCTGGGGGAGGTGAAATGTCACCGGAATATCCATTTATCTCGTAAAAACGTTCCTTCATGAGAGAAATTGTCAGAGAACTGTGAGGCTGGGGGAGGTAGATAGGCCAGGGGAGGCTGGGGGAGATAGACAGGCTGGGGGAGGCTGGGTGAGGTAGACAGGCTGGGGGAGGCCAGGGGAGACTGGGGGAGGTAGACAGGCTGGGTGAGGTAGGGAGGCTGGGGGAGGTAGGGAGGCCAGGGGAGGCTGGGGAGGCTGGGGGAGGTAGACATCGGAGGAATCAGGGTCATTTGTGATGTGAGGAATGGGATGAGGAAGGAGGAAGTAGGAGAGGGGGTAGGGGAGGAGGGAAGGAAGGAAGGAGGAAAGAAGAAAGGAAGAAAGGAAGGAAGGAAGAAAGGAAGGAAGGAAGGAAGGAAGGAAGGAAGGAAGGAGAGAGGGGACCAGCCTCCGGATCCATCTTGGCAAATCAGTGAAGATCTCTTTCAAAAAAAGAAAAGCAGCGACTCAATTACTTACCAGGGACACGCAGTCACAACCCTGGAAATAAATAGATAAAAGGATGTCACCAGAATATACATTTCTCTGGTAAATGTTCATCCGTTCATGAGAGAAATCGTCAGAGAACATTGTGTCCAAACGCATCCCTGCATAGGAAAGAAAGAAAAAAAAAGTTCTGGATGTTAGAATACTGCGAGGTAGCAATAGGTAGTAGCAGGTCAGGGGAGGCTGGGGGAGGT
>NC_137680.1:26135808-26143308 GCF_963989245.1 Nansenia antarctica
GAATGTATATATAGAATGTATATATAGATTGTATATATAGAATGTATATATAGAATGTATATATAGATTGTATATATAGATTGTATATATAGAATGTATATATAGATTGTATATATAGAATGTATATATAGATTGTATATATAGAATGTATATATATAGAATGTATATATAGAATGTATACAGGGCTGCCAAGTGTCACGCAATCACCGTGAGACACACGCATTTCAACCAGTTCTCACGCTCTCACGCCGCAACTCTATTTCTCACGGCGAGAAATAACAATTTGTTTTACGGGACTTTTATTTTAGAAATTCCTTGAAAGAAAGCTACTGGACATGAGTTTCGTGACGTCCTCTTTCTGCACTCGCGTTATTATGTTTGCGCTTGCGCAGTCGGAGCGGTAGACGAGCGTTGCATCTGTGTTCACGCGAGCTGCAGTTTGAAGCGGACGGCCAACACGGTAGGTAAATCTCACCTCATTCGAATTAGAATCCAGGTTCTTGATTAAAATATAAACTAAATTGAATCACTTAACTGCTTGCGAGGTAATTGATACTGTGAGCTCGTAATTGTAAAACTAAAACTGTGAGCAGTGAGCTCGTAAAAGGATATTTAGCGTAGTTGGCCCTGGTGGTGGTGGTGGTGGGGGGGGCGATGTTTCAGACCAGACGGATTTTCTTGTGCTTTTTATGTCATGTTTAGTTGTAAAAACTACCTCGAATCAGCACTTCTGATTTTGAATCATCATTGCATGTTGTCTGTTTAAAGATGTCATCGAAGCAGAAAGCAGGGAGCAGTAAGCAGGCAGACCTGCTTTCAATGTGGGCAGCGAAGGGTCAGCCCCCTTCCAAAAAGGTTGCCAGGTCAGAGGAGACAGAGGAATGGGACTGATGTGATGGGAGATACTTAAAGAAGGGTATTAAAGTTAGCTATTGTGGTTGTTGATGATTGTAAATGAACTATGTAAACGAACTCTTGTAAACAAACAAAAATATTGTTTATTTTAAACTTACCTGTTCTAAAGTAATTGATAGTTGTATTGTTATTGTGTCTCTGGCAGGAGAAAAGCTGAATATCGGCTTTAGTACTCGAGCTACGCTCAACAGGCTCCTTGATGCAGGAGACATTACACCGCAGCAAGTGGAGAGGTTCCAACAGGCAGCACTGGCATTTCTTTTGAGGGCTGTGGAGTATGCCATGGAGAAACTACCCCTGCGAGAGCCCCTGCTCAAACATGCCATGTTTGTTGACGTCCAGCAGAGGACAGAGTGTGGTGTGGAAGATGCCTTGTACTTTGTTGACAGGTTAGGGTTGACAAGTTCTGATCATTTTGAATAGATTGTTAAGTTTGATAATCACATCTGAAAAACAAACCCTGCTGTTCCAGCTGCTGTAACTATATCTGATCAGTGCACATTGTGTTCTTTTTAGATTTGCTGAACTTCTCCCGTACCACGGACCTCAAGAGCATGACAAACTCAGCGAGGAGTTTCTGGATTACCAGTTCATGGACATTCCCATGCCACCAGACCCAGCCACATTCGACGTTGAGAGCTTTTGGGGGAACATGGCATCAGAGAAGAATAAGGTAATAATTATTCTGCACCCTTTGACATACTACACATTGACTTAATCAACTTGCTGCATAAGAAAATCCTTGAGTTTAATTAGGCTTCCTATGTACATTTTTCTAAGGTGAACAGGATGAGCAGATTTGGGAGGCTCTCTCATTATTGCCAAATTGGTTTTGGTACTTCCGCATTCAAATGCTGATGCAGAACGAGTGTTCTCCGTGGTGGGGCTGAACAAAACCAAAACCGGTAACAGTCTGGCTCTTGATGGAACCCTTTCATCCATCATGACGGTGAAGATGGCTGGCCTCGAGCCAGAATGTTTCAAGTGGGAGCCCCCTACCTCTGTTATTAAGGCATCAAAATCTGCCACAAACACCTACAACACAGAGTTATGAACACCGCTTGTAAGGGTTGGGGTTGTTGTACTGCATAAGATGTTGTAACTTTATAGGTCACATGGTTGATTGACAGTTAAAAGAGTGATTAATATGTTACATGGTTGATTGACAGTTAAAAGAGTGATTAATATGTTACATGGTTGATTGACAATTGAAAGAGTGATTCATATGTTACATGGTTGATTGACAGTTAAAAGAGTTATTCTGATGTTACATGATTTATTTATTTATAGATAGATGATAATAAATATAATATATTTTTATTACTGTCTGAATTTGTCTTGTTTTATACCATTTTCCAATTGTTTTCATTTCTTGTGCTGGTTTATTATGATGTAAAAGTGTAGGAAACTAGCAAAAAAAAATAAAATAATAATAATAATTGGGTGGGAGAGAGGGGCCGCTGCTGCCAAACGTGCTCAGTTTTGCGTCGCTCCACCGGCAAAAAATCTCACTCCAAAGTTTTGGTGAAACTTGTGCAGCCCTGAATGTATATATAGAATGTATATAATATAGAATGTCTTAGTTGTGATTGGTCTAATTGGAGCGTCCCTGTCTGTCAGTCAGACGCCCAGGAGAACGCCACGCTGACGTCTCTGCTAGCACGTCCACGGCTTAGCCTAGCATAGCTTAGCTTAGCCTAGCGTAGCTTAGTCTAGCATAGCTGAGCCTAGCGTAGCTTAGCCTAGCATAGCTGAGCATAGCGTAGCTTATCTGACAAAACGTATAAATAGGAGCTGAATCACCAGATCTGTAAACGAGAAAAACTGCGGAGCACGTTTGTTGTGTCCTGTTTATACCGCCAGTGGGCGCTAGTATGCTAGTGATGTATGCAGTTACGGAAGTGATGTATGCACTGACGGATGTTAAGAGAGTGGAATAAACGTGCGAAGTGAAGAGCAGCTGCGTGTCTCCCGGTCTCATTCTTTCCTAACTACTTTCTTACTACAGAATACCACATTTTTGGCGACGAGGATGGCTATTTCCGTACCCTTACCTACACCGTTCATGCCTGTGCCAGGCGAACCTGCTATTTCTTTTCCTACTTGGTTGAGAATGTTTGAAAATTACATGCTCGTAATTGATGCTACCGGAGAAAAATGGCCGGAGGAAAGAAAGCGCGCGGTTCTTCTCCATGCACTTGGGACCGAAGGACAAAGACTGTTCTACACTCTAAAGGATACGGGTGTTACCTACACTTCTGCCGTGGATGGACTGAAAAAGTACTTTGTTCCTAAGGTGAATGTGATTGCTGAACGTCACAAATTTCGACAGAGAGCTCAGGGTCCTGACGAGACGGTTAATCAGTTCCTTGCTTCATTACGCGAGCTAGCTGCAGCTTGTGAATTTGGTGCCATGGAGGAACAAATGATTCGTGATCAACTGATTGAGCGTGTTGCTAATACACGCATACGAGACAGACTTTTGCTTGAATCGGACTTGTCTCTGGACAAAGCTACTTCAATGGCCTTACAAATCGAGGCTGGACTACGGAACTCCAACGTTCTCTCTGGAGCTACAGCTTCGGTGAGAGCCATCGAGAAACAGCCGACGAGGAGGAGGTTCGACAAGGGCAAGAAGAAAGCTCCGACGACGACTGCACCTGCCACGGTCTACAGCCAGCCAGCTACAACTGGGAATCAGCGCGCCTGCTTCCGATGCGGATCCACAGGACACTTAGCTAACAAGCCTACATGCCCGGCGGTTAAGGTGACTTGCAATACATGCGGAAAAGTTGGACATTTTTCCAAGGTGTGTAGATCGGCTCAAAAAGAGGTGCGTGAGGTAGTGGTGAATGACGTTACTGTGCTTTACATGCAGGGGGCCGTCGTGAATGATAAAATTATGTGTACTGTACGAGTTGATGCAAATTATCATTCCCATGATGTTGAGCTGATAGTGGATACAGGCTCATCTGTTTCTATTATTCCAGAGAGTACTTACCAGACACTTTTCCATACATGTGTCCTTGCTGAGCCTACAGTGAATCTGCTTACTTACTCCAGAGAGAAAATTCCTGTTAAAGGTTGCATGCATGCTACAGTTGTTCATAATGGACATTCAGTTACAGGCTCATTGATAGTGGTTGAATCAGGAAATGCATTGCTGGGACTAGATTTATTTGTAGCATTGCAGATGTGCATTGAGGGTAACAAAATTATTACTGTTAGCTCTGCTAGCTCTCCTACTGTGCTCCGAGCACCTACTGTACAGAGTACCACTCCACAGACCGAACCAGAGGTTCTAGTACAGGAGTTAGGGTGTGCAAAAGGTTTTATGCACAAAATACAGGTTAAACCAGATGCTGTGCCAGTACAGCAGAAACTGAGGAGGCTTCCGTTCTCAGTGAGGCAGGCTGTGACCGATGAGCTCGCAGATCTACAGGAAAAAGGCGTTATAGAACGTATAGACGCATCTCCATGGGTTTCCCCTATAGTTGTGACCCAGAGAAAGGGGGGAGGAAAGCCTCGCCTGTGTGTTGACCTCAGAGAACCTAATAAGGCAATCATCAGTGACTGTCATCCCTTACCGCACATGGATGAACTGTTCGCTGAGCTCCGTGGAGCCACAGTCTTTTCTACTATAGACTTAGCCTCTGCTTATCACCAGTTGCCATTGCATCCAGATAGCCGTGATTTAACTGCGTTTATCACGCATGAGGGTCTCTTTCGTTTCTGCCGAGTGCCATTTGGCCTCGCTTCTGCTCCTTCAGCTTTTCAGAAAATGATGTCGACTGTACTGACAGGCCTGCCAGGCGTACAGGCCTACCTGGATGATGTGATTTGCTACGGCATCACACAGCAGGATCACGATGTCAGCCTACGGAGAGTGCTACATGCTCTAATTGAAGTGGGACTTAAACTGAACATGCACAAGTGTAAGTTCAACCAGAAAGCTCTGCGCTTCCTGGGCCACACGGTGTCCAAAGATGGTCTTCATCCTGACCAAGACGGGGTCAGTGCTGTGGCGAACGCGCCTGCCCCGCACGACACATCCTCCCTGCGGTCCTTCCTAGGACTTGCATCGTGGTATAGTAAATTCATACCTGACTTCTCTACTGTGGTGGAACCGCTACGTGCTACATTCAGGGAATCTACTGACACTAAGTTTGAATGGACAGCGGATGCAGAGTCCAGTTTTACTGAGGTTAAGAGACTGATTACTGAGAGTCCTACCTTAGCATTATATGATCCTGAGTTACCTACTTATGTCACTACCGATGCTTCTAACTATGGATTGGGGGCTGTAATGAGCCAGATTCACCCAGACAATACAGAGAGAACCATAGCTTTTGCGTCCAGGACACTTTCTCCTGCAGAGAGAAAGTACTCTACCGTCGAGCGTGAGGCGCTGGCATGCGTTTGGGCGGTGGAAAGGTGGAGAACCTACCTGTGGGGACATCGTTTTGTCCTACGCACAGACCACCAAGCGTTGACAACCCTACTCACTTCCAGGGGTACGGGTCGCGCAGGTCTGAGAATAGCGAGATGGTCTGCACGTCTACTATGCTTTACTTATGATGTCACTTACCATCCAGGGAAACGTAATGTGACTGCTGACTGCTTGTCCAGACTCCCTCTGCCTTCGACAGGAGAGGTGGAGGAGGAGCCAGACATGGTGGCTACTGTGTTCACAGGTTCCTCACATGCCATATCTGTGACCGAGTTCACTGCTGCCTGTGAGGCCTGTCCTGAACTGACTCAACTGAGACAGCAGATACAGAAAGGTTGGCCAAAATGCAGTAAGAATGTGACAAAGGAACTTGCTCCATATTTTAGAGTGAGAGATGAACTGGCTGTGGATGAACTACTTGTCATGAGAGGCCCCGACCGTGTGGTGGTTCCTACTACACTACGGTCTAAAGTTGTAAATTTAGCTCATGAAGCGCATCAGGGAATAGTGCGTACTAAACAGAGACTACGAGAGCTATATTGGTGGCCGCAAATGGACAGATGTGTCCAGACATTAGTAGGCTCATGTGTACCCTGTCAATACAATGACAAAACAGCCAAAACTGCGCCTGCACCACTTACCCCAGTGGAACTGCCAGGTGGACCATGGGAGAAGGTGGCCATTGACATTGTTGGTCCCTTTGACTGTGCGACATGGGACTGCCGTTACGCTATTACACTCACAGACTATTACAGTAAGTGGCCAGAGGTGGCGTTTGTCTCTACTGTAACTACAGAGGCGGTTATTAGCTTCTTGACTACAGTGTTTAGTCGTGAAGGTAACCCTTCCTTCCTGGTCTCTGACAACGGATGTCAGTTTACCTCCCATGCTTTTGCAAGCTTTCTGGGAGAGAGAGAGATAAAGCACCTGCGTTCCAGTGTTTATTATCCAAGAGCCAACGGGGCTATTGAGAGATTTAATCGAGTTCTCAAAGAGTGTATTCAGACGGCTGAGAGAATGCACAAGCCATGGAAACATGCAGTAACAGAGTTCTTACTGAACTATCGCGCTACGCCGCATGCTACTACAGGAGCTACTCCCTTTGAGTTGCTGAGGAACAGAAAGATGCGTACAAAACTAAATGTCCTCCCTGTCTCACAACAAACTAAGTCACATGAGAAAGTGCAGGAGACAGTGAGACGCAAGCAACAGGAGAGTAAGGAGAACACAGACAGAATGAGGGGAGCGAAAGTGCCCATGTTCCAAGTGAATGACACCGTACGTGTCCGCAGACCGGAGCATGTAAAAAAGGGATCATCAAGATTCACAGAACCGCTGACAGTAGTTAGTAAAGCAGGACAGAATACATACCTGCTCAGTGATGGTCGAAAATGGAATGCATCCAAGCTTACACGCTTCCCCAAGGATGCTCTGTCTGGCAGCAGTGGTGAAAAGGAGATTGAGCTAGAGGAGTTCATGGTGCCCGAGACAGAGAAGGTGTTTAATGAACCAGGTCCAAGAAGGAACCTTAGAGTCAGAAACCCACCTAGGTGGCTGGTAGACTTTGTGCCGTAGAGAACGTACTAAAAGGGTAGGATAGAACACGGTTCTAACTTAGTACAAAAAGGTCCTACAATGCAATGACAAAAGTGAATGTTCATTTCATGTTTCACTGTCATAAACTGTTTATTGTTGTTATTCATTCTGCTGATTCATTCATTTTCATTTCCTTAGTTTTCATTTTATTTCAATTGTGCTGACACCAGTCTACAGAATATTGCATTCTTTGAGTACTGTAATTCCTTTAAGAAAGGGGGAAATGTTGTGTCCTGTTTATACCGCCAGTGGGCGCTAGTATGCTAGTGATGTATGCAGTTACGGAAGTGATGTATGCACTGACGGATGTTAAGAGAGTGGAATAAACGTGCGAAGTGAAGAGCAGCTGCGTGTCTCCCGGTCTCATTCTTTCCTAACTACTTTCTTACTACAGAATACCACAACGTTGATGTTTATAACCATGAGAGCAGCCAGCCGTCACGCTGCTAATCTGAGCCCTGCTAGCAGCCCCGCGGTGAGAACACCGCGTTACATGGTGTGTGTGCCTGTGTGTGCGAGTGCATGTTCGCCTTTGTGTA
>NC_137680.1:26150808-26153308 GCF_963989245.1 Nansenia antarctica
TCCCCTCCTCTACCCTCTCCCCCTTCCCCCCTCCTCCTTGTCCCATTCCTCTCCTGTCTCAGAGTGCCTCCACCCCTGCCTCTCGACTCCCTCCTCTCCCTCCCCCCTCCTTCTCCTCCCCTCCCCTCCCCCCCGACTCTCTTAACTCCAACGACCTTTTCTCTGCTCCACCCTCATCACTCTTCTTTTCCCGCCTGTTATCCTCTCTGCATTCCCCCACTCTCTCTCTCTCTCTCTCTCTCTCTCTCTCTCTCTCTCTCTCTCTCTCTCTCTCTCTCTCTCTCTCTCTCTCTACACCCCCCCCCCCCCTCCCCCCCTCCCCCGCCTGATATCTTTTTCTCAGTCAAATCACGCAGATATGCAGTGTGGTTGTGCCAATGTCAGCTATCCCTCTCTCTCCCTCTCTCCCTCCCTTCCTCCCTCTCTCCCTCTCTCCCCCCCTCTACGACCTGGCCTAGTCTCTGTGTCCTTTCTAAAAGAAAAAAAACCTTTCTAAACGTTTGTAGGTTGTGTATTATTCTAACCAATCAAAGCCCTCCACAGCTGTGTTGCCGGGCAGATTAGGTGGTTAACTGTCACACACACTCCTCTGCCCCCCCCCCCACGCCGTCCTCGTACACCAAGGTGGCAAAAAGAAGAGAAAAAAAAGAGAAGAAGAAGAAGAAGAAGAACGTTGCCATGGGAACCCTCTCGCCTGGCAACCCCCACGGTTTGGGCAGCGTGCCAAACCAACGGTTACCTCGAGCACCGCTGTCAATCATCTGCCAGGCAGCGCTGGTTGTGCCCAGATCAGTAACAACTCTCCCGAAGGACACGGCATTATGGGAAATTGTGTTTTTCCACTCATGTTGTCTAGTCAGTGCAACGAACGCCCCACAGCAGGAAGACCTACTGCTCCCATAGCAGACAGACAACACACACATGCACACACACACACACACAGCGGGCAGAGAGGGATGGGTCGACACATGCACACACACACACACACACACAACCAATGATCAGGTCAACACACACACATACACACACACACACACACTCACCGATTGTTCAGGTCAACACACATACACACACACTCACACACACACACACACACACAGACACACACACACACCAGTGCAGAGAGGTATGGGTCGACACCATAGACATGTAGGACCACTAGATGGCTGACAGGGGGCGCTGTTCTGAAGCAGCCGCCATATTGGAGCACCCAGGAAGGAACAATCTCCTAGGAGTTAAACGTATTTCAAATGAATGTTTTAGGGATAAAATTACATGAATAGTTAAAACCAACATGAAACCATGGGTGTTGTTAGCTAGCACAGTGTTAGCAGTTACGCTAGCTCTGGTAACTTTTGGGCCGCGTTCGTAAATCCGCTCTGAGAGCGCATCGTTTGATTGGACAAGAGGCATTGACATGAGTGCTGATTAGATTTCCAGAGCGAATACACGAACTCGGCCGTAGCCATCCGACTCTTGTTTCCCACTTGTTTACAACCGTTGCTATGGCTACGCTGTTACCAGCTTGTCTCTAGAAATAGACTAGAGAAATTACTTTCATTCCTTTTTTTCCACACCATCAATTTGTTGTTTTTTATATCCTGATTTAAATGTCGTCCCACGTCTGTTGAGGCAGAGCTGTCTGCCTCTCTACGTGCTGAGGGTGAGACAGCGTGCTGAGGGTGAGACAGCGAGCTGAGGGTGAGACAGCGTAGCGAGGCCTGTCACTCCCCCCCTCACTAACAACCCTGACTGTGACTGTACCAAGATGGCGGCCTACCATTGGCCGCTGCGTGGCGTCAGTGATCTAGTGTTGGTGCACATCATTGGTCGACACGCACACCCAGCGTGCAGAGAGAAGGGAGGGAAGGAGGGATGGATGGATGGATGGATGGATGGATAGATAGATAGATGGAGGGAGAGATAAAGGGAGAAAAGGAGGGGTGGAGGGATAGAGGCAGGGAGGGATGAGAGAGGGAGGGAGGGATGAGGGAGGTAAGTGGGAGACGATAGAATGGAGGGAGAGGGAGGTGTGGAGGGATGGAGTGATTGAGGGAGGGATGGATGGATGGAATAAAAGAGGGAGGGGTGGATGGAGTGAGAGAGGGAGAGGTGGAGGGAGGGAGGGATGAAGGAGGGATGGATGGATGGAATGAGAGAGGGAGGGGTGGAGGGATGGAATAAAAGAGGGAGGGGTGGAGGGAGGGAGGGAGGGAGGAATGAAGGAGGGATGGAATGAGAGAGGGAGGGGTGGAGGGATGGAATAAGAGAGGGATGGGTGGAGAGAAGAAGAGAGAGCGTTACCCTGTGAGCAGTCTGGTACAGGAGAGCACTAGCCATCCTTCAGTCAGCAGAACTGTATTCTTCACTGAAACACAGAGAGACAGACAGGTTAGAGACAGACAGGAGAGAGACAGACAGGTTAGAGACAGACAGGAGAGAGACAGACAGGTAAGAGACAGACAGGAGAGAGACAGACAGGTAAGAGACAGACAGGACA
>NC_137680.1:26161319-26163819 GCF_963989245.1 Nansenia antarctica
GCCCCCCCCCATGCCCTGTTCCATTGGTTCGTTTTTTCGGGGGGGGAAGATTTAATGAGGACCTGAGCAGCACAGGACACAAACAGGGGGGGGGCAGGGTGGGGGGAGGGGGGAGGGGCAGGTGGGGGGGGGGCGGGGGCAGGTGGGGGGGGGTTAGGGGGTGGGGGGGGGGGCTTAGGGGGGCGGGGGGGGGGGTTAGGTGGGGTAGGATTCCCTGACGTCTGACCCTGGGGGCTGTGACCTTCTGGTTTAGTCTGGGATCTGGAATCACACACACACACACACACACACACACACACACACACACACACCAAACACACACACACACAAACACACACACACACACACACCAACACAGACACACACACACACACACACAAACACACACACACACACACAACCACACACACACACAACCACACCACACACACACACTCACACACACACACACACACACCACACACAACACACACACACACACACAACACACACCACACACACACACACACACACACACACTCACACACACACACACACACACACACACACACACACACACACGGACTGCATTTATATAGTTGGGATCGAACCGCCGACCTTGCAATCATTTGACCTTCTCAGCCACAGCCGCCCTCGCACACGCATGCATGCACATACACACACACACACACACACACGCACACACACAGCTTTTCAGAGTTGGGTTTTTCTGATGTCTGCCAGATGTTCTGAAACACTGAGGAATGGTATCAAACACACCTCCACCTCCAGCCTCCACCAGCCTCCCCCAGCCTCCCCCAGCCTCCCCCAATCTCCACCAGCCTCCACCAGCCTCTACCAGCCTCCCCCAGCCTCCCCCCAATCTCCACCAGCCTCCACCAGCCTCTACCAGCCTCCCCCAGCCTCCACCAGCCTCCACCAGCCTCCCCCAGCCTCCACTACCCTCCACCAGCCTCCCCCAGCCTCCACCAGCCTCCACCAGCCTCCCCCAGCCTCCACTACCCTCCACCAGCCTCCCCCAGCCTCCACTATCCTCCACCAGCCTCCACCAGCCTCTCCCCCAGCCTCCTCTATCCTCCCCCAGCCTCCACTACCCTCCACTACCCTCCACCAGCCTCCCCCAGCCTCCACTACCCTCCACCAGCCTCCCCCAGCCTCCCCCAGAGTACATCTACAGCACTGCAATATTGGGTATTCTGGGAATCGCTGACCGTGTTGAATCGGCTCCAAAACACACTTATGGAGAGAGCAGCAGTCCTGAAAGCTGGGGCTTGAGGGGCGATGCCACCCAAACCCTCACACAGCCCAGACCCCCCCCTCACACACAGCCCAGACCCCCCCCTCACAGCCCAGACCCCCCCACACACAGCCCAGACCCCCCCCCTCACAGCCCAGACCCCCCCCACACACAGCCCAGACCCCCCCCACACACAGCCCAGACCCCCCACACACACAGCCCAGACCGCCACACACACAGCCCAGACCCCCCCCACACACAGCCCAGACCCCCCCCCCCACACAGCCCAGACCCCCCCCACACACAGCCCCAGACCCCCCCCCACACAGCCCAGACCCCCCCCTCACACACAGCCCAGACCCCCCCCCACACAGCCCAGACCCCCCCCACACACAGCCCAGACCCCCCCACACACACAGCCCAGACCCCCCCCACACACACAGCCCAGACCCCCCCCACACAGCCCCAGACCCCCCCCCACACACAGCCCAGAACCCCCCCCACACAGCCCAGACCCCCCCCCACACACAGCCCAGACCCCCCCACACAGCCCAGACCCCCCCCCACACACAGCCCAGAAACCCCCCCACACAGCCCAGACCCCCCCCCACACACAGCCCAGACCCCCCCCCACACAGCCCAGACCCCCACACACAGCCCAGACCCCCCCCCCACACAGCCCAGACCCCCCCCCCCCACACACAGCCCAGACCCCCCCCACACACACAGCCCCAGACCCCCCCACACAGCCCAGGACCCCCCACACACACAGCCCAGACCCCCCCCACACACACAGCCCAGACCCCCCCACCACACACAGCCCAGACCCCCCCACACACAGCCCAGGACCCCCCCCCCACACACACAGCCCAGGACCCCCCCCACACACAGCCCAGACCCCCCCCACCCACACACAGCCCAGACCCCCACACACACAGCCCAGACCCCCCCCACACACACAGCCCAGACCCCCCCCACACACACAGCCCAGACCCCCACACACACAGCCCAGACCCCCCCCACACACACAGCCCAGACCCCCCCCCACACACACAGCCCAGACCCCCCCCCACACAGCCCAGATCCCCCCCCACACAGCCCAGATCCCCCCCCCACACAGCCCAGACCCCCCCCCACACACACAGCCCAGGACCCCCCCCACACACACAGCCCAGACCCCCCCCACACAGCCCAGACCCCCCCACACACACAGCCCAGACCCCCCCCACACACACAGCCCAGACCCCCCCCACACACACAGCC